>NC_136801.1:25240325-25590325 GCF_951216825.1 Electrona antarctica
AGTCTGCCGTCACCCAGGGCGAGGTTGCTTCTCGCCCTCAGGGCATCTTAGTGGTTATAAAGCCTAATTATAACTCTATTCAAAGTATTTATAAAAGAACACACATATATATTCATCAAAGGGCGATTATTAAAAATAGCTTGTGATATATGTTACAACCTGGTTAGTTAGTTTAATATTACACTCACTCAAACACACATACACATACACATACATGCACGCAGGCAGGCAGGCAGGCAGGCAGGCAGGCAGGCACGCAGGCACGCACGCAGGCACGCAGGCACGCACGCACGCACGCACGCAGGCAGGCAGGCAGGCAGGCAGGCAGGCAGGCAGGCACGCACGCACACACACACACACACACACACACACACACACAACAGGCAGGCGTCCACCGCAGTCTAAATGAAAGCTTTTACAATCAGGCAGGGCGAAGGACGGCCCCGAGGCCTCTCAGGTTGCTCGTGCAGGGGGTCTTAACGGAAGATCAACTTTCATGCATGTGCTCTCTGAAAGAGGGATGTTCCTTTGTTCTGTCCCCAGTCCCCACCATGTCTACCCAACACACATCTAACCTCTCTCCACCAATCTCTCTCTCTCTCTCTCTCTCTCTCTCTCTCTCTCTCTCTCTCTCTCTCTCTCTCTCTCAGAGGTGTGTGAGCTAACAGGTACTACATTAGCAGAAAGGTAGTCTGGCATTGCTTTTCCTTCAAACACAATGTCTTTGTATTTTATTTAAAATAAAATAAGAACATAGGACCTGCAAAACAATGGAATGACAAATGAAAAACACTGAAATGAGAGTAGAGCTGTTGTTTCGATCATGAATGGAAATACATAGTCAAGCCCCACCACCACTATAAATAAATACATTAAATATCTATCACATGGAAATGGTGTGTATAAAGTCTATCTATAACTTTCCATTATAATATTTGAATTCATTAGTGAAGGAGTGATTGTTGGCCGATGTGGCTGCAGTGAGCGCTAATGCTCTGCCGCTGGGCTGTGTGGAATGACGACAATGTTGGACACAAAAGCAGCTCAGCAGACAGAGAGAGAGAGAGACGTGTCAATCTCCACCTGACTCACAGTCACAGCCCATTATAGGGTGAGAGAGGAGGCACAGATTGTGTGTGTGTGTGTGTGTGTGTGTGTGTGTGTGTGTGTGTGTGTGTGTGTGTGTGTGTGTGTGTGTGTGTGTGTGTGTGTGTGTGTGTGTGTGTGTGTGTGTGTGTGTGTGTGTGCGTGCGTGCGTGCGTGCGTGCGTGAGTGATGATTAGCAGACCTTACTGCGTGTCAATCATTCCTCAGTAAATGGAGAGACAGAGACAGTCGCACTCTGCCTCGTTTCATTTCCTACCATGTCTCCCCTTCTTCCCATTGATCCTCGCCTTGTTTTCATTTCCTCACCTTAACCAAAATTACATTTTGCCTGATTTTATTTTCTCTGGCTTTCATATTGTTCATCCATCCATTGTTCAGCGCTTTGAGCTGAACAGTGATGAAAGCTGCGGGTCCCTGTGTCTGCTTGAGAGAGAGAGTGTGTGTGTGTGTGTGTGTGTGTGCGTGTGTGTAACAGAGTGATCCTCTTTTACTTATTTTGCACAGCATATTGGCACTTTATTAACTTGCACAGTTGTATTTTGCAGTCATGAATTTATTGTTGAATACTGTTTCCTGTTTAGCTGAGATGGCCACTCAGCCAACGAGTTCCACCTGGGGAAATGCTTGGTGATTAACAAACATGAGGGGAAAGTGCAATGTGGGTTATAGATGCAATATTTTTGGGCAAGTGCAATAAGGAGGAGTTCTATTGTTGAGGTTTGATTGAATGCCTGTGATGTGTTTCAGTAAGGATTGGGCTGGACCATGTCAGGATAGCAGGCCGTCCGTGTGTGTGTCTGTGTGTGTGTGTCCGTCCTTCCGTCCGTCTGTTACCAGCTAATCTCCGGCACCGTTAATCCGGTCGATGCCAAACTTTGTACACACACTCCCTGGATGCCAACGATGAACCTCTGCCCCACATTTTCCAGAACGGCCTGTTATAGCGCCACCATGAGGCAGCTTTTCAAATATTTTACCTAAAACTGCACCGATCTGTGTGAAACGTTGCATGCACACTCCCTAGAGGCCAAGGACAAACCTTTGACCTGCATTTTCCGCATCTGCCTTTTATAGCGCCACCAGGAGGCCGACTTTTGTAAAACACATTTTTTTTATATTACTCCTCCAGATTCTGTCCAAAGATCTCACAAATCGTTACACAGTATCTCTATGGTCATGTGATCAAGTCGGATCTGTCCGATATTTCATATTCCATCCTAATTGGCTATAATTGGCTTTCACAGTTTGCAAGATTGCCCCGTTTTGAACAAAAGCCTCAAATCATGAACGCAGCATGCAATTTACGTGAAATCTTTCACACATTTTCTTACTAGGCTGAGGAATATATCCCACCCTTTTCACATTGGCCTGTTATAGCGCCACCAGGAGGCCACAACCTGACCTGCCCTGGTGGAGACCTGTGCCCCGAGGGGCACTTTTTCTAGTTTATGTTGAAGTGTGAAGGATTTATAACTTGTATAGTTCATGTAGTTCACAGAAACGTGTAACATTTGTATGGTTTAAGGTTATTTATTGATATGTATTTATTGTATGCTTATGTATGTATTTATGGTATGTTCTCAGTTGAAGACACTGTAAATGGTATAGTCCTTTCTCATTATCTCCAGCTGGGTATAAAAGGCTGCCATTTTGCCAGTGAACTGAAGTCTGTGCTGGGAGTAGAGCGCTTCCTGTATTTATGCCAGTTGGTAGTGCTCATTTGGTGAATAAACTTACCATTGGTAAACCCTTACCAATGCCTCTTTACTGTTTCTTGTGTGTGTGTGTGTGTGTGTGTGTGTGTGTGTGTGTGTGTGTGTGTGTGTGTGTGTGTGTGTGTGTGTGTGTGTGTGTGTGTGTGTGTGTGTGTGTGTGTGTGTGTGTGTGTGTGTGTGTGTGTGTGTGTTCTGTGCACTTTGCGGGGCAGCGCAGTGCAAGCAGCAGTCTGATCCATACTAATGTTCATTGATAGGAAAATCAATGGCACATTGATCCAGGACTTGGCTCCTGGAAAGAGAGGGGAGAGCAGGGTGGTGGGGGGTCGTGCGTGCGTGCACGTGCGTGCGTGCCTGTATGTGTGTTTGGGTTTGGGGGGAGATGTGGAGAGCAAAGGACAGAGGAAGGAAAGGATTAGGCTGATGAGTAGAAGAGGACAGACAGACAGACATGTCTCTGTGTGTGAGGAGATTGGAACAAGACAAGGTTCAAGGTGTGGCAGAGTGGTCTGTTCCTCTCTCTCAATTCAATTCAATTCAATTCAATTCAATTCAATTCAATTCAATTCAATTCAATTCAATTCAATTCAATTCAATTCAAGGACCTTCCTTATATTGGCATGAGAAAACATTTACATTGTCAAAGCAAGTGTTAAAGTAAAAACAAGAAATCTGTCTGTCTGTCTGTCTGTCTGTCTGTCTGTCTGTGTCTCTCTCGCTCTCGCTCTCTCTCTCTTGAGAGTGGATGCACGATCACGAATGGGAGAGGAGAGGAACACAAATCTCTCATGTACCTGTAGTGTACACACAAGCTATAATGACCACTTCCTGAACACTGGAGAGGAGAGGAGATGAAAAGGAGAGGAAATATTTCCCCCAGACGTTCTCTTAATAGCACTAAAGGCATAACCTCAGAGCTATAGAAGACACACGCTTGGCCCACCCTCACAGAGTGACCACATGCAGATCCCTGAGTGGTGATCAACCTTCGGCACTGAAAAGTTGCATTCCGGTGAAGCTACAAAGTACCAAAGCTCATAAAGAGGAGCATTTGCAAGGACATCTTTATAGTGTCTCGGCAGTGGTGGAAAAAGTGCTCAAATGTTTTACTTGAAGTAAAAGTATCAATTCTGCAATGTAGCACTACTACTTACAAGTACAAGTATGGTAATAAAAATAGCAAGTAAGTAAGTAAAAGTTAATCAAAATTCAAATCAAATCTAAAAAGTACCAAAAGTATAATGTAGGCTACTCATTATGCAGAATGTCTCATTTCACAAGTTCAAAATGTATGCAAATCTTTAGAAAATAGCAGATCTACAAGCTCAGGGTGGCCCGGACGACCCAGGCCGCCCGCTGGTCGGCCCCTAGCCCCTGATACCGCTCAAAGACCCAGGCCCAGGCCTGGCCTGGCAAGGCCTGGGCTGGGGGCCGCCAGCTGATCGGCCCCTTGTGCTCCACGCTCCAGGTACTCGGCGACACTCTGAAAGAATTGTAGTTTAACGCCAGGGAGCCACGTGTCGGCCCTGGCGATCCCGGACAAAAGGTTGGATCGAGGGTTGACTATCAATAGATCGCGGTCATACAGTCGCTCTGCTACTTACAAGACCCTGACCCAGAATCAGGTCGTTTACGAGTCATTTTGCGCCAAGTTGTTCACAAACATGCAAGTGCGCACCCGGAGGGGGGCCGCCATCTTTCGGCAACCCCCCGGCTTAGTCACGAACGACCCTCTGCACCTGACTTTGCTGCCAGGCTATACGCAAGGCCAGCCGAGAGTCCTCGGCACCCAGATATCGTTCCGTATAGGCGGGATTCTGACTTAGAGGCGTTCAGTCATAAGCCCGCAGATGGTAGCGTCGCCCCATTGGCTTCTCAGCCAAGCACATGCACCAAATGTCTGAACCTACTATTGCACTAGTCACTCCAGTTCTATGGTCGCTCAGATCTAGTCACTCCAGTTCTATGGTCGCTCAGATCTAGTCACTCCAGTTCTATGGTCACTCAGATCTAGTCACTCCAGTTCTATGGACACTCAGATCTAGTCACTCCAGTTCTATGGTCACTCAGATCTAGTCACTCCAGTTCTATGGTCGCTCAGGCGGAGGTTATGTAACTCGATGGAGAACCACCAGATTGATCCATTTTAAAAACACATTCTTCATCTTGATGATCTAATTGGTTTAAGAAGCATAAAGGAAGGAAATATGCCATTAGTGTCTCTTTGCCAATGAACAAGTACCCTCAAACTGGCCCCGTCCAATCACGCGGCCCGTCTGCCGCCATGTGACCCGGTCAGCGGTCACCGTGTCCAATTTCCTGTAAACAGATGGGACTGTCAGGAATTGGCAGTGGGAGGCGGTAACTAAAGTACATTTACTTGAGTACTCTTTTGAATACTTTTTTTTCTTAAGCATGCACTTCTGAATACTAGCAAGTATAGGCTATTTCAACACTTTAACCCATTTTGGGCGGGAACCCCTTTTGGTGTTTTAACTTGTGTTATGCTTTAGCTATTGAAAAATAGCAGATCTAGAAGCGTGAACAGATCATAGCCGAGCTTGTAGATCTGCTATTTTTGAAAAATCCTGAAAATGTGGTGCAAATCTTTCAATATACTGTATATATTCTTTCAGAGCGAACTCAAATCTTTGCTTCTGGGGGGTCCCTGGAACAACATATTTTCAAATGGGGGTTGGCGGCCAATAACATATCATTTTTGGGGTCCTTGACATGAAATATTGAGCACCACTGATATAGAAACATATATTTCAGAAAAACTCAATGTATGCACGAAACCCCTCGGAGGCCTGTTCCCTCTATAAACCACCCTCGGAGGCCTGTTCCATGCATGTACCACCCTCGGAGGCCTGTTCCCTGTATAAACCACCCTCGGAGGCCTGTTCCCTGTACCACCCTCGGAGGCCTGTCCCCTGTATAAACCACCCTCGGAGGCCTGTTCCCTGTATAAACCACCCTCGGAGGCCTGTCCCCTGTATAAACCACCCTCGGAGGGCTGTTCCCTGTATAAACCACCCTCGGAGGCCTGTTCCCTGAATAAACCACCCTCGGAGGCCTGTCCCCTGTATAAACCACCCTCGGAGGCATGTCCCCTGTATAAACCACCCTCGGAGGCCTGTTCCCTGTACCACCCTCGGAGGCCTGTTCCCTGTATAAACCACCCTCGGAGGCCTGTTCCCTGTATAAACCACCCTCGGAGGCCTGTCCCCTGTATAAACCACCCTCGGAGGCCTGTCCCCTGTATAAACCACCCTCGGAGGCCTGTCCCCTGTATAAACCACCCTCGGAGGCCTGTCCCCTGTATAAACCACCCTCGGAGGCCTGTCCCCTGTATAAACCACCCTCGGAGGCCTGCCCCCTGTATAAACCACCCTCGGAGGCCTGTCCCCTGTATAAACCACCCTCGGAGGCCTGTCCCCTGTATAAACCACCCTCGGAGGCCTGTCCCCTGTATAAACCACCCTCGGAGGCCTGTCCCCTGTATAAACCACCCTCGGAGGCCTGTTCCCTGTACCACCCTCGGAGGCCTGTCCCCTGTATAAACCACCCTCGGAGGCCTGTCCCCTGTATAAACCACCCTCGGAGGCCTGTTCCCTGTACCCCCCTCGGAGGCCTGTCCCCTGTATAAACCACCCTCGGAGGCCTGTCCCCTGTATAAACCACCCTCGGAGGCCTGTCCCCTGTATAAACCACCCTCGGAGGCCTGTTCCCTGTATAAACCACCCTCGGAGTCCTGTTCCCTGTACCACCCTCGGAAGCCTGTCCCCTGTATAAACCACCCTCGGAAGCCTGTCCCCTGTATAAACCACCCTCGGAGGCCTGTCCCCTGTATAAACCACCCTCGGAGGCCTGTCCCCTGTATAAACCACCCTCGATGTCCTGTCCACTGTATAAACCACCCTCGGAGGCCTGTTCCCTGTATAAACCACCCTCAGAGGCCTGTTCCCTGTACCACCCTCAGAAGCCTGTCCCCTGTATAAACCACCCTCGGAGGCCTGTCCCCTGTATAAACCACCCTCGGAGGCCTGTTCCCTGTACCACCCTCGGAGGCCTGTCCCCTGTATAAACCACCCTCGGAGGCCTGTTCCCTGTACCACCCTCAGAGGCCTGTTCCCTGTATAAACCACCCTCGGAGGCCTTTTCCCTGTACCACCCTCAGAGGCCTGTTCCCTGTATAAACCACCCTCGGAGGCCTGTCCCCTGTATAAACCACCCTCGGAGGCCTGTTCCCTGTACCACCCTCGGAGGCCTGTCCCCTGTATAAACCACCCTCGGAGGCCTGTTCCCTGTATAAACCACCCTCGGAGGCCTGTCCCCTGTATAAACCACCCTCGGAGGCCTTTTCCCTGTACCACCCTCAGAGGCCTGTTCCCTGTATAAACCACCCTCGGAGGCCTGTCCCCTGTATAAACCACCCTCGGAGGCCTGTTCCCTGTACCACCCTCAGAGGCCTGTTCCCTGTACCACCCTCGGAGGCCTGTTCCCTGTACCACCCTCAGAGGCCTGTTCCCTGTATAAACCACCCTCGGAGGCCTGTCCCCTGTATAAACCACCCTCGGAGGCCTGTTCCCTGTACCACCCTCAGAGGCCTGTTCCCTGTACCACCCTTGGAGGCCTGTTCCCTGTACCACCCTCAGAGGCCTGTTCCCTGTACCACCCTCGGAGGCCTGTCCCCTGTATAAACCACCCTCGGACGCCCGCCAATTGGACCTGAGACGAGGATGTGGCTGTGCGCTATATCTGAGCTGGACATCTGATGATGACACACGAAAGAAGAAGGCACTGTATATAAAGCATATGGGAAGGAAGTATGTGATGTCTTGCCGGCGTATCATAGTGTTACGGGATGTGACACAACCTCGTATCCCTACAAAGTTGGAAAGGTTAAAACTTTCAAGAAAATGGTGGCAGAGAACAAGTCTACCCTGCTGACAGTGGGAATTGTTCCAGTCTCATTGCAACACCTTGAGAACATGTACCCAGGAAAAGAGGGGGAAGACTACTTGGAAATACGAATCAGAATGTGTGAGAAACCTCATCAGAGAGTGCATGGCAGTGATTTTGTTCTCAGCAGTGATCCAGATACATCAGAGAGTGACTGTTCAGATTACTTTTAATAAGACTTTGATATCATGTTATGCCTGACTAACATTTACTTACTAACATGCATAATATATACTGATTAACCACAATAAACATGCTATAGAATCTTACACTGCAAAATTAGTTTACCTTAAATACACAGGTGAAGCAATTAAGTTAGCACACAGTGAATATTACCTCACAAAAATACGTACCATGTTTTTTTTATCCAATATGTTTAGCTTTTCAATTAAACAAATATGCAAATTAGTTTATACAAATGGTGCACATGCAGGTTA
Source organism: Electrona antarctica (assembly GCF_951216825.1). Taxonomy (NCBI): domain Eukaryota; kingdom Metazoa; phylum Chordata; class Actinopteri; order Myctophiformes; family Myctophidae; genus Electrona; species Electrona antarctica. The sequence continues at coordinate 25,248,550 of NC_136801.1, forward strand.
ATATTGCACAAAGTATTGCACAGAACCATATTTAGGCAAATATCTGCTTTGATGAGTTGTTCATCTAAAGAATAATTCATACATTTACAGAATGATCTTGTTTGCATAATTGATCTACTAATCTCACCTTAAAACCTCATTTGACATACATATATATTATATTTGATAAAATTTGAATATTTTGTGCCCTAAAGACATTATGGTGTCAACCTACAGTATTGCCATATTATCCATACATGTATGTATTATATTATTATTTCAGCTAATGTGTCTAATATGCAAATTATCTCATTAACTATGCGCAATACAAAAATGTCCCAAGCTGAATTAGATTCTACGTCAAAAATCATTTTAGGAACAACTGAGAAAAGTTTGGCACACCCGGTAATCAGGTTGTTATAGCTTTTACAATGTCTAGTAATCTTAAAGGACCACTTCACCACTTTTCAACATCTCTTCATATAATTGGTCCTCACTAATGTTCATGATAAAACACCACCATTTTTTCCTACTCAGTCTGTGTCTCATAGGAGGGCTTTGGGCAGTTAGGACACCCGTCCACCAGTGACATCATCATTAGGCAGATTTTTTTTAAAACAAGATTTGTTTTAAAATATATTTAGATTTTTATTATCGTGAGAACGATGGCTTCAACTTTTGCATTGCAACTTTTCAGGAAAAGAAAGCCTGCTGTTTCTATTAGCTTGGATTCACCATCGATGATGTCACTGGTGGACGGGTTTCTGAACTGCCCACAGCCTTCCTATGAGACACAGACTGAGTAGAAAAAAATGGTGGTATTTTATCATGAACATTAGTTAGGACCAATTATAGGAAGAGAAGTTGAAAAGTGGTGAAGTGGTCCTTTAATAATTTATATAGTGGCGTGCTTTTCAGATTATACCAAAATACACTTTTAACATGGGGTGAGGAGAAAACAACAAAAAATAATACACTTTTTTTAGGGGAAAAACACAATAAAATAACCGATGTCTATAGTATTGAGTAGTGGAACAGTAAGCTTGTAGATCTGCTACTGTTTCTATTTGATTCCTGACACGTTTTGGATATATATATATTTTTTATGATTTGTACTTTATTAATTTTCTTTTGTATATAAGACATTGACATAGACAAAACACAACCAAAGAAATGCATAACAAAACAAAACAAAACAATATAACAGAGATGCACAGAAATATCCCGCAGTCCACCCCAGCCCCAATTCCAGACATATTCCTTCAGTGTATTTTTCTAAAGTTGCAGCCCGTTCAGAGCTCACTCAGAGCCAGAAACTAATCAGAGTCCTGATACGTGCATATGGTAAAAGCCCCATTTTAAGTCATAGTCGTCCATCCTATTGAGCAGCCTGTATGACAGTCGCTCGTAAGCGGCCAATAGTCCCATCGAGGCATCCCAGAGGGATGGAGCAGGTGCAGATGGAGCCTTCCAGTCCTTGACCAACAGCCTCCTACCTGACATAATGGCCGTTTGTATCCATTCAGCTAAAGGAGGAGCAACATGCCTCAATGTGGCAGGATCCCCCAGAATGAACAGACTGGGTGAAAAAGGAATGTGTAGGCCTGTTATTCTCTCCAGTCTTTCATGTATATCAGTCCAATATTCCTGAATTTTGGGACAGCCCCAAAGCATGTGTAAAAGTCCTCCAGCATTCAGGACCATCAGTCAAGCCGACCCTAAACAATCTTGATGGTGTCCAATATATTCTATTTATAATTTTGAATTGAATCAACCTTGTACGTAGTTCTCTTGAAATTTTCCTTCCATTCCTAAGAATTCTAACCCAATCACCATCTGATATTGTAAGTCCTAAATCCCTTTCCCATGGTAATTTGGATTGATTGAACTGTGTCAATTTTAGGGGGGGTGATGTGAGAGAACCAAAGGTTTTTACCAATAGGTGTCTCAGTTGTAAGTACTGCCAGAAGTGATTATGTGGTAGGCCAAATTCTGTTCTTAATTCTTCAAATTAATTCAAATTGTTTTCTTGGTATAGATCTCCCAAAATCTTTACACCCCATTGATACCATGGGTCCCAGAGGAAGGGCTTTTTACCTATACAAAGTTTGGGATTTTGCCAGATGCCAGCTGACCAATGGAGAAGGGGATTGAACTTAAACATACAAGCTCTAGAATTGCACAGCTCTAGAATTGCACTTTATGTAGTCATAGCACTTTATAGTACACATGTATAATATATTATATAGTATAGTATGTATAGTTTACATAGATACTCCACTGTTACGTTCTTAGTCTAGGCATGATTCATGATAACTACTTTTTATATATGTGATGTATGCCATGCTTTTGTTATTGCTTAATGTAAGTCGCTCTGGATTAAGAGCGTCTGCTAAATGCCTAAATTGTAAATTGTAAATTGTATTTTCCTCCAAACCCAGTGAATGTGAGACATAATTGGGTGTGATTTGCTAACTGAGTCCAGTTTAGTTGTGAGACATTCAATAGGCGTCAGAGGAGCACAAAGTGCGCTCTCAAGACTAAACCACGGCGGGGCCCTTTCCGGTGGAAGGGTCCATTGTACCATATGCCTCATGGTGAACGCATAGTGGTAGAGAGCAAGAGATTGGGTATACGTTTTGGATATATGATATTTCCACCCATTTACATTTGAGTTTGATTTGTAGGTGAATAATGTTATTTGGAACTTTCACAATACCTTATACTAGTCATCACGAATTAAATTATGCTTTACTCCTCTGTTTGCAAACATCATCAACATAAACAAACCCATAAGCATATATAGAGGGTATGCGCATGCTTAAAGTGAATGGCACATCGAGTGGCAAATTGAGTGGCAAAGCAACAGGCAAAGTGAGTTTAACATTGTTTAATGTTGTTTAATGCAATCAGATAGGACTTTTCTGTTTGGATGCATAGGTTGTCAAGGCCAGAAAGTAGTTTTTGCCACTCAGTAGGCATTCCTGCATAACTTCCGGGTTTGATGTCACGCGCATACTCTCTATAGCATAGTCTAGTGTTATCTTTTATCGCTGATGTTTTATGTTATGGCTTTATTTGTTTGTAGCCTATTAATGTTTGACTAGCTCGCAGGCAGAGCTATACAATAGTCCAGCCTGTCTGTGTATAAAGCAATGGTTCCCAAACTTCTTCATGTCAGGGACCCCCAAATTGACACTTATTAGCTCGCGGACCCCCATTGCTATTCTGTCCGTGCCCTACCACGAGCAGTTTTCGGCTCCATACTAGTAATCTCGATTACAGGCACAGTTTTACTGAGGTTAAGGTTAGAAATAAGGTTAGGTTTAACCGTTTAAGCATAATTTAGATTACTTTAGGAATACCAGGCCGCGCTGTTCCGCCGGCTGTATACGCCCGGGGCGAGTTGGTAAAGGGGCGAGTTGGTAAAGGGGCGAGTTGTTTGGTATTCGTGCAGACGTCTCCCTGCAGCGGTTTGAAAAGCTCTGTAAAGTTGGTTTAGTTGTTTTCAGTGGTGGAAAGTATAACTTTGTACTCAAGTACTGTATTATAAGTAACATTTTGAGATATTTGTACTTTACTTGAGTATGTCAAATTTTCGGTACTTCTACTTCTACTGCATTTCAGAGGCAAATATTGTACTTTTTACTCCACTACATTTATTTGACACCTTTAGTTATAGTTACTACTGCAAATGTTTATTATTATTACAAAACATTAACCACTTCAGCCACATTTCAGACATTTGAAAATAGCCGATCTACAAGCTCACAATGCGTCGCGATGCAACATTTTATACATTTTAAAACTTGAAATGGGACATTTGAGTACTTTCTATACTTTTGGTACTTGAAGTACATTTTGATGCAAATACTTTTGTACTTTTACTCAAATAAATTTTGAATTCCGGGTTTTTTTACTTACAGAGTATTTCTAGATTGCACTATTGATACTTTTACTTATAAGTAAAACATGTGAGTACTTTTTCTGCCACTGGTTGTTTTTCTGTCATCCTCTCTCTTTGTGTTGTTCCCCACCTCTCTCTCTCTCTCTCTCTCTCTCTCTCTCTCTCTCTCTCTCTCTGGGCTTGCGAAGTGAATGGGCTGCCATGGTAACGGCACACTCTGTTTATGTCACGCCGCCTCACTTCATCACAAGCTGTTGATGGCTGCGATTTGCGTGTGCGTGCACATGCATGCGTGCACGTGTGTCTGTGACTGCACACAGTCACAGACACAGACTTGCGCATGCACACACAAACCTGCAAGCACACAACGCACACACGCACGTACGCATGCACGCACGCACAGCATTCAGGTGCTTTAGAGTAGGCCTACTATAGCAGATTAAAGAATATACTCTTCATTATGGGATATAGTAGAAAGACATTTCTCAGGTTCCATCATGCTATACATGCTATATAAGATACTAGCAATGGTTCTCAACGTGTGGGTCGGCAGCCCCAGGGGGGTCCCCAGATGACAGTGAAGTGACAATTTAAGGACTTTGTAAGACCTTTTTATACTTAAAGGTGGTGCAATGAAAAATACTTATTTTGAAGTTTCACCCTGAATAGGCAAGCTCACTGATTTTGAACCAATCAGAACGTCGCATCCCTCCAGGCTATGGGACGGAGCTCTGCTATACCCAGTGAAGCTCTCCAAAGTTGAGGCGCTCGGCCCTAATGGTAAGAACGGGGACTGCAGGCGGACCCGTGGAGTTATGACGAGGAAACCCCGTGCAGCTGGGCTTTAACATTGAACGCCCGTTTGCACTTCCGCATTTTGGACACCAAATTTGGTGTCCAAATCGTGGAAGTAGACGGTTCTTCCGGGTGCTTCAAAACGCCACTGAGCAACTTCCACTGAAATGAATAGCGGGTGGTGGGGCTGTCGCTCTGGTTCAGTCTCTATCCTTTTAATACTCTATGGCGCACACACATGCAGATCTGTTTGTAAACAAAGTCACAGAACGACAGGCAGCAAAGCTCATGGATTATTCTATACCCTATAATGTTTTCAGATGCATATTTTAACGTGCTGCTGAAGTTTAAACCCAGTAATACACTGTCTGGATGTCACCTTGAAAAACTGAGGATTTCATTTTACTACGTCTTTAAAAAAAGAAAGAAACTGCATCAAAATTAATGGCAAAAAAAATGTGAAAATATATACGATCTATTCTACAAGCTCATAGCGGCTTGCGTTGCGAGGCGTTATGAGCTTGTAGATCGGCTATTTTCACAATATTTATCGTGGAACAGAGTCATACAAGATGGGAGGATCCCCCAATTAAATATTATTATTTTGGGGGCCATTTTGGAGGCCTGAAAAAGATTGTGAACCACTGATCTACAGTGCCATTTCCCCTACCTTTCCCTGTGCCAGAATCTCCCCAGCAGGATCAATAATGCTCTTATCTTATCCTGTTAGGAACCTATAGTTATAGGATCCATTTTTTCCCCCTGGAGAACATCATGGAAGAAGCACTTCCACAGCACACAAGAGCTCCACACCTCAATATGATCCATCGGAGGAAGACCCATGCATCTCCAAGCTCCGCTTTGCTGATGACGCCGACCTCATGGGGAAAAGCCAGGCCATACTCGCAAGATCCTGGCCAACAGCCACAACCGTCTAACACTTGATAGATATAGCCTCGATACCCTGGGAAACCCCATTGGAAAATCTGGCATAGGAAGCCCACTTCCTTGTATTTCGCTAACCAATAACAGTGCAGAAGGGGCGTCGCTCCAAATTTGGTGACGTCAGTGTTCTCCGCTGTTTTCTACCGGGGAGGGGAGGAGGGAGGGGTGGGTGCTGAGATCGGTGAACCAATAGGATCCACCGCCTGTTTTTGACCGGCACCCACATAGACCAGGAAGCACACAGGCTGGGCCACCCGCCCCTCTAGACCAGTAAGCACACAGGCTGGGCCACCCGCCCCTCTAGACCAGTAAGCACACAGGCTGGGCCACCCACCCCTCTAGACCAGTAAGCACACAGGCTGGGCCACCCGCCCCTCTAGACCAGTAAGCACACAGGCTGGGCCACCCGCCCCTCTAGACCAGTAAGCACACAGGCTGGGCCACCCGCCCCTCTAGACCAGTAAGCACACAGGCTGGGCCACCCGCCCCTCTATAGACCTGGAAGCACACAGGCTGGGCCACCCGCCCCTCTAGACCAGTAAGCACACAGGCTGGGCCACCCGCCCCTCTAGACCAGAAAGCACACAGGCTGGGCCACCCGCCCCTCTAGACCAGAAAGCACACAGGCTGGGCCACCCGCCCCTCTACACCAGAAAGCACACAGGCTGGGCCACCCGCCCCTCTAGACCAGAAAGCACACAGGCTGGGCCACCCGTCCCTCTAGAGTCTAGACCAGTAAGCACACAGGCTGGGCCACCCGCCCCTCTAGACCAGTAAGCACACAGGCTGGGCCAGGCTAAACACTCAATCGATGCACATTTATGCTAACATTTCTACATGTGCTGATCTCGTGAAATAATAATAATCATGATCAATTATTATGATGATGATAATCATAATCATAATCATACAGGAAATTGCTGGCCGACTTGATGGAAATGCTGAAAACGTGAAGAAAATAACGTACGTACGTGCGTGTGTGTGTGTCTGTGTGTGTGTGTGTCTGTGTGTGTGTGTCTGTGTGTGTGTGTACGTGCATGCAATCGTGCATGCATGTTTGTTTATTTGGATCCCCATTAGCTATACCTTAGCAGCAGCTACTCTTCCAGGCAGGGGTCGTGTGCGTGCACTCCCACATGTCATTTAACTCCAAAAAAAACTCAAAAATGAAAAAGGAAAAGAGTACTTTAACTGCCGACATGAAAACCTGTAATATTTAATCATATTCATTTCCCTTCCCCCTGTAGCCTACACTTAAAACCACTTAAATTAGTGGCAGAAACAATAATTATAATTTCTCTTTCTCACAAAAACCAGTGGCTCCAATTAGTACTGGAGACGGGATGAGAGAGAGGGGGGGAGAGAGAGAGACAGAGAGTTGAATTGAATTGAAAGAGCAGGGGGGGGGGGGGGCAGTCAGTCAGACCCCCTGCAGGCAGTGTTGCCATGGCTGCTTATTACAAGCGACTTTGGGCTTGTTTTTCTGTATAGTCGCTTGTAAACGTTGGTTGTTGCGAACTTGCGACCATAGGTTGCAGTTTACTATGAAAATCTACATTTCCCGTCCATATATGGTAACGCCCAGAGGTGGACAGAGTACTTGACCCCAGTACTTGAGTTAGAGTACAAATACGAGCTGTTCAGATTTACTTCACTATGAGCTACAAGTAAAAGTAGCTCAGTCAAAATGTTACTTGAGTAAGAGTAAAAAAGTACATGCTTTTAAATGTACTTAAGTATTCAAGAGTAAAAGTAAATTCAGGCCTGGACTGCATGGCCACTCGACGCACATTCATCCGGTCTGTGCCAAAAGGCGCACGCACACACGCACACACGCACACACACACACAAACACACACACACACACACACACACACACACACACACACACACACACACACACACACACACACACACACACACACACACACACACACACACACACACACACACACACACACGTAGGCCACTTAAGAAAAATATCTAGTGTTAAGATGAATTTACAAGTATCAAAAGTACAAGTATTAAAGACCTTTTCATGGTACAAAGAAACAAAACAGCCAGACATGTTGTCTACGTCTCTTTACTTTCAGAATAATGCAGCTTTCAAGTACCGGTACTTCAGATGTTTTAGTAGCTATTTCTGAGTTTTGAGTGGCTGCTGTCCATTACATCAAAGACCTTCTACATCCATCTAGTTTTGTCTCCAAATGTTCCCTCTCCACCCACTATGGTTTTACACAGTATGGGTCATCTGTCCTTCTGTGTCCTGAATGAAGGTCTAACTCTCCATTATTGATTGTAATGAAGCACGTCATAAGACCTTGTACTTTTATAAGCCTTAGGAGGGAAAAGGGAAGAAAAATATGCGAAAAAGAAGGCACTGCAGGAGCAGCTCAGACAATTTAGGCAGGAAAAAAATACCTTAAAAATTCCTTAATACGAACATGTAAACACTTCACCATGCTAGTCTGCCTCCAATACTATTCTAACAAAGCCACTCACAGGGCCGCTCCATTCATTTTCTGCACATGGAGGGATGTTTTTCAGCATAAAAGTGGGCCTTTAGGGCTTTAGACTTGGCTGCCATGGCACATGACACCATGTCTGAAAGCCAGACAAAACAGTCAAACCTATACTCAGTACTTTACTCGAGTAAAAGTAAAATAATTTGTCTTGGAAATGTACTCGAGTATAAAACAATATATACAAATCCTCAAAATCAGTACTTAAGTACAGTACTTAAGTACATTTACTCCGTTACTGTCCACCTCTGGTCACGCCTCGTGACATCACGCCTTGTGGCCGTCTCCATATATCCATAGATCATATCACGACACTGACCTCATCAAACCCTGGATAGCCATACATGGAGAAGACTGGATCATCACCTAGATCTGCATATATGGAGCCGGCCAGCAACTCTACATCTGACCTCAAACCTCAAACCCTTAGATGTCCATATATGGAGCTGAACTGTTCCTTCCCCTCTCCTCCTTCCTCTTTGAAGTCTCCCTTTAGACTGATACCTGTCTATTCAAACTCTAAACGGGCCTGCCCCAATTTTATTTTATTTTATTAAAATTAAAATTTGAAGTCAGTGGGCGAACGGCTCTCGAGTTACGTGGATTACAGACATACAGACGTACACACACACACACACACACACACACACACACACACACACACACACACACACACACACACACACACACACACACACACACACACACACACACAGGTATCTCATGGTAGACTTTGGACTCAAGCGTGACCAGCAGCTGCCTCCCCAGCCAAATTAAGATATGAGGCTTCCTCAAAGGAGTCCTTCTACATATAGCTTCTCTGACGGTTCCCTACAAATATAGGAGAATCTTGGTTACACCCCCATGCCAGAGCACGCCATGCAGCGCTCGGCCAGCAGTCTGTCGTCACACATGCAGGCGGAACGGATGCGTGCACACGACCTCGCCCTTTAGGACGAGGTCGCTTCTCTCCTGGTTGGTAGTGGTTATTTGGGCTTGTTTCCTTCTTCTTCGTGTCCGGCCATCCTCTCTATATCACGTCTTTCCAGTGGTTGGCACAGGCGAGTGCAGCGGCATTTGGCTTGGCCAGGTCATCTCCAGTACATTGTGGAGCAGAGATACATCTCATGATGTGGTCCATTGTTTCTGGTTCGCCACACACGCATGCATCAGAGCATGTTAGTTTCCATTTTTTCATGGATGCCTTGCAGCGTCCTTCGCCAACCCGCAGGCGGTTCAGGGTTTTCCAGATGGCTTGTTTCCGTTTAAACCAGTGGTTCTCTTATTTTCATAGACCTTGGTTGCTTATTTCTCTCGCAAAATCTGGCAACACCGACTGCATGGGTAGAATGAAGCAGAAATGGATTACAAACGCATTTAGAAGGACGGGTGAACAGAACAGCAGAGCCGCTGCAGTGTAAAAAAGAATCACACCCGTGTGAAGTGAGGGGCGCTCTTATCATTGTACATCACCATGCATCATCTCATACTAGCCAATCAGAATGCCTGTTGCCTGTTTGCCACAAATTTACGTAATATTTGGCGGACATTTGACCTAATTTCTTTTCATTGTTGATGGCAAATATGAGACGTGTGGGGACAAGATGACGTACATTTTCCCTTCATTGTCAATGGCATTTGTTTCACGGGGGTGGCGGTGGCTCAGGGGTAGAGTGGCTGGATGGTAACCGCAAGGTCGCCAGCTCGAACCCGGGCTCCCCCAGAGTTAGTGTCGAAGTGTCCTTGAGCAAGACTCTGAACCCCTAATTGCTCCTGATGTGCTGGTTGGTGCCTTGCATGGTTTCTTCCGCCATCGGTGTATGAATGTGTGTGTGAATGGGTGAATGTAATCTCTGTAAAGCGCCTTGGATAAAGGCGCTATATGAATGCACCGTTTGTGTTGCGGACATTTGACCTAATTTATCCTTTCATGTCAATGGCAAATATGAGACGTGTTGGGACAAGATGACGTACATTTTCCCTTCATTGTCAATGGCATTTAATGTTTGTGTTAGATTTTGTGGGGGCAAAAGCTGTATATAGGAGGGGGTATAGCACCCCTCAAAAATGCAATAAAATACTCTATTAGCCGGTGTAGCTACTAATTTCTAGATTACAATCAGTATGGGAACCACAGGAAAATGATCATCACCATATTGTTCACTGCTGTTTGAGTCAGTCTGAACTGCAACACTGTACTGACAGGCAAGTCTCTGTCTCTGTCTGTCTCTGTCTCTCTCTGTAGCGGACGTAGAATACGCACATCGACAGGCTGGGCTAAAGAAACTTCAGTAGGTATTGGATGGAGCCTGCACGCCACAGGTACAAGAAAGACGTTCTTTATTGAAAATACTGACAACGTCTATTTGATCTTCATAAGGTCATGATGTCTCTCTCTGTCTCAGAAAAACTGAGAGAGTGAGTGAGTTGGTGAGGAAGTAGAAGTGGATTGTGAACAAGGAGAAAAGGAGAGGCAAAGGGTGTATGTGAGAGAAACAGAGAGTGAGAGAGAGAGAGAGAGAGAGAGAGAGGGAGGGGAGTGTGAGCCGATCGAGGGGCCTCCGTAAGGAAAGGCAAGAGAAAGAGGGGGGAAGGAAGAGGGAGGAGAGAAGAGGTTAATTTGCACATATTAGAGAGGGCAGGATTTTTCATTAAAAAGAGATTGAAGTTGATATATGCCTGTGCGCCTGACACACTGTACTCTGTGATTGTGTTAAGTCCTTGACAGAACAAAGGATTGCCCCCTCCCTCCCTCCTCTCTCCCCCCCCTCTCTCTCTGTCTCTCTCTCTCTCTCCCTCTCTCCTTCTCTCTCTCTCCCCCATTCGACTATAAGCCATTGAAGCTCCATCATGGAGCCTTTTCACGGTGAATGGAAGAGCACAGATGTGTCACATCACTTAAAGACACATTATGGATGGATGGATGGATGGATGGAGAGACGGACGGACGGACAGACAGACAGACAGACAGACAGACAGACAGACAGACAGACAGACAGACAGACAGACAGACAGACAGACAGACAGACAGACAGACAGACAACAATTATAATATTATTAAGTAGTGAAAATAGCTGATCTACAAGCGTGCAACATGTCGTGAAGCAACGCGCTATGCATTTGTAGACCAATCAATCAATCTACTACCATGCAGAATTGAAAGGCATCGATACAACTGTGTGATGTGTGTGCGTGCGTGCGTGCGTGCGTGCGCGTGCGTGCGTGCCTGTACCATGTGACTGTGTGTGCCCTGAACGGTTTGTTGCACGCTCCCATTCATGTTGTGGTCAAGGCCGTCCCACAGCCCTCCCTAACACACCAAAGCGATTGGCTCTGGTCGCTTTGCTGCACACAGGAACCACAGATCCCCCCCAAAAAGAAAAAACACACCCTTGTGAACTGAGTGGTGCAACTCCCCCCCTCTCTCTCTCTCTGTCTCTCATTAGCAGGCAACAGTGGAGCACTATCTCTCTCTCTCTGTTTCTGGCACAACAGCGCCACTTTTGCCCCTACTGCTACTCATAGTCACACACGTTAGGACATTGCTGTTCCTTGGAGTGGTTGCACCACTCAAAACAAAACTCTCTCATATTCATTCCTATAGACAGTGGCGTGCACACATTTAGAGGGGCAGGGGCTCCATTTTCATCACCGCTAAACCCCTTATCCCTAAACTTCTTCGCCTTTTTTCATTTACATTTTGAAAAACTTTTTGGAATAGTTCAACTAGCCAATCTATACATTGACACTTTGTGAGCTTGTAGACTGGCCATTTTAACTATTCAAAAATGTTTTGCAAAATAGTAAAAAAAAAAAAGGCGAAGAAGTTTAGGGATAAGGGGTTTAGCGATGACGAAAATGGAGCCCCAGGTGCTCAACTACAAAAAAGGGCACCTTTGCAGCATGTGGAACCGGGCGGTTGCCTTAATAGTGTGAGATATATAGATTTTGGGGCCTAAATAATATATTAGAAGCTTTTTATCAAGAATTGATCAATGTCACCATGGTCCACATACTGTACACTTTTCTTTTTGCAAGGGCAGGTGGTGCCCTTGCACCACCTGCAAGGGCAGGTGGTGCTCTAGCAACCCCTAGTGTCTATCTGTGCACGCCACTGCCTATAGACCTTACAAACAGAGGAAGCATCGCACCATGATGATACTGTCTGCTCAGTTCAGCCCAAGGCGGTCTGAAACAGGTAGTTGGGTCTGTGAGAGGGAACTACCCAGCGAGCACATGCAGGAGAACATAAACGGCCGGTACTATACAGTATACACCGTCACTGTCAGGTGGAAACCTCATATGTCCAACATCTCTGTTACTATTACTATTACTACTTTAGGAAATGGAAACCGTGTTCCAATGGACCCAGTGTGGTCAATCACGAGCACAAGTTAATACTTTTCATTGGTTCAATCATGTTCATAAAACTCACACACACTTTCAGATTTTTGTGTGACACCGTACTGTAGTATGGTAAATGGTAAATAGTGCATTTATATCCAAAGCGCTTTACATAGATTGCGCATAACCCATTCACACACACATTCATTCATACACCGATGGCGGAGGGAACCATGCAAGGCACCAACCTGCTCATCGGCAGCAATTAAGGGTTCAGTGTCTTGCTCAAGGACACTTCGGCACTAACTCTGGGGAGCCCTGGGGATCGAGCTGGGAACCTTCCGATTCCCAAGCGGCCGCTCTACCTCCTGAGCCACTGCAGTCCCAAATTACAGGGCATTAGTTTACGGAAAAAAGTTTAAAAAAAAACCCAGCTGAAATACTGTACATGCCGATACGAGGTTTCTCCCCGACGGCGACGACGAATAACTGCTTGCGCACGATTTACGATGAAGCCGCCCCGCGGGCGCTGCTCCCATGTCAACGTGGCGGTCTCCCCAGCGCCTTGTTCAAGGCTGGGATCCAGTCAGGTAAGCTGATCTCCCGTCTGCGCGGCCCGAGGCAAAGTTTTACCCGCGAATAAAAGGAAGCAATAACAATAACGGTTCCTTTATTTATTTTTCTCTTTTGGATTTTCTGTCTGATGTGTCGTTTTGGAACACATGCAAACCGCCTATAGGTCTCTGCTTTATCTCACCGTTGGGCTTCACATCTCCTTTTAAGTTGTTGTTCTCTGGGTCACATCTGTCATTGCACTGCTGGAGGGCTCGGCCTGACCTCTGACCTTGCCGCTGGAAAACCCTAGGTGTTGGTTTGACTCTGGGAGGTTACAAATGGACCCGGACAGGTCCATTTGTACCCTCCCAGAGTCAAACCAACACCCAGGGTTTTACCATGTGTTTAGTGCAGCCCCTGAGACCTGCTTCGCACGCACGCGCACACGCACGCACGCGCACACGCACGCACGCGCACACGCACGCGCACACACGCACGCACACGCACGCGCACACACACACACACACACACACACACACACACACACACACAAAGAGAAAGAGGTGATATTGATTAGCGATAGGGCAGGTTGTTTTGTCAAGGAGGCCACATTTCATGTTTGTTCTAACGGTAGAGAGACAGAGAGAGAGGGAAAGAGCAAGGGAGAGAGAAAGAGTGACAATTTACAATTTAGGCATTTAGCACTCTTAATCCAGAGTGACATACAGTATAAGCAAGAACAACATAAGGTAATCTAGGATCGTAAGTAAACCAAGAAGCAATTATCAGTTTAACAGCAGAATATCTGTACATTGAAACTATAAATACTATAGGATGCCAGATCAATTATGACCTGCAGCCCCGGCCCAAACGGCAAGCGGGGCACGCAGCCGCCTGGGGCACCAAGTCCTTAGGGCCTATTCATACTCTTATTTTACCGCTGTAGTGCCGAAATGATTTTGGCTCGTCAGAAGTTTTCAGTAGCACCGAAGAGCCAACTTTGGGACGGTACCCGCCCCCCCGAACCTCAAATGACGTCACATTGTAGGCTCTACAGTCTACAGAGCCGAACCGACTTTTATTCGGCTCTAAAATAGGAGTATGAATCGCGCCTTAGGGGCGGTGCTGAAGCACTCTAAAATAAAAATAAATGAAATAAAATAAAATCTCTGGTGGGTGACTAGGCGCCCACCAAGGACCAATCAGGGGCCAATCAGGGACCAAGAACAGCTGGGTATGTATGTCGGTACATTCCACCAGCCAATGAGAAACCACTGTTCTCGATGACATAACTAAAGTACGTTTCAAAATTGGTACAAGATAAGGTCAATAGGGGGTATGAATCAGCTGGGTATGTGTGTATGTTGGTGTACTCTGCCGGGGCAATGAGGGACCACTGACCACTGCTGTGTTTCAAACCTAGACAGCAGCAGAGAGCTGTAGGACTCAGAGCAGCAGTCGTACCAGCAGTGGTGAGCGCACCTCATGGCGCACTCTGCTTGTGCACAAGCAGTGTGCAATTCTCAAGTTGGCAGCTTGACAGAGTGCATTTCTAGTTTGGATTTTTGTCATCCAATATTCCATATTAGCACCTCTAATAGAGAAGTTGAACAGTCTAAGTCGATAATTTATTCTGACCCATGCCGTCTCCAGGGAATAATCAGCAGGGGGGGGGCTTCATTATTTCAAAGGGGGCACTTTATTTTTCAAGTTCCCATAATAGCAAGCAAATTTGCTCACATAATAAACAACAACACAAAAGCCTTCACCACCAGCATATACTTGTAGCTACACGTATAATCGTATATAGGCTCCAATTATCCACCAAGAGAACAAATAACAAAAGATAGTAGCCTACAGAACAAACCAATACATATATTGTCATGTGGAAACACTACTGCATGCACCAACAACACAACGATCAAATACAATGTTGAGCATCTCCACGGCGGGAGGAAAGGGAAGGAGGAAAAAAGACCACCATTCACCAACAACAAATATAGTTGAGCATTAATTTATAGCCTCTAGTGTCTTTGTTATGTTGCCATCTCCACGACGGGAGGAAAAGTCTGAACGTTAACTGCTTGAACTCCCCGCAATATTAACCGCGGCGACGTGGTGATGGTGGTGATTTCACTATCATCGTCTTCTTTGTCATCAATCATGACATTCTGAAAGTGGTGCCTAAACAAACCATAGACTTGGCTGGCAAACAATTTACGTCATAAGTGCTCAAAACAAGGTCCATAGACTTGGCTGCCACATGACGTAGTCTTCAAAGCCCATGCATTGTGGGGCTAGCACCCCTCAAAAAGTACAAGAATCACGTGCTATGTCCGGCCGGGAAAACTCCCCCTGTCAGGTGAAAAGAAGCAGCTTGGACTCCTCATGCATAGAAGGAAGCATGAGGTCAGTCCGCTGCCCCCCCAGGTTGGCATAGGAAGTGTTTGATAAATGTATGAGCACTTTTGAACGGGGAAACGATTACGACGACTACAACGATTAGACGAATTAATTGTGATTATCTCAAATATTTGCAATTAGGTGATTATGTAATAATGGTGTGTGTGTACAGAGCGGGGTATGTGCGGAGCGGGCCACCGTGGACGCAGCAGCCAGCAGCAGTCTCAAGGGCTCAGAGATTACTTTGACAAAGGGTGCACCTGGTGCTTTAGATTGAGTTTCTCTCTGCTTCCCCCCCCTAACCCCGTAACAAACACGCACGCACGCACGCACGCACGCACACACATTCCCATCCCTTTCTCTCCATTATGCTAACCCGTCCTATGAACCCCTCCCTTCACGTCCAACATCACTGTGGGACTCTTAAAGGATTAGAGCCCATGCTTTTAATTGTAGCATTAATGCATGTCAACAGCTGGCTGTGATGATGTACATTCATTGTTGGGGGGGGGGAATAGAGACATGTACTGTAGCAAATAATGATCAAATGTACTTATGTGACACGTTGTAGAAGTGTCTACTTGGCCACGCCCCCATCTGAAAAGTATTTTGTTCCAGTATTTTGTCCCCAGAAGCAGAGATTTGAGTTAAAGATATTTGCTACCTGCTGTTTTTGAATAGCCAATGTTCAAAATAAACCTTTGAGAACCAATGTGCTTATATATATATATATATATATATATATATATATATATATATATATATATATACACAGTATATATATTATATAGTATATATATATATTGTGGGATCTCAGTAGGAAACCACCGACAAAGTGAGTCCGTTACTTGAGACACGCCCTCGGGCGAGTGATAGGCCAAGTTTACATACCGAACTTCAAACTTATAACCAGTCGGAGATGATGATGCCGCCGCCGCCGCCGCGCCCCGTCGGCAATCAGCGCCAGCCACGCCTCGTTGAGAAGGTAGTATAAAAAGCTCATTCACTTGGAGTGTGGTGTCAGCTGGTTCACCAATTAAGGGCTAACAGAGGCACGCCTCACAGAGACACGTCAGGTGGAAAGGACATTCCATTCCCCCTCTAAAACGCAATCATATACTTAGTCTTACATGTTGAAAATGTTCGCATCCTCATTGCTGCTCTCTCTACTAGGTTTATAGAATCGGAGCTGGACACAGAGAGGCTACAGGTGGAGGAGAGGCGGAGGAGGACAGCAGGGAAACCTCGTCACTCCAGAGCCGAATCCTCACCTAAGGTCGTAAGAGAAACCTTTTCATTGTATAGAGGGTATGCGCGTGACATCATCATCAAACCAGGAAGTTATGCAGGAAGGCCTACTGAGTGGCAAAAAACTACTTTCATCCACACAGAAAAGTCATATCTGATTGCATTAAATGTTAAACAATGTTAAACTCACTTTGCATGTTGTTTTGCCACTCGATGTGCCATTCACTTTGAGCATGCGCATACTCTCTATACGAGCAGTCGAGCACCTTACAAGTTCAGAAGACGCCTCTAAGGCCGGACTTCGCTAAGGCTAAATAATTACCTCACCTGGCTGGATAGGAGAGTTAAACGCTGCACTGTGCTGTGGCAGGAAAGAAACTCAAGTTAAATACCATACCTGACTGATACTTTACCTGTTCACGGGAACCTGAGGAAGGAAGAGCTAACGCTAAATCCCATACCTGGCTGATACTTTACCTGTCCATGGGAAACCTGTAGGAAAGAAGAACCTATTGTTTTTTTTTTGCGGCTTTGCCTTCATTTTATATTTTTTATAGAGGGACAGACAGTAGGCTGACAGGAAATGGTGGAGAGAGATGGGGGAGTGACATGCAGTAAAGGCCGTCGGGATCAGGAGTCGAACCCGCGGCACACTGCCAGACTCGGACTACCGGCCAAGGTGCCTGGACCGCTGAGCCACGGACCAGGCCAGAATAACCTGTCGCTGCCGCCCCGCCAGAGTGGTCCTGGCCGGGCCAGCGATAGTTGCTCACAGACTGTTTTGTGTGTTCAACCAAAGACTAACAGAACTCTCTCACCTGCAGAATCCGTCCTGGGGGATCAAGAATACACTGCACATCATATGATTTGTCCTCCATTTGAATGCATTTTGGCCTGCCTTTAATTTGGGCATAAGAAAATAAAAGAGACTTGCGCGTCTCAATTGGGAACCTTCCTCCCTGCTTGCTTGATTGTTTCAGACCTTCACTATATATATATATATATATATATATATATATATATATAATCTAAAATGACACAGATGCTTTCCAGGTTTTAATCACTTACCCTACCTATAAAAAATAATATTTCCTCATATGACTCAACAGTGAATCCATTGTTCAGCTCTTCAAAGGGCTCGATCTTCTTCCCACAGATATAGAAGCACTGGCCCGTGTTCACGACCACCTGCATCACAGCTGGACGCGGCGATGCTTATCGCTATGGATACCTCATACCACGCGAGCCAACAGATCTTCATATGGAACCCACAGCACGTCCTGTGGATTGATCCCTTCCTCTCGTGTGTGTGAGATATATCGAGATTTTTATATGCCAACATCTCACCGCAAAACTGGTGCATAGCTAGCAGCAGGGAATGGGGGTGCATACGTTGGTTAGAACCGTTTGACATACCGTACTAACAGTCCGACAGGCATTATAGTCCGACTACACCGTCGCTCTCGACATGCGTGGCAGGTTACAACTAACCCATGGCCGGGTTAAAACTCACCCGTGGCTCCAGACATGCGTGGCTGGTTACAACTAACCCATGGCCGGGTTAAAACTCACCCGTGGCTCCAGACATGCGTGGCAGGTTACAACTAACCCATGGCCGGGTTAAAAC
This sequence comes from Electrona antarctica, assembly GCF_951216825.1. NCBI lineage: Eukaryota > Metazoa > Chordata > Actinopteri > Myctophiformes > Myctophidae > Electrona > Electrona antarctica. The sequence continues at coordinate 25,266,878 of NC_136801.1, forward strand.
TCACCCGTGGCTCCAGACATGCGTGGCAGGTTACAACTAACCCATGGCCGGGTTAAAACTCACCCGTGGCTCCAGACATGCGTGGCAGGTTACAACTAACCCATGGCCGGGTTAAAACTCACCCGTGGCTCCAGACATGCGTGGCAGGTTACAACTAACCCATGGCCGGGTTAAAACTCACCCGTGGCTCCAGACATGCGTGGCAGGTTACAACTAACCCATGGCCGAGTTAAAACTCACCCGTTGGCTCCAGACATGCGTGGCAGGTTACAACTAACCCATGGCCGGGTTAAAACTCACCCGTTGGCTCCAGACATGCGTGGCCGGTTACAACTAACCCATGGCCGAGTTAAAACTCACCCGTGGCTTCCTGTGAGGTTAGGTTTAGGGTTGGGTTTTGGGTAGTGTGTCGGACTAATGCCTGTCGGATTGTTATTACGTCTGACCAAACACATGCACCCCAGGGCAAGACGTCTGGACTGTCTCAGTCGACCCACTCAGCAAGACAACATGCACTTCATACCCAATAGACGCAGGTGCACAGCTGCATTGGCCAATTGTACTCAGGATTCCACTCATTTCAAAATTCTATGATGATTATCATGCCGAATCACAACAAGTTGTCAACAAGAAAGACATTTTTTGTTTTAGTATTTTTTTGTGGCTTTCGCCTTTTTTTTAATGGAGGGACAGACAGTAGGCTGACAGGAAATGGGGAGAGAGATGGGGGGTGACATGCAGTAAAGGCCGTCTGGACCGGGAGTCGAACCCGCGGCACACTGCCAGACTGGATTACCAGCCAAGGCGCCATTTTACAGCGTGGGGGCTTTCAACATGGGGGTCCTCAGAGCAGTGCTGTAGTTCAGGTTTTTTCAGACGGTATACCATAATAATTCCCTGCGCGGCATGCGCACGTATAGGCTATACGCTCGTGCGTGGTCAATGGATGAAACGATTAGCACACCGTGTACACTTTTTTTCCCTCAAAAACGTCGTCACGGCATACTACATATAACGGTACATCACTGACTCAGAGTTACTACAAATCGATTTTGTTTTTCAAGTTGGCCCAGAAAGGGTCTATAGTCATAATAGCATAGAGCAAGCAGAGCCAGAGGTCAAGTTTACTAAGTATTTAACACATTACTAGAAAATATAAAAGATGTTTTCTCTTGCAAAAAAAAGGAAAAGAAAGATTATAGTGCTGTCAAACAAGTCTATGGAGCTATGTGTTAAATCTATGAAAAGGTTTAATATGAAACCCAATTTTATACAGTTTTGTATAGGGGTCATGTCTCTTAAGGGGTCCTTGAACTGAAAATAATGTTAAAGACCCCTGCTTTACAGCAGTGGGTCAAACTATTTCATGGAACTGACACCGATCACCAAATTGATATGTATTTGACCGCAGAGCCCAATTTGAAAATATGTTATTGCAGGGACCTACGCACGCATTGTGAACTGTGTACACTGGCACTTTATAAATAGGGTTAAAGTGGTTAAATTGATTGTGATGCAATACTGCTTATCAACTATTTTTTACTGGGGACCCCCCTGGAACCCCCTCAAGGACCCATGGGTGTCCCAAGATCTCACATTATTAAGCAAGCCATAAGCAACTATACTTTAGAAACAACCCCCCAAAAAACGCAACCCGCAACTGTACCTAATTAACTAACTTTACAGAAAAACAAGCCCAAACACTGCACATGTAGCGATGAAGCTTTTGTCAAACTACCCAGCTACAGTACATGGTGAAAGAAAGAAAAAAGCTGAACTACTTGAAAGTGATGTCATTCTGAAAAAGTGAATATAGCCACAAGCTATACATGGAAATGGAAGCTATGGTAAAAGAAACGGTTAACCATGATTTTATTTTTTATTTTATTTTATTTATGTTTCTTAGGATTTATACAGTGTTTTTAGAATCGTCTGCAGATCTAAATGGGTTACTACTTGTAGATCTGCCATTTTTGGCGAAGAGAATTGATGTGGAGTAGATGGGAAATAGCACAGTACAGTACAGTTGAGACTAGGTCTGTTTTACTGAGAATAGTTTAAGTGGTTAAATAATATAATGTAGCCTCACTGTTTGGTTTTTAATTCCAGCATGTCTAAACATTAACCCTGGTGGGCCTATTTTCACATTTTGAATTTTTTAATTCTTTGATCTGAAACGATTGAAATTTGAAATGTTCTAAATTCAAAGTGTAGTTTATTCATTAAAAATAAGTTCTTGAATTTTAAATTCCAAAAATGCTAAACAAATTCATGCCCACAACAACGTGTGGTGATTGCAATATGCACTGTGGGCTTGTAGATTGGCTATTTTTAAGCGTTTTTTTAAAGACATAATTCTAGCCACAGCTATAGTTTTAAATTAAGTTTGACAGGGAAACCAATTAAAACATATCTTTGCATATTTATTTATTTGTAGTCTTAATTTATTCTATAAATAAATAACCCTGTGATTGATTGTTTAGTTAAGTGAGGTTTAGCATGCAATTAAATGTCACTAACAGTTGCCTGTTCTTCCTGTGGGAGAGGCAGCCACAGTGAAACGTGAGAGGTCAACGGGCCGCAACGCTTGTTAGCTGCAGTGCGCACACACACGCACGCACACATGCATGCGCGCACGCACACAGCTGCCACCTGCGTTCACCTTTTAAAACCTGCAAAGCCCTTTATTACTAACATTTCAAACATTCATACGTCTTTGAGGCACCAAGTATACTGCTGTAGTCCCATCTCTCTCTCTCTCTCTCTCTCTCTCTCTCTCATAGACTGCATTCCTCTCTCAGGTTTCTCTGGGTCTTGTGGCTCCTCTATCCTCACTCCCACAAGGTTATGTAAAGAATCAAACGACATCTCAACGTAGATATGTTACAAAATTCGAGATCTTGTGGATTTTGAGCACTCACTAAAATGTGATCCATGCACACATGCACGCGCGCACTAATGTTTTGCACTTGCATACTAATATGCATTTGAAGTCACAAAGAATAAATAAATAAATATTTATAACAAATCTTTGTGTGACTTCAAATTCAGGTGACAGGTTCACATTACAGTGAGTTTGACTGCTCAAATCAAATCTATATACAAGCTTTCAACTACCGTCACATGCTGTATAGGGATGTCCTTTTCTTCTTTACACCTGTGGTTCTCAACTATTTCCGTGTCAGGGCCCACTTGAAAACCTCAAAAAGATACCGGGGCCCCTCTTGCAGTATCCTCATGGCACACTAGTGGGCCCCAGTCCCACAGGTTGAACCACTGCTGTTACATAACCTTGTATAGGAGCGAATGAGGATAGAGCAGCTAGAACAGAGTCTGTCTTCTGAATCAGCTGTACGTGGTGTGTGTGTGTGTGTGTGTGTGTGTGTGTGTGTGTGTGTGTGTGTGTGTGTATATATCCCCCCATACACACACACACACACACACACACACACACACACACACACACACACACACACACACACACACACACACACACACACACACACATCCCCCCAGCTCCCCCTTGGGGTCTCCAGTCTGTATAATAAATGAGCCCTGCCGATAGGTGGAAATAGCATGAGGGGAGGTGGGCCGAGGTCTGACAATGTTTACTGCACGCACGCACGCGCACACGCACAGTAGCACAGAGTACCTGTTTTGTAGGCTGATGTTTCCTTAACTGATGGTTGTAATAATAATAATAATAATAATGATAATAATAATAATAATAATAATAATAATAATAATAATAATAATAATAATAATAATAATAATAATAATAATAATAATAATAATAATAATAATGAGCCCCGGCATCCCTATTCCGGAGTGAACGTTTGCTGAATGCTTGTAGATCTGCCCTTTTCAGTGAAGAGATTTGGTGTAGAGGGGAGAAAAAAAATAGCCAACGAAATACAGTTGCAACTCCAGTCCGTTTTACTATAGGGTTTAAGTGGTTATGCCAGATCTTGTCATTCCATGTGACTCACAGCAGGTCTACACACTGCAGTGGTGTAAAGTATAACTGTACTGTAGTATTTGAGTATTTCCCATTTTCAGTACTTTTACTTAAAATATTATAGGCCTACTTTTACTCCACTATAATCATATAAAGAATGTGTTACTAGTTACTTTGTAGATTTTAATTATTATTACAAAACATACAGTAAACACCATATATACATTTAATTTGGAAATAGTCGCGATGTGACGCATTGTGAGCTTGTAAATCGGCCATTTTCAAAAGATTTGTATACATTTGAAACTTGAAATGGGACATTGTGCATAATGGATACTTTCAACTTTTGGTACTTTAAAGTCATTTTGATACCAATACTTTTGTACTTTTACTCAAGTCAATTTCGAATTCCAGACTTTTTGCATTTGTATTTTCTATATTGCAGTATTGATACTTTTACTTAAGTAAAACATTTGAGTAGGCTACCTTTTCCACCACTGCGAAACTGTAGACAGTGCATTTATATAGAGCCTTGCCCTTGATCCAGAGCACTTCACAGAGTGCATTACATTCAGCCACTCACACATTGATGCGATCGATGGCCGAGGAAACCATGCAAGGCACCAACCTGCTCATCAGGATAGGGGACTTCAGAGTCTTGCTCAAGGACACTTTGACACTAGTCTCGCGTAGCCAGACCAACTATTCCACAGTCTCCGACTTACTGATTTATTATTAGGACAAAACAATTTGCATGATTGTAAAGACACACATCCACTTTATCCGAAGGGTGAAATCAGCCCTCAACGGCTTCTGCCAGAAATATGGGCGGGGCTTCTGGCGGGGGTTTCTTTCTTTTTACATGAGTTGGGTGTCGTCATATTCTAATACAGCCTGAAAAACCATTCTGGCAGGCATCTTGGTATAGCATGGCTGGCTCCAACTCCACACCGGGTTCCATTCCTGCTTGCGCCACTATTTTTGTGCCAATCGCAAACAACCTTTTCTTTTTAAGACGTGGACGGTTAAGACTGAGGTGACGGAGTCCGACCGTACATGGCCGGCTAAGACTGAGGTTAGGGTTTGGGGTAGGGTTAGTAATCAGGTACGTAACTACCGTGACGCAGACAACGCAATTGCGTTGGGGCTCAGAGGCATTTGGTGGCGCATTTGGCCGCCCACCCGTGCCGTCGGTAAACTAGAATTATAAATACTTATACATACAGAGATGCAATAAAAGTTGAGTTGACCAAAGTTTGGCAGAGCCCGGCGGTGGTCGCTGCTGCTAGCACACAAGTGCCCCACCCCCAAACAGCTCTTTGGTGGAGTGTGTGGGAGGCTAATAACGTGGAGTGGGCTCCCCCGACCGCGCTGATCTGTGGCTACTGCTGCTCTGTTCACAATCACAGCAGGTACTTTCACAACTACTGCATACAGTGCCCCACTGTTTATAAACCAAAACACAGTTTGGGCTTGTTTTCACCGGCGGCTGTAATGCGTCGTTATTCGTTAGAGAGTTATCTGATAGTCCAATAAACAGGCTGTAAACATAAGTCATGGAATAATAAGAACTGGCATATTTTAATGATTGCCCGGGATACTTATCCCAAAATGAATGGGTCATGTGATATGGATATGAACAGCAAAGACAAAGATGAAAGCAAATACGACCTGTTTCACGAATCAAGTTATTTGATCATATCAGTCCGTTGGTCGGGGCGCCCCTTGAAGTGCAGGCCAGAGGGGTCGTCTGGTCCTGGAGAATTCTGACGTGTCTCTACTTTTTCAGACACTAGTATATAGAAATCTTTCTGTCTCTATGTGACCTTGCTTGAGCACAGCTAGGGTGCACACTCTTATAATGGTAACTGCTTAAAAGGTCTATTTTATCCCACCAGCTGCTGCTGCTCTGTTCACAATCGCGACAGGTACGTTCACAACTACTGTACTGCTGTGTGTTTATAAACCAAAATGCAGTTTGAGCTGAGTGCGGGGGGCCTGCGCTGACCAGCCTGCGTGGGGGCCATAGTGACGTCTAGTTACGCCGCTGTCCGGCATTATGTTCACCCGTGGCTTTGTGCGGTGCCACTCAAAGTGACTAGTGGCCGGGTTGGGCTGCTGGATGCAAAGGGCCAACCCCTGTTATGTCTTGCAGAAGCCGTTGAGGGCTGATTTCACCCGCATGTGCACTTTATCCTCTGATCATTTTCAGAGCTCCAAACTGTGCGACGGTACACGGAAGTGTTTGGAAATTGTGGGAGGCAACAGTCTGGCAGCAGACCTGGCTCGCTATAGACGTACTTACCTCGACACTATCCCTAGGGGGAGCGGGGGATCAAACCGGGAACCTTCCCTTTGCCAGGCAGCCTCTGGCTCTGCCTCCCAAGGCACTGCCGGAGTGGAGTGCTGGAGTGGATGTACAGTACGGTAAGTGGTAAACAAGAGTGAGATAGTAGACTGGTCAGCTCATATATAGCTCTGTGAAATGTATTCTCTCTTTCTAAGGCCCAAACCACATCAATGATTCGCCATGCAACTCCTTGCAACCAAATGGTTGCGAGCAGTTGCATGCAACCATTAATCCCCAATGGCAGTTGCAAGGAGTTGCAGTGTGGTTGAATGATGGGTCATAAACCCACGAAAAACAATGACACAAGTGATATTATTCATAAAACCCCAGCTGGCTTCTTGTGGGTGCTGCTGAGAAAGCACGCACGCGCGCGCACGCACGCACGCAACGCGCACACACACACACACACACACACACACACACACACACACACACACACACACACACCTACAGTAATCACACTCTTACCGTTCACAGGTGAGGCGGTTGGTCTCTCTCCTTCTCATGAGGATGGGGTGGGGTGGGGGGGGGGTACACTCTATTTAAATCTCTCCGCCTGACATCAGTTACTACTGAGGGGAGATTATTTAATAAGAGCCACTATCTCTCCTTCTTTAGCCCACTACCATTAAAAGACAAAAAAAATGAAAAGGAAAGGAAAAGGAATTAATTACTGCGAGTCCTGTAATGATCCACTCACTGACTGATCTATTTTTACCTGATCATCAAAGCTCATCTCATCTCAGATCCATATCACATCATCATCATCATCATCATATCCCTTCACATTCATCACCAGCACGGCAGCCTTTACATTCATCTCTGCCACAGCCACCTGTCCCCCACTGCCACCACCATTCACTGTTCATCAAAGCACATTCCCTCCTTTACTGTAAATAGCATGCGTGTAGAAACGTGTGCACGTGTAGCCTACTGTACATGGCATAATCATGTCATATGTGTAGTCACTGTCGGCCAGAACTCTTTTTGAGGGCTCCTATACACAGGTTTAATGTTTGTCTTTAGTTCAATGTTTGTTTTATAAACGCCATTGACAATGAAGGGAAAATGTACGTCATAATGTGAGTCATTACTCATATTGTCTCTTTACAGAACGTCGCAGTCCCGCCCCCTACCCTGGACCAGGAAATGATTATCCGTTCATTTTCCTCATAGACATTTCAGAAAGTATTTATTTAAAGACGTTTACGCCGCGGACAAAGCCAACTCGAGTCGTGACAAATCATGACAACAAACAACATTTTTTGGGCCGAACAAATAATTAGAAAGAAGAAAAAAACGGCAGGTTACAACACTTTTTTTGTTGTTTTTCTTCTTTGTAATTATTTGTTTGGTCCAAAATATTGTTTGTGTTGTCATGAGTTGTCACGACTCGAGTTGGCTTTGTCCGCGGCGTAACCGTCTTTAAATAAATACTTAAAAATGCATGAATTGAGATTCATTTCCTGGTCCATGGTAGGGGGCGGGACTGCGACGCTCTATTGTTAATGGCGTTTAATATTTGTGTTGGCACCGTTTGTTTTACATCACCATTACATCACCTAATCAACATGAGTTAGACTTTAATATATTAGCGCCCCTCACTTCACACGGGTGTGATTTTTTGGACATAGGAGCCAGGTTTCCACCAGACAGCACTAAATGTAGCATGCAGGCTAGCAGCTAATGGTGAACACATTTGACAGTGGTGTGGTGTGTGCGTGTGCACTGCACGGCATACGCGAGTCTGAATTAGCATGCATTAAAATAATTTATTTGCGGGGATACTTTTTATTTTATTTTTTCCGTATAGGCTAATAACATAATAAGCTAACACACAAAGCTTAATTTTATCCTGGAAACCATGCAGACGAATCTGCGACTGCAAACAATAAAATAAAAATAGCCCTCAGTGATGATAGTTTGGCCATGCCAGCCAGGCTAGATTAATTTAGGGTAGGCTATGCTGTATTAATCAGTATTACCAATACAATACAAAAATATACAATTTAGAATTATTGAATAATAATTACGCCTATTATTCATATGTGTTGTTCATTGGGTGTTTTTTAGGCTAGTACTACTAGTAGGCCTAGTGGCCTACTATGAATAAATAAATAAAATATTGCATCAAATTATGACATATCCTAATTGAATTCAAATTGTATGTGTTAATTTAAAATGAATTCATATAGTCTATTAACTAAATGTAAAGAAGTTAATTAAATATAACATATATCAGGCTATCTCTAGTAGTCGAGTCTAGTAGGCTAGCTCTACACACCAGTGCAAGTCGTATAGGATCGAGAACGGTCGAACGTTGCAGTGTGTGTGTGTGCGGGGCGCTGCTCTGCCTCCTGTTCGTCTAAACACAAACATGGATCGAGCTTCGTGGACTGAAATAAAATAACCGTGGTTTCTCACACATCTTACTTTATTCTGCGTTTTACTCAAGTATATTGTAGCTTATATTACCAGACATCATAATAGGCCTATTGGTTTGATTTTAAACTATAATACGGCAGCTAATTCTAGCTGAAACATAAACGCTGCCATAATAAAGGCTTCTTCACGACACACACACACCCACACGGCCGTGTAGAGCCTCATGTCTGCATTTCCCCTGCAGAAGGGAATAGCAGCGATGTTGCATTAAAACAACGTCCTACATATTTACCGCTGTAACACGAGCTGTAGACTATACGCCAGTCAGTGCTCGGTGAAGGTCATTCGCCCACTTGGTTTCCAATTGTTTTTATATTTAGTTTCTTTCTTCCAAACATTAGCGCGATCAGCGGAGCAGAGACGGGTCGCTCCCCGTAGATCGCTCTACCCAGTCGGGCAGGCAGAAGGAGCACGTACCGCTTGAGGCCCGGCCGGCCGGGGGAAAGACTGAGCTGCAAAACAAACACTTTCACTTTAGTTTTCCCACTGTCTCCTAAAACGACGGTAAACACAAATGGACCTGTTTTGCTCTCGTGTTTTCCAGTAAAACATAAATAAAAAAATAGGTACCGTAGATGTATATTTATTTCATTGATTCCCACGCGGTAGGTCCCAATGCTTAGGCTACAAGTTACAGCCTCTAGTCTATACCTTTGATGAAATTATCAAGACGATCCGCAGACACGTGGATATATAAGACAATATACATTTTTATTTGGGAAGAGATTGCATGAAATTACGAATTAAATAGCCTAGCCTACATTGCTCTACTACAATATAGCTAGGCTAGTAGGCTGTAGCCTACCTATGCTATATAGCTCTGTCTGTCCTAAACTAACTTTGAAGAGTCGGACCTAAATAAAATGGAATGCAGTTAATGGAATCTTTAACAACGACTACCCAACACACATATATTAGCAAATATTTGCTCATACTTTGTTGTTAGCCTATACTTTGACACATATGTTCAGTTCACTCGATCTTTTGTTTACACTTCTAATTTTGTATCGTAAAAGCACATTGCCCACTGATTTGTGTCGATATGATCGGTGGAAAAAAGGGTCCATTGATTCATTGTTTAATCGACTGACCCCCCTGACCGTGTGATGATGTCATCCACATGATTGATTTGTTGTTAACCCACGCTGCGTGCACGACTTCAACACCATTATACTTCGCCGTACGACGGCGTTGCTCGCTAAAAGTGACGGATTTCAAGAGAAAAGCAGTTGTTTTCTGCAGATTAGGCCACAGTAAAGTATAAATGAGACTTTATATACCAACCCAGGATCAGGATGTGCATGTGACAGACTTCCATTTAGCTAAACAAACTCATACTGTCATCCTCAGTCTCTCAGAGTTACAAACCTATAGTGCAAGGGTCCTCCAGATTTGGAATCCCCTCAAGAAATCCTGACAACCACTGCATTCCATTCGTGAAATGTAGAAAGCCTCACCTCAGTGTTAAGCTGATATATAATTCATCATGTGTCGGATCGGATGCATGCAGAGTGGGCACCTCGATTTTGTCCAAAAATGGCCTTAAATAATATAAAGTAGGTTGTCGACCAGCAGAACAATTTGAGCGACACAAACGATAATTATACATGTTTTATAATATAATAATAATAACACACACACATGGGGGGGGGGCTGGGGGGTCTGTCAGTGATGGATGGAGCTGAACTGTTAATTTCTCTTCTCCACTATATGATCCTACACACACACACCCTCATCTGCTCTGCATGCAGTCTCTCCTCTGTCCTCTCACCTCCATCTGCACCACACCTCCCCTCTGTGTCTCCGTGTACAGAGGAGACACCTCCCCTCTGTGTCTCTGTGTACAGAGGAGACACCTCCCCTCTGTGTCTCTGTGTACAGACTAGGAGGGAAGCATTGCTCTATATTATCTCCACCTCCCCTCTGTGTCTCCGTGTACAGACTAGGAGGGAAGCATTGCTCTATATTATCTCCACCTCCCCTCTGTGTCTCCATACAGACTAGGAGGGAAGCACTGCTCTATATTATCTCCACCTCCCCTCTGTGTCTCCATGTACAGACTAGGAGGGAAGCACTGCTCTATATTATCTCCACCTCCCCTCTGTGTCTCCATGTACAGACTAGGAGGGAAGCACTGCTCTATATTATCTCCACCTCCCCTCTGTGTCTCCATGTACAGACTAGGAGGGAAGCATTGCTCTATATTATCTCCACCTCCCCTCTGTGTCTCCATGTACAGACTAGGAGGGAAGCACTGCTCTATATTATCTCCACCTCCCCTCTGATACCTCTCCTCTTTCTCCACTTCCTCTCTCTTCTCTACTTCCTCTCTCTTTGTATAGGCCTATACCTCCTCTGCTCTCTCTCTCTCTCTCTCTCCACACTTCCTCCCTCTGGCACCTCCTTCAGCCAGGCAGGGTCTTACTATAGACACCTCTGGGGTCTGCCAGTCGGATCTGGTTCCACTCGGCACCGGAATCCACCAGGACCCTGGCAGCTGCCAGCATGGCTCCGTGGCCCGGGATTAGGCCTCCGTGCGGGATCCGGTTCCATAATGATTTTTACACACACACACACACACACACACACACACACACACACACACACACACACACACACACACACACACACACACACACACACACACACACACACACACACACACACACACACACACACACACACACACACACACACACACACACACACACACACACACACACACACACACACACACACACACACACACACACACACACACACACACACACACACACACACAATCACTTTATTACAGTACGCTGCTTTACTGCTAGCCACTCTGCCTGTCTGTCTGTCTGTCTGTCTGTCTGTCTGTCTGTCTGTCTGTCTGTCTGTCTGACTGCCTGACTGACTGTCTGTCTGTCTGTCTGACCTCTAGGCCGAGGTCCAATTATAAGCATGTAGGTGAATTAGTAAACATATGTGGGACCTGTGTTCAGATTACTTATGGTACTTTGGTTGGCTTGTTTTATGGATTTGGTTCCATATCTACTGAATGGGATCCAGTGAAACGGTTGAGCTCCATAAATATTGATTTTATCCAGGATATATATATATATATATATATATATATGAAACTGTATACTGTATATATAAGAAACTGTAGTGTAGTGCACCAATGGCGGAGGAAACCACCTGCACATTGGGAGCAATTGATTGTTCAGAGTCTTGCTCAAGGACACTTCGACACTAACTCAGGGGGAGCCCGGGATCGAACTGGGAACCTTCCGTTTTTCAAGCGGCTACTCTACCGAGCCACTGCCGCTCTATTGTGAATGCCAAATAAAGTGAAATGAACCTCTAACTAACAACTTATTGTGTCCATCATCCTTTATTAATTGTACTTAATTGATGCACTCAAAGTGGGGTCTGGGGACCCTGAGGGTTCCTTGAGGGGGTTCCAGGGGGTACCCAGCAAAACAGTTTAAAGAGAAGTATTTCATTTTTTGGCTCACACGACTCATGGCAAGGCAACAGCACATTCTTGAGCACTATTCTCTTATGGGGTCCCTGACACAAAATCTTTTCAAATGGAAGTCCATAGCCAAATACATATATCAATGAAAATGTTTGGGAAGTTGGGAACCATTGTATTACACTAAAATCAGTTAATTTGTTATCTTTATAATATATTTATTTCTTCCTGAGAAAATATGTCCTTCCTATCTCTAAACGCATCTGTCCAACAGACACCTCATATCTTCAGATTTCAAGTAGGGAATTCTCTCTTTTTTTTTAATGAATATTATACTACTATACTAAAAATATACTATACTACTTTATCATACAAGGGTGTAAAGTAGTAAAAAGAGCCGATCTACATGACACAATGCATCGTGTCACGGGGTATTGAGAGCTTGTAGATCTGCTAGTTTTCACTGTTTCCGGAAATGTTTGTTCCATTTTCTGAAACTAAAGGTTTTGGACATATCAGTAGGCTAAATTATTCTGTTGACAATCTTGGGTATATGATACTTCAACCTAAATAATATTCCAGTCTGGTGAGCAGCTATAGTGGGATGATGTTAAGTTAACCACTTAAACCCTTCTGCAACTGTACTGTAAGCTCTTTTTTTTTTACTCCACGCCAAATGTCTTTACCAATTTGCCAAAAGCATTTTACAAACTCAGAAAGCATTACAATTCGACACGTTCCAAGCTTGTAGATTTGCAATTTGGTTTGCGAATGTATATTGGGGCTCAATGAACTCGATCAGTTTTATTGCGACCGCAGTTAACTATGGAATTGTGTGTTTCTCGTCACTCAAAATCCCCATACATGGGGCGTTTCTCGTCACTCAAAATCCCCATACATGTGGAAAGGCCCCATATATTGTCCCCAGGTCTCACATCACTGACATCATCGGGGATATTAAGCCCATATATGGTCACGCATTGTGAGGGCCCTTCCTGGACCCTCATCAAACCATATACTCAAGACACTGCCCCCGCTGCCACGCTTAGATCTCCATATATGGAGCTGATCAATTGTGACATTCCATATGTTGATCTGACCTCATCACACCCTGAACACTCAAGACACACTCCATATATGGCCAGTGCACGTCTAAGGGCCTAAAGGGCGAGAAGCCGCCCTTTAGGCCGAGGTCGCCCTCAGGCGTCTTACTGGTTATTATTACTACTACAAATCAGATCAATGTAGAATCTCTGGATTAGCCTACATAAAAGTTTTTTTATTTAGTTTGATTGGTGTATATTCAGGCAGATATCCATGCCTCTGTACTTGTTCTCTCTCTCTGTGTGTGTGTGTGTGTGTGTGCATGCGTATGTGAGTGCGTGTGTTCTCGCCTGTATGCGGCCACAATGAGCTGCCCTACATTTGTCTAATCATCCAGGGCTTAACCTTTGTGCTGGTCTGCTATCTGCTGTGTGTGTGTGTGTGTGAGAGAGAGAGAGACAGAGGGGGAGAGCGAGCAAGAGAGAGGGGGAGAGGGAGCATGTCTCCTATCTTCTAACACCAGGGCTTAGTAATGTTTTGACTTTGTGATCAGGCACCTGGTCAGGCAGCACACTGGGGTCCTCCATCAGCTGCTAAGCTCCCCCGGGGAGAAGCAAGGAGCGGTGGGGGCAATGGGGTGGGGGGGCTTTCCGGGAGGTGATCGATGGTATGGTGGACACACAGCTCTGCTCCAGCTCCACACAACCTGTGTGTGTGTGACTGTGGTGTGTCCGTGCGTGCGTGTGTAGGGAGAGAGAGAGCGAATGCACACTTGTATAACTATACTCTGAGGGCCAAATGTATGTCCCCACAAGTATAGTAGAAATTGTGAGTAGGCCTACCGTTTCCCTGGTCCTCACAAGAGCGCGAGAGAGAAGAAAAAAACATATGTGTGAGTGCGTGCGTGTGCATGCATGTGTGCGTGCGTGTATTTGTGTGTATGTGTGTGTGCACGCATATGTGCAGTGCGTGCGTGGGCAGGGGCTGGCTGGTATTAAAGAGAGAGAGAGAGAGGGGAGGCCTGATGTTGTGGGGAAGAGAAGCCCCTGGGGGGGAGGGGGGGGGGGTATTTAAACAGCCTGTCTTTGATTGACAGGGCTGATAGTGGTGGGGGGACGGAGGGGAGTGCTGTGTGTGTGTGAGCACTCGGGGTAGAGAAGAGAAAGGGGGTTGTGGAGTTGAATGCAGGTTAGGCCGCTAGTGTGTGTGTGTGTGTGTGCATGCACGTGGGAGTGTGCATGGGTTGGTGGGGAGGTGGGTGGGTTAAGAGATGCAGGAGGAAAGTGAGCTTTTAATTAGCAGAGCAGAAGCAGATGTAGCAGAATGGTGCCCCCACCTCGCTCTCTCGCTCTCTCTCACACACACACACACACACACACACACACACACACACACACACACACACACACACACACACACACACACACACACACACAACTTAGCAGCTGGAAGTCATCAGGACAGAGGTGTGTGTGCGTGCGCGCGAGTGTGTAGGCAGGGGACCTTATGCCACACAGTATAAACATTTCAATAATTATGAGCTCCTATAGTCCAGGTTATAATTCACTAATTAGCTTGACTGTTGAATTCATCCTGTGCTCAGACACAGAGCCCATCGCTCTGCTGTGACTGTAATTCCTTTATTCCCACTCATTTAAACCACGTGAATAGAAAACCCCATTAATTCTGCCTGTTCTTCTACGAATTTTAATGGCATATCGTTGCTGCACGGGCATAAGAAACCTCTTATCTCCATATTTTAACTTTTTGTGTTTTCTTCGCAAATTATTAAAATTAACGGCCTACCGTATAGCCTACTACAGTAACAGCATCACAGTTCGAACGAGCTGCTACCTTTGCAATTTTTTTCATTTGAATCCTGAAAAGTAACACTTTTGGATATATGAGGTTTCCACCCGACAGACATAACATTACAAAAAAATGTTTTTTATTGTGATAAAGACAAATAGGAACTTAATGTTACTGTCACTATTTGTCTTTATTACAATGGAAATCTTATAGGAACTACAGTAGCTTACTACAGTTCCTATTGAGCCATGCTGAAACACACAGAAACATGATCTGAAAATGAACTATACTTAAAAGGTTGAGAACAACTGATCTACAAGCTCACGTGTCACCTCACCCCATGCTGTGCTGGCCTTGTAGATCGACTATTTTCAGTGAAGAAATTTGGTGGTAGAAATTCTAGTGGGACTTCTAGTACAAAAGAATAAATAAACTGTTTCCTCTCAAGCAAAATATCAAATGTTTTTTATTTGTTTACAAAGACAGGTTATAATTTCTTTCCAAGTTGCAAAATTAAATATTATATTAATTTAATATATGATAAAAAATATATAAAATTAAATATTTGCCCAATTTATGTTCTCAAGGGAATGTTATCCGTCTTCAGATAATTAAAAAATCTGTCAAATATAAATAACACACACACACACACACCTATCAAGGTGTCAATACATAACATGCCACAGGTGTTCCTGAAAATATGCCGACCACATGTAAAAGCTGGCCATCTATAAACAAATCCCTTTTACACAAATTAAATCTCTTTTAAAAATAAACGCTGCTACTGTGAATGCTCCATCTGGTACTGCACAGGGAGTATGAATCACAGAGCTTCTTTGGGTTTTAATTGTATATTCCCTATAGATCGGTCTTAAATGTATATTCTGCATAGATCAATGTTAAATGTATATTCTTTATAGATCAATGTTAAATGTATATTTTCAATTAGGTTAGTGTTAAATGCATTATTCTCTATAGTATAGATTCGTTTTAAAACATATATTCTATAGGAGTGTTATTACGTATGTCTGTTAATTGCATATTCACGATAGATTAGTGTTAAATATATAAGTCTGTGTTAAATGAATTACTCCATTATTAGATTATTGTTAAATGTATAATTCCATATGTAGCCAAACGTCAGTGTTAACGGTATATAGACTATATTGAAGGTCGGATATTATTCTCTACAGAATGAAAGAGCAACACCCGTCGGTTCATACAAGAGCATGTTTTTATTTTGGTGTCATGACATACAACATCAGATTTATCCCCCCCACCCCGCACCTAATATTATCCACTTATACAAAACGTATCCAAAACTGTGGTGAGCACAGATGACAAATTCCATGCCCATAGTATAAAATGACTTCTGATCAATTTAACGGTGCAAAAACAAACAACCCAAAAGACAAAACAAAAAAGAAACACGATCTCCCTGCACATATAAAAATAAATTAATACTTTATGTGTCCAGTCAAAAACTATCCGCCTGCTCCGAAAGATTCACACACACAAACTGAGGCTTCATTGGGTATCCTTCACACCTTTTGCACGGCCAATCAACGATCACTTATGTACACCAACGGCCAATGAGTGAAGAGCTATGTACACTTAAACGAGGTAAAAACGGTGCCACTGGAAAAACCCCAGAGCCTGGACTAGACTTTGTCGTACGACGGTGGCGAGCAAAAAAAAAAAAAAGTGTGGCGATCCTCCAAGCTCGCGACACACTGCCGAAATCCAACAGATCACGACTCGTGCTCCGTTTGTTTTCGCCGCATGATGCCGCCGTCGTGTGACGGAGTATTTATCAGGGCCTAATAATTAGGCTAACCTCAGCCCCTCCTCCAAACCATCACCTATATATATACACAACCCCACCGCTCCCCGGCAACAAACGCTCAAGTAGATTCTTTAACCACTTAAAACCCCAAATATGGTTGAACGGAGTCCCTCAGGGCTCCATCCTAGTGTATAGTACTGTTATGTGTGGGGGGGAAAGATTTGGCTGAAAATAGCCGAGCGACAAGCTCACAACGAGCTCGGGGATCGGCTATACGTTCTGTCGAAAGCTTTCCCCCACAATACACAGCATGCTGGGATTTAAGTGGTCAACAAGCAAGCATGACACGTTTTGAATTCATCAAAATTACAACAAAAACACAAATTAAAAGGTTTACAGCGAGATTCAACTGTGTGGAGCAAAACAAAAAGAATGATCAACCAAAACCAAAACCTCAACTTTATACAGTAGTCGTATAAAACGATGTGAAATTGCAATCGCGGTGCGGGCTTCGTAAAATATATCATCTAATGCCCGTTGTTCCGCAAAACAGACCGCGAATAAATAATAGAGAATCCATACAAAGTTGGCTTTGTTATCAGAAGGACACAGCAGAATTAATATTTCCTGTTGGGTTTTTTTTTCTTTTCTTATTAAAGAGAATGGGTCCACCCCTAACGTGCCTGAGTGTTTGGTTGCCGTAGCAACGCAGCTTAACTACCAGTCGCGCTGTGAGTGGGTTTGGCTGAGTGACAGGTCAGTGTTAAATACACCCAGTGGTCCTCAAAGTGGGGTCCGGCGGCCCCCGGGAGGTCCTTGAAGAGGGGTTTCAAGGGGGTCCCCGGGAGGTCCTTGAAGAGGGGTTTCAAGGGGGTCCCCGGCAAAATCCATTCAAAAATGTTTAACCCTACTAGGGTTAAACTAGGGGTAGGGCTCCCAAAAGCTCGCGATTGCGATGCGTTGAGCTTATCTGCTCATTTTCCAAGAACAAAATGTGAAACATTTAAACACAAATCTTGTATGGGGGGGTGGGAGGTGTCTCTGGCACAAAATGAACAAAATGTTTTCAGATGGGGGTCCGCGGCCAAATACTTAGGCTACACATGATTAGTTTGGACTTTGCGGCTATATCTCACGTCACGCTTTATCCTTAAACTTATTTGCCTTTTTTGTTTTTTATTATTATTTTGAAAAAACTTTTAAAATAGTTCAAATAGCTGATCTACAGGCTCACAACGTGTAGATGTAGACTCGCTAGTTGACCAATTTTAAAACGTTTTTTTTTTCAAAATGGTAAAAAAAAAGCAAGAAAAAAAAAGCAAATAAGTTTAGGGATATGGGGTGTTGCAAGACAGAGCCCTGGATGTCCTTGACAAAGTTTGAGAACCACTCTAATACACAGCTGACCTGCTCTCACCCCATCCCCCAACTCACAGCCTCAGGGCACTTGGGTCTGGACACTGCTATAGGCCTGCTGTGGATTCTTATTGGCCGCTGCCGACGGCCGCAAGGTCCCAATTGGCTGGTCAGAGAGGTAGATGCAGCGAGGGGCTCAGTCAGGAAGTGAAAAATTAAATGTAACACTCCTCTCCTCCACACCGAGGAAGACTGAGCTCTGTATTTCATTTAGCCCCGTCATTAAATTGATTTAAAAGCTGAAATCCACAACTTCTTTTTTTAAGTGCAGTGATTCTTAACATGTGGGCCGGCCGCGAGGATATTCCCCCCCAAATAACTGGCCAAACACTCATGATTTTAATAATATAACATTTCATTGTATTTTTTCTTTAAAAGCATAAAATAAATGAGTTTTCTCTGTGATACAGATAAATATGAACTCAAAAGTAGATTATGTTCCATTGATACACGCCGGAACACAGTCGATTGAAAATGCACGCAGACCACCCACCCACCTGACCACTTAACACGGCATACGCAAACACTTGTGAGATTTTCAAGTGGGCCTTGACCCGGAAATGGTCGAGAAAAGGTTTCAGTGAATAAAACGTTACTTAAACGTTAGTGATGCGTCATGTTATTAGAACTTAACGTTAGTGACGCGTTATGTTATTAGAATATAACGAACAGCTGTGGTAGTGGGAGGTGGTCTCCCTGCTCCACTATTGAGACGTTTAGATCAGCGGTTCCCAAACACTGGGTCGGGACCCATTTGTGGGTCGCGGACACATTTGTATGGGTCCCTTTAGGTTTCCGACAATTTCAAATAAACATTCCCAACTGGTTTAGATCCTGACTGTGGTTGGGGTTAGGAGGACCACTACTGGCTGTCAGGAGGTACCGCATGAAGCCCAAATGGGCTTTGCTCAGCAGGTGACCCGGGGTTTGAATCCCTGGAAGGACATAATCATTACGGATTGCGGCTTTAATTGTGTTTTTATGACCATATTCACATGGTACACGTAATAGTGTTGCTTCGCTGTACAAACTGTTCTGTACCAAGAAAGCCGTCTTGATTCTGCCACGTCGCTGGATGGCTCCTTTTAGGAACAAACGGGTGATATATTTTAACCTGAATACTCCCGGCACTTCTAATCATTGTTTATTTTACATTCTACTTGTTCGCTGAATGAGCCCCCTGTAATCTGACCCAGAGATGAGACAAGGCTTCTTGTGGTGACCGTACGAGACTTGGCTCACTGAAAGTGATGGATCTACACACAGACCCCCAACCCCCCCCAGCCTCCCCTCCCCCCCCCGCTCTGAGACTCAGTCACAGCGGACAAATGGGGTCTACTACCCAGTCCCATGCTTAGGGGTAGTGTAGTTTTGTTCTTCTTCGATAGTTGTAGTTCTGTGTGTGCACGCTATAGCTTGTGTGTGCTGACTGAGTGAGCGCACAATGTCTGGTTAGCTGAGTCCCCTGAGAGAGTGAGAGAGAGAGAGAGAGAAAGAGAGAGAGAGGGAGAGAGAAAACACCTGAAAGAAAAGGGAGGAAGCACAGGAGAAAAGAGGAAGAGGAAATCGATTGATAAACGAGGGAGAAACCAAAAAAAGGGAGTAGAAGTGAAGAAGACTAGAGAGAAGCAGAGGAGACATGGAAGAGTCCTTCCAGTCATCATCATGTCTTCTCCTGGCCGGCCATGACACCCATGACCTTGTCGGCCAGTCGCGCCCTCTGGGAGCCTCCCTGGGTGTCGGCCTGCAGAGCCAGGAAGGGGTTGGCGGTGATGGCGCCCTGCGTCTGGGGCGTGTGCACCGCCATGGGCATCATGCCGCCGCCCATGGACATCTGAACGGAGGACGAGGAGGAGGCGGAGGAAGAGGGTAGGGACTGCTGCTGATGCTGTTGTTGTTGCTGCTGCTGTTGTTGTTGCTGCTGCATCAGCTGGTACAACAACACCTGATGCTGTTCCTGTAGACCGCACGGAATAAAGCAAAAATACAATCTCAATCTCTGTAGAGATGATGTTTTAGGCTGACCAGCTGAAGAAATCACAGATTTGAGGCATTAAAGGACCACTTCACCACTTTTCAACCTATCTTATTATAATAGGTCCTCACTAATAATCATGAAAAAATGGCGCAATTGTTTTCTACTCAGTCTGTGTCTCATAGGACGGCTGTGGGCAGTGTAGAAACTGCTTCCAGTGACATCATCATTAGGCAGATTTATTTTTAAACAATATGTTTTTACAAAAATATTTAGATTTTCATTATCGTGAGAACGATGGCTTCCATTTTCGCATTGCAACTTATCAGGACTAGAAAGCCTGCAGTTTCTATTAGCTTGTATTCCCCATCGATGATGTCACTGGAAGATGGTTTCTGAACTGCCCACAGCCCTCCTATGAGACACAAGACTGAGTAGAAAAGAATTGCACCATTTTTTCATGATTATTAGTGAGGACCTATTATATGAAGATGAAGTTGAAAAGTGGTGAAGTGGTCCTTTAAGGTCGCTTCTATGACATTTCTGAGACCATTCATGCTTCTGGAAGATGCTTCTAAACTTGTATTCTATTGCTAGTTTGATCACTTCAAATACTCTTTCATCTTAAAATAACTAGGTTAATGACCGAAAATAGCCAATCTGAATGGAGGGAGAGGAGAGGAGGGGAGAGCGAGGGAGTCATGGAAGGAGGAGAGAGGGAGAGAGGTGATTTTTTGTCTACCTTTCCCTTAGTTTTTGAGGGGCGCTAGCCCCTCCCAACGTCTGGCTTTTGAAATTACATTGTGTGGCGGCCAAGTCTATGGACTTTTAGTGTTTGTTTAGAGCACGTTTAATATAGGTGTGTCATACCGTAGGTTGTGAGGACAGCAGTTGTTGGAGGTGGTGTTGTTGTAATAGAAGTCTCTGTTGCTGTTCAGACAGCAGGCCGAGACGCACATGACTGAGGAGAGAACACACACACACACACACACACACACACACACACACACACACACACACACACACACACACACACACACACACACACACACACACACACACACACACACACACACACACACACACACACACACACACACACACACACACACACACACACACACACACACACACACACACACCTTAACATTAACATCAAATATTTAATTCACTTTAAGCCAGTACACCCCCATAACACTGAGAGTGAGAGTGTACAAAATAGTGTACAAAATACCTGTGAGGGTCCATTGTGAACGACCGCAAAGGACCCAGAGGGTCCCTGGACCCCACTTTGAGAACCACTGATTTACGCCATACGTGAGTGAAATAAGGCCATGAAGGTAAGACATGGAGGTCAATAGTCATCACTACGTTTCATTTCATAACACAAAATGATGATGAAGACATGCCGACAACACGTTTCACACATTGTCCGGGGTTAATCGCTGGGCCGATCAGTGCCTAGTATATGTAGTGATTGTTGCAGCTTTGAGCATGTGAAGAAAACATGTTTTATTATGATTGTTGTTGTTGTTGTTGAGATGGCATATGAAAGCGTGCACACATGCACAAACGCACACTAAACTCATTGACTGCCTAGGACTTAATTAACGCCAAAAGCTCTAAGAACGTGTATAATGTGTTTTGGGTGTTTTTATTGATTCAGAATCAGCCTGCTATTATCACATTTCTAGCGGCGGCCCTGTTGCTAGGCAACGCTTGCTTCGGCTTGGCTCAGTTTTTTGCGGATTTCGCCACCTGTCCGCCATTTTAAGCACGATCTTTGGACACTTTTTTCTCTGTATGTACAGTAGTCTGCACCCGAGGTGTTTGAACACAGCACGGACTTTCCAAGCTCTTTTTTTTCCTTTTTCGCTGCATCGTGTTTGCAATATTAACGCTTCTGGAGAGAAATTAATTATTTTTTGCTTCCTGATTTTTGGGGCAGGGAAACGGAAGTTATTTAAAATAAAATAGAGCACTGTATACGGTGGCGGTAGCGACGGAGGTTTTGGTGGTGGGTTATGAGTTAAAATCTAGTAGAGGAAGTTGAACGGTGGATCATGTTGGCGGTGTGGGGATCACATGACCACTTACCTGGTCTTAGCATTGGCTGAGCTGTTAGAATCCACATTGGCAGCAGCAGGACAACAGAAGAGGTGCAAATCAAACTCACATTCAAGTATTTTTCATCCCCCCACACAAATCTAGCTGATGTATGAGGCATTTGACCAGTGTGTTGCATTATGGAGAGAGTGATGCAAGAATGAAAAGAGTCCGCAAACCAATTGAGGCTCCCAAAGTACAAGAGTTTACTTGCAACATTTCGAGCCGACCGGGCTCTTTCTTCAGACCATTATGAAGAGAGCACATTTTCCAACTTGAAAAGGGGCTAAACTGAGGTCTGAATAAGGGTAAGTAAAACCCGATGTATCTGCTACTTTGGAAGTTTTTTTGGTGTGACGCTGTAGTATGATCAAGTAGGACATTAATTTACGAATAAACACAAAAAATCTGGAAATTAGATGTTTCTGCCCGACAGCAACTGTTAGGATTTAGAAGGCATTTGTAGAATCGGCCTGAGCTCTTAATGGGTTTAAGACTGCAGTTTTTAATAGCTATTTTGGGGGGCGCTAGCTTCCATGGAAGAAGCTGCCGAAACCACCCCCCCAAATCCTAATAAAACTTTCATCCGACCTCGCGAGTAATACACTAATGTTTATATTGGCAGATCACGGCCCCGAGTGAAGCTATGAAATGGAAGGTTAGTACTTCCGGTTCAAAGAGAGAGTTCACGGCTCTCTTCTTCTCTCATTTTCGTGCATTCTGCTGGCACTGGCTCCAGATTCCCTCCAGTGGTCACGGGAGGGATTGTGTTGTGTTGTGTGTCAGAGAGTAGAAGAAGGAAACATGAAATATAAGTATGTCTAACACAAACACACACACGCTGAGGTGTCAGGAAATTTGACTGTCGATGTCTATTTTCATGCCCTCTCAAGATCTTAAGTTTAATGGAAAACGTCTTTACTAGTTATGTCACACAGACAAGACAGTCAGATGGACAGACAGTCAGACATGTACCTGTTGTTGCCGGGCAGAGAATGGCCGCTGCCCGCTGCCGAGGGGTGTGCGTATGTGTGTGCGTGAGGGCTGGCGGTGCCCATGGGCGCCTGGAGGGCTCCGTTCAGGGCGCTGCACCCGGGCCCCACCCCGCCCATCATCAGGGAGCCCGGGGTGGCCACGCCGTTAACCTGCGGCTGAGGAGGACTCTGGGAGACGGAGGGCGGCGTGGACAGAGAGGACGCACTGCCCGTACTGCTGCTACCTCCACACGACACACTGTCCTGAGAGAGAGACAGAGAGAGACAAGGAGAGAGAGAGAGACAGACACACACAGGCAGAAAGAGACAGACAGAGTGGGAGAGAGAAATACATGTTTATCATAACTGAACTATTATAAATAGCATGTTCGTTGTCCCCCCACGCACGACACACACACACACACACAGTCAGTCACACACACACACACACACACACACACACACACACTAAGGCTGTCCCCAAACATTCAAGGTTCGAATGTTCGCTCGTTAGGGTTGGCACTCGAATCTTAATTAATGGGCTTGAACCATTCGTTTTATTTATTTTTATTTTTTTATTAAATAAAAAATATTATTTTTTCCCTTTTTGTATTAACTCGAACATATATCTCGGCGAGAATGCGATATGAGCATGTAAAAAAAAAGTAAGTTTCTAGTGCATTCCTGTCAGAAGTTATGATTTTTTTAAAGAAATATCTCCTAGTTCTGCTGTCCCATCTCCCGTGCTTGTAATTTGGTGATTGGCCTGCAGCTGAGGTGAATTGAATGGAATGTCTGACGCGTCTCTCTCACACACACACACACACACACACACACACACACACACACACACACACACACACACACACACACACACACACACACCAGCATGATCGCTGACAGGGGCCATGATATATTAGCATATGCTCTCTAGCATCACATCACAAAAAGTACGGAACTCTGATCATTGTTAAGCAAAACGGTCACGGAGGATCTGCTTTTGCCCTGTGCCCACTTCACTTCAATGCGCCTCCCAGAATACACAGGTGGAACAAATAACGAGCAATATACGCTGTTTTAGCTGCCTGCCAGCAAGCTCACGTGAGCTTGCAGATCAGCTCTTTTCGCGGAGCCACTTGACGGTGTGTGTGTGTGTGTGTGTGTGTGTGTGTGTGTGTGTGTGTGTGTGTGTGTGTGTTGGGAGAGACGAGAGAGATTGATAAAGAGCAGGGGAGACGCATATCTCAAAGGTTATTTTTTAAATTAATTGGAAACAAATGGTCCGGATGTTCGCTCGGGAATTCCTGCCGAAGTTCGAGTCCAAAAAAAAGGGCTAAGGTACAGCCTTAACACACACACACACACACACACACACACACACACACATTACCTGAGCTGTCATGGGAAAGGAAGAATCACAGCCTCCCAGATGATGAGACGACTTCATGTCTGTAACACACATTTAACACTTGGCTTACTAGCCATTTCGGGCATAGGGGAACCTCTGATGCTAATGCTGATAGCATTGGAGGACCAACCTTTTCCAAGGCCGACAGCAAATGTTCTCTCATAGCGAGAAGCACACCACATACCTCAAAAGAAAGCTTAATTTGTCCACTCCAATTTAAAATTATTTTTTTGACACTACACACAAAGACCCCCTCCCCTCCTCCCCTGAAACAAACAGGCGGGGAGAGAAACAGGAGGGGAGGTGGCGGCAAGCCGATCGGGTGTTATGCAGTGTGATTCTGTTGACTGGAGTTGTATGTACGCTCGTACAGAGCATGGGCACCGCCATTACGGTTACGGAGACTATTCTACACAAAGCGCCCCTCCCGTCCTGTTTTCAGGAGGGGAGGGGGAGAGGCTTTTTATTTATTTTTTGATCACGTGACCGGAGTGTTGTGGAATGAATCGGGGCAGCTTGATCTATTGTCCGGGTGGGCAGAAAGGCGATTGAAAGTAATCAATAAAAAAATGCGCTAAACCTAAATCTCCGTGTCCCGCATCGGACTGTTGGGATTCGAACCATGTAGAAAACCGTGTCCCGCATTTGGGGTGTTAACAGTCAACTTCCATTCTCTTCAGTCGAGGATGTTTAACCTGTGTAATGATGATTCTGTGTTCTCTAACATTTCAGCTAACACCCCTGATGTCATTGTTGTAAATGAAAACCATAGAGAGGTGTTCATTCTCGAGGTCGGCTGTACCTTTGACTATAGCCTGGAAGAAGCCTTTCTAACCAAAGTGCTGAAGTATCAGCATCTAGTGCAGACCATCTCACAGCTAGGCTACAGATGTAAACTTTTAGTTTTTATCTTTGACAGCCTAGGGCATGTGCATAAGTTGGTTGTGAGGGGCTTACAAATGGCCGGCCTTTCCAAAAGGAGAGCCAAGCAGTTAGCGAGGTACTGCTCAGTTTCAGCCATTATAGGAAGCCGCTCAATTTGGAGGAGGCATTGTTTCCTTTATACATGATTTATGTCTGCTGCCCTGTGTCCGACATGTCAGCTGTACTGTATGTAACGATGCTTTGCGGTCCATGCACGTTGTAACTGGCTGCTCTCCTATTGTCAAACTGCACTGGCAGTGTTTATGTCCTTTGTACACAGTATTCCTGTACTTCTCATTATGTGGACATAAATAAACATTTGAAATGTGCGCACGCATGCACGCACGCACGCACGCACGCACGCACGCACGCACGCACGCACGCACGCACGCACTAATCAACTCGGTGTGCCCCTGGCACCGAGTTGATTAGGACCAGGCTCTTGCCGACGTTTTTATTAATAGTCGGAGACTCGGGCCTATTGAGTTCCTCTCCTTTCACTGACAATGAGTGCAGGTCAGTGAGTCTCCATGAACGAGTCGCCTGACGAGTTGGGAATGACAACGTGCTGGTGGAGGTGATAATTACTGTTCACAGCTCTCCGACATGCTAATGCTTATGTACAAGTTTTATTGTGTCAGCGCGTCACTGAAAGAGAGAGTTGTGAACCTTAGTATCCAATCCATAGAGGTTTGGACCGGGCCAACACTTGAATGAACACCACTGGCCAGGGTACCAGGCTAGGACTGCTTTTCGTTGGGGTCATCCCTATGTTCCCCAGGTTCTATGTTCCCCACTTACCTTAGGGTTTAGGGTTAGCGTTATAGGTTTCTGGTTTAAGGACTTCAGTGTTTTGTACTAGAACAAAGAATGTTTGTTTTTGCCATCTTTGTTGAAGAGTCTGAGCAATTAGGTTTTATTTTATTTTTTTCAATTTTTGAAATAATCCAATCTTTTTTTGTACACCAAAACCAAAAACAAAAAAAGGGGATATTTACTCGCAACCCATGCAAATTGATCCACGACCCAAACATGTGTTTGAGAACCACTGCTCTAGTTCCCAAACAGTGGGTCGGGACCCATTTGTGGGTCGCGCACACATTGTTATGGGTCCCCTTAGTTTTTGTTTCCGACATTTGGTTTTTAATTATTATTATTATTTCAAAACATTTTCAAAAAACATTCCCAAAAAAAAAAGCAAAACAATTCATGAAATTAAAAACAAAATTCAATGTTTTCTTTTCAGTAATTTCATGAAAAAATGAACGATAAAGAATACGAACATCCATAAATTGGGAACAAGTATTTAAGAAGTAGTGACTAGCTTGCTTGGGTCACAGGCGAATATCTTATTTCTGTTTTGGGTCACGGGCCGAGAAGTTTGGGAACCACTGCTCTAGTTGTGTGTGTGCGTGCGCACGTGGTGTGCGTGCGTGTGTGCGCGTACCGTTGCATGCCGGGGTGAAGGGCACGGCCAGCTGGGCACTGAGCAGCTGGAGTCGTTCCTTCTTCATGGTGAGAGTTTTGATCTGATCCTCCAGCCTCCTGTTCTCCACCTGGAGCTGGTGCAGGGACTTCAACATGCCTACCACTGTGCACGCACGCACACACACACACACACACACACACACACACACACACACACACACACACACACACACACACACACACACACACACACACACACACACACACACACACACACACACACACACACACACACACACACACACACACACACACACACACACACACACACACACACACACACACACACACACACACACACACACACACACGCACGCACACGCACGCACAGGGGTGGGGGGGGGGGGGGGGGGGGGGGGGGTCAGGAGAACACGAGAGAGAGAGGTGTTAATAATCGTGTTAATAGATTATTCAATCGATATTCAAGATAGACATGGAGTAAAGATAGGAATTATGCGAGAGGGAATGAGATCAAAATAAACGGAAAGAGAGATACAATATATCTAATAAAGAAAACAATGGCATTCATAAAGTCAAGAGACCTAAAATCCTCACAAGTAATAGCGACTTGTGTGTTTGTGTGACGTGCATGTGTGTGTGTGTGTGTGTGTGTGTGTGTGTGCGTGTGTCCTCTCACCGTCACCCTGCGCTCCGTGCTGCAGCAGGAAGTTGTTGCCCTCGCTCCACTGTCTCTCCAGCAGCTGCTCTATACTGGTGGCCACCGGGGGCAGCGGCGCGTCCCCGCCTCCCCCTGCCCCTAGCAACCCCAGCCCCACCCCTGGCAACGACCCCGAGGGGTCATAGCGGATCTGCAAGCCACCAATGGGAGAGCTAGAGAGAGAGAGAGAGAGAGAGAGAGGAGAGAGAGGAGAGAGAGAGAGGGGTCAACGGGGAGATTAACGAGCCAACATAAACGTCAGACAAACATAGACGCTGTTGGCAATAAAGCTACATCAATTTGTTGTTACAGTGGGTGCTAATGAAAAGTGGCCAGGCTCTTTCTGTGTGTTTCTGACAGACAGAGAGAGAGAGAGAGAGAGAGAGAGAGAGGGAGTGGGATAGAGGGAGGGGTGGGAGATCAGCAGAGAGAGAGCGAGAAATAAAAGAAAGGAGTGGACAGCTCTGATGTAATAAATCCTGGATGTGTGAGAAGCTGAGACGATGTGTTGAGTGGGAACGAGAGAACTGACGCATGCCAGGAAGAGGAGACCGAGAGACACAGAGATCTCGTTTAAGCCATTAAGATTTCTTAATGGCTTAAACGAAATCTCTCTTCTTAATCTAAATCGAGTAGTTCTCACACTTTCCAGGTTTTTCAAACATGTTCAAAAATAGCAGATTTACAAGCTCGCAGTGCGGGCACAAAGTGACGCGCTGTGCGTCTTGTACAACGCTAAAATCTGAAATGACACAGATGCTCTCCCAGTCTTAATACTGTAGGTTAAAAAAACATATCAAACTTAAGTGGGCGGGACACTTTTACCTATTCTATTATTTCAGAATATCACACAACTGGATCAATAATGTCAAATTAACCACATGAACCCTAGCAGCGTCGTGTGGTTAACTTGTCCAAAGGACCACAGCAGAAATTTCTTGGGTTTGTCCTTTTAACTATTGTGCGCTTTGGGGAAAAGATTGTATGTGCGATTTATCAATAAATAACTCAATGTCAATCCCTGTCAATCCCTGTTTTGGGTGAAAGTATATAGGGTTTAAATGGTTAAACAAAATGTCTAATATTTGTCCCCAAGAAAGAATCAAGGACTACTATATCACTATCTGGAATATATACAAGGTATATATAGAAAATATACAAGAGCTTGTGCATTTGCTATTTTTGAACATTTCCGAAAAATCTTGAAAGTGTTCGGAAAACCCTGAATTATCTATCTATCTATCTATATATATATATATATATATATATATATATATATATATATATATATATATGTTGTTTTTTGTCTGTGGCCAAATGCATATCAATTTGGGGGTCCTTGACATGAAAAAAGGTTTGAGAAACACTGCTCTAGTTACGCCACCCAATAAATATTTGACACCTAGCGTAGCGAACAATTAGCCTCTTGTGGAACAAGCAAGAACTATCTGACAGGACGAGACAATTAGCCTCTTGTGGAACAAGCAAGAACTATCTGACAGGACGAGACAACGCGGGGGAATCAAACGTAACCAACCTTGTCAGGTGACATCCTCCTCCCCACCCCGACAGGGACGAACGCGTAGCGCAGCGCAGGACTCAATTATTTCATCAACAAAACACAAACCAACAGGTCTTTTTGTCATGGATGTATATTCCAGTAGTCGAGAGATCCGACGTAAAAAAATAAAAAAGAGAGAAGAAAACAGACGAGACGCAAAAGCGCAGCAGAAACGCTGATCTGAACCAACTGTCCTTCTTACCCATGAAAAGAACCCCAAATCAAAACCACTCGTTGACAGAGAGAGAGAGAGAGAGAGAGAGAGAGAGAGAGAGAGAGAGAGACTGTAGACTAGAGGTTAAGAGCGACAGGGAGTGTGTGTGTGCTGACAGAGAGAGAGAGGAAGAGAAAAGACGTGGGGCCAGCAGAGGGAAAAGAGAGGGGGGGGGGGGGGGGGGGTAAAGGAGGAGAGGGGCTGAAGGGGAAGGAGGGGTGTGGAATGTAAATAGGGGCGAGAGAGAGCAGAGTGTGTGTGTGTGTGTGTGTGTGTGTGTGCGTGCGTGCGTGCGTGCATGCGGGGTGCGTGTGCTCACCGTGGGGTGGTCTTGGGAGAAGCTCTTATGGAGAAGCCCTGAGTTGTGATGCTGTTGCCGTCTCCAGCCTCCTGATCTACACACACACACACACAGGACACATCAATAGCACATCTACAGCTGACGGCTGTACAATTCACTTGTTTTTTTTTAATCTCTTTTACACCCCATCCCTCTTTCAAACTACACCATGTGCTCTCTCTCTCCATCCCTCCCTCTGTCCACGTGGGCCCCTGGCAAGACCATTCTTTTCATTTTTCCTCAGCGAGTAATGAATCACATATGCGGACACACACACACACACACACACACACACACACACACACACACACACACACACACACACACACACACACAC
Organism: Electrona antarctica; assembly: GCF_951216825.1. NCBI lineage: Eukaryota > Metazoa > Chordata > Actinopteri > Myctophiformes > Myctophidae > Electrona > Electrona antarctica. Next base: position 25,297,128 of record NC_136801.1, read on the forward strand.
ACACACACACACACACACACACACACACACACACACACACACACACACACACACACACACACACACACACACACACACACACACACACAGAGAGAGAACTCCCCTCTGCTTAGTCAGTCAATCCAGAACTTTTACCACTCTACTCTCACTCACTACTTCTTTAACCACACACGCGCACACACATGTGTGTGTACATGCACGTGCGTCTATACGCACCAGGTCTCAAACAACTCGGTAGCCCTTATGAAAATTGTTTTTGTTTTTTTTGCTCTGGTACTACACAAATTATCCAAATAAATGGGGCTCTCTGACTGTTGCATTAACAGAGACATGTGAAGGTTGTTTCTTTGCAATTGCAATTCTTAAAAGTATTTTGTGCAGTCTGTGGGCGTTCTCCAAATGTAGAAATTTACGAAAGAACAGTCTCTGCTCGACAGCAACGATACGTGTACAATCGCTTCAGAATAGTTTTTTGATCAAAGTTTCTTTATTAATATTTTCAAGTCACATGTGAGTCAAACATAGCTTACAAAAATGAGTATTTCACCCCTCCCTCCCCCCAGAGTTCCTGCTCCGGAAGAACCACAACCCCGGTATCTCGTACCATTAACACTTACAGCAGGAAATGATTCCCAATGCATTTTCCCCATAGACAATTAATCTGTTGGCATCAATCCAAATGCAATTTTTTCGTTCATTTTCCTCATAGACATTTCAAAAAGTATTTATTTAAAGACCTAAGCCTCGTACAAAGCCAACTCGAGTTGTGAGAAATCATGACAACAAACAAAAAAAATTGGGCCGAACAAATAATTAGAAGAAAAAAAACGGCAGGTTACAACACTTTTTTTGTTGGTTTTCTTCTTTGTAATTATTTGTTTGGTCCAAAATATTGTGTTTGTTGTCATGAGTTGTCACAACTCGAGTTGGCTTTGTCCGTGGCGTAACTGTCTTTAAATAAATACTTTTTGAAATGTCTATGAGGAAAATGAACACAAAAATTGCATTTGGATTGATGCCAACAGATTAATTTCGTTGTACACTGACAACGTCCAATGACAAAATAAAATCCATCCATCCATCCATCCATCCATTTCCTGGGCCCTGGTAGGGGGCGGGACTGCAGCGCTCTATTAGTCGCCTAGCCAAAAGAGAAGTAAAGGCTTTCATATTCTTGTTTTGCCGGCTAAGACGTAGATCTTGGGAAACAACTCCAAACACTGCAATAGTGGCAGAGGGTTCTATGGGCACTTCTAATACATCTGAAAATGTTTTAAATATTGATTGCCAAAATGTATTTAGCTTTGGACAAAACCAAAAAGCATGTGCAAGAGTAGCTTACAATCGCTTCAGAATTTGATGTTAAACTCTAGCCTATATCCTTCTGTTGTACGACATCTGGCGGAAACAGAGGATCTACAAGCTCACAATAGAAGCTAATTTTGAATATCTTCCGTGGACAAATATAGCTTCACTCCGGGAGTCAAAACATACGGTGAGAATCAAAGCAAATCTGGGTCTCCAGGGCTAACAACCTGCATGCTTGTGTGCACATGTGTATGAACATCTTGCAATACTTGTGCACATGCAACTCGTGAGAACACACACACACACACACACACACACACACACACACACACACACACACACACACACACACACACACACACACACACACACACACACACACACACACACACACACACACACACACACACACACACACACACACACACACACACACACACACACACACACACACACACACACACACACACACACACACACACAGCCCTGTGGCAAGCTGTCATTCAGGCTGATTAGTGAACTGACCTAAGGTCAGTGTAGGACTGGCTCTCCTTTCTCCCTCTCTCTCTCAACACGTGCATCAGTAAAGGAAAGGAGTCCACACTCCTCATCAGTAAAGGAAAGGAGTCCACACTCCTCATCAGTAAAGGAAAGGAGTCCACACTCCTCATCAGTAAAGGAAAGGAGTCCACACTCCTCACCAGTAAAGGAAAGGAGTCCACACTCCTCATCAGTAAAGGAAAGGAGTCCACACTCCTCAACAGTAAAGGAAAGGAGTCCACACTCCTCACCAGTAAAGGAAAGGAGTCCACACTCCTCATCAGTAAAGGAAAGGAGTCCACACTCCTCAACAGTAAAGGAAAGGAGTCCACACTCCTCACCAGTAAAGGAAAGGAGTCCACACTCCTCTGCACTCATGAGCACCAAACCCACAGGACGTCCAAAATGAGCTTTGGTGTGGGCTCATTGGTTCTCAAAGTGGGGTCCGGGGACCCTCGGGGGGTATATGGGAAGCGTAGGCTTCCCATATACGTTGGGAAACTAGTATGTCCAAAACTGTTACTGACTTACTGTACAGGATTCAAATTTAAAAATAGCAAAAGTAGCAGATCGACAAGCACAGAAAGCCGGTTTCTGCCCGACAACAATATGGAATGACCGGACATGCCGGTTTTGGGGAGAACACCCACACACCACGTTTTGGTGGGTGTTTCTCATAGACACCAGCAGCATCCCTCCCATTCTCTCTCTCCGTTTGTGCGTTTGTGTTCTTGGCCACAGACCCCCCTGGGTCCTGGTGACTCATGGCCCATTGGCTTGATGGAGATTTGTATGTTTATTCATGTCAATCTTTTATATATGTCCATGTGCATGACAGAGGGAGAGAGAGATAGACACAGAGAGATAGAGAGAAAGGGTTTGCAACTGGAGTGGTGTGGGAGGAGCCTCCACATGTCACTGAGTTGTGACCCTTGACCTCTCTGTGGGACCCAGGGGGTGTGACCCGTCCATTACCCCTAACCCCCCCCCCCCCCCCCCCCCCCACACACACACACACACACACACACAGTCCCATACCTGCTGGTGAGGCCTCCGACTGGGCGATGAGTGCTGCCATGGCCGAGTTGGGGTTTAGCCGGTTTCCAAACATGTGGGAGGGGGCCAGGTTGAAGACCGACCCTGAGAGACCACTCACCTACGCAGAGAGAGAGAGAGTGAAAGAGTGAGAGACACAATATTAAGAGATGGTGTGTGAAGTCTGACATCTTTAATTGAATATCCGTGTAGTGAACTAACTGGTGATGTGTTCAAGCCAGGTGACACAGTTTTGCTTTTTTCCCCCCTTTTTTCTATCTTTTCTTTTTTGCTGACGTTTGCTGTTTTTTTAAAGCGCTAGCATACACATAATTCAATTAATTCATGTCACTATACCTGTTGTCCTCTCAAGAGAGTGACATTACATATAGACTGAGCTGTGGCACCAACACAGCCATTGTTAGGAAGCAGTTGGACGGCCGGCTGGGTACACGATTTTCTTCTCTTTTTTAGCCTCCTTCACACATGTTTGGGGTTTGGTTACCATCAATACATGTCAACGCCTATTCGCAGCTTCCATCTTAAAACACTTCTAAAGCCCTGTAGTCTTAAGAGAACTGGTCTTGAGTTACTGTACCATGACCACTTTTTTCCATCTACACCCTTCGACACCCAAATATCTAATATGCCTGAAAATAGCTGATCTAATGTCCCCGCCAGAAGATGGACGCCGGGGTTCAAGTCACTGCTGCAGTGTAAAATGTTTTTTTATATACAAAGATCTTCTCTTCTGGGGGTCCCTCCCTGGCACTAAACATTTTCAGATGAGGGTCCTCGGGCGGCCAAATATATATCAATTTGGGGGCCCCTTAAGTTTGAGAACTAACTGCTGTAGTTCGTTCCTCTTTGTGGTTTCTCTGTGTTACCATCCTTACAAAGAAGAAACAACAAAACTACTACAATTACACACACACACACACACACACACACACACACACACACACACACACACACACACACACACACACACACACACACACACACACACACACACACACACACACACACACACACACACACACACACACACACACACACACACACACACACACACACACACACACACACACACACACAGCTGAAAGAACCCCTACAGTATCCACTGACATGATGACAAAGTGCATGTGATGCCTACAGTTTAATCCAATTAGGGCATTTCCCAAATAAGGAGCGTGGACAGACGGAGGCCGGTGGAGGGGGAACGGGGTGGAGGGGGAACATGGGTGGAGGGGGAACGGGGGCAGAGGATTGGGAATGCAAATGCATTCCAAAAAAACAAAATGGCTGTCTATTTTATGTAGCCTACGTGTGATTGTGTCCATGTCTACGTTTTAGGCCAGGGGTTCCCAAAATGTGTCGAGGACTTCCAAATAGCGATATAGGCTGGCTGCAGCCAGAGGCTCAAATGTTCAGAGATAGTTTTGACTATAATGAGCGAAGAATAAGGAAGGCTCTGTAACTACTTTAACCCAAAAGGCATTGGGATTGTGTGTGTGTGTGTGTGTGTGTGTGTGTGTGTTCGCCTTCCCACAGCACACAAGTTATCCTTACTGCCTCGAACCTTGACACACACATATGGCTCTAGCCTTTGATCAATCTATTTATTTTTACTCTTAATGTTCACCCACTGTGTACATTTTGCAAACATATATATTTGTTTTACTTTGACCACTAGGGCACCTCACAGGTGCATCCCACACACATTAATAACGTACCACATTTAAAAAAAATTATAAACGGAAAATAATTGAACGAAAACAAAAACTTTCATTTAACACTCACTAGAGATCATATTTGTCACCACCTTGATGTCAAAATGTTAGCACATATGACCCATTTTGCTGGGTTATATCAGTATATATGCGGACGCGCACACACACACAGTAAAGACAAAATCTAAAGGCTATCATACAGGAAATCTGAAAGAAAGACCATCTAGCACACTTTCAATTCATTTTCAAAAGGGGAAGATACAATAAAAAGGCAGGAAAACCACAGTTACACGGAGACATCAGACGAACGGGAAAACCTCAAAACCCGCACGTGTAAAAGACAAACAAGAAAGAAATAACATCTCTCTCTCGATAGGAAGCCTTTTTCATTTCTCTTCTCCAGAGTGACTTGGGTAGGCTCTCTTTTCAAACAGCCCACCCACCCCTTTCTCCACCTCCCATCTACATTCATTTTTCATTTGCATTCATTTTTCATTCAAAGCCTCTCTCCTCTCTCTCTAACACACCCCTCTCTCTCTCTCTCCAACACACCCCTCTCTCTCTCCATTTCTCAGTCTCTCTCATGTTGGGCTGGTAGCCAATAACAGTAGGCTGGAAGTCTGCTGAGGGACTTAAAATAGCACATGGTCTCTGTCTCTCGTGCAAGCTCACACACAAATGCACCATTTACACACACACACACACACACACACACACACACACACACACACACACACACACACACACACACACACACACACACACACACACACACACACACACACACACACACACACACACACACACACACACACACACACACACACACACACACACACACACACACACACACACACACACACACACACACACACACACACACACACACACACACACACACACACAGTGAGAAGGCCCCCCCAGATGTCCAGTAAGGTGAATCACCATGAACTCTCAAAACCACACATTTCTTTCTCCAACAATCTTCCCCCCCCCCCCTCTCTCTCTCTCTATGTATGCAGCAAACAGGCGTAATATCCTGTGGGCCTCATATTCTATAAGATGTGCAGGACAGCGCGAGAGAGAGAGACAGAGAGAGAGAGAGAGAGAGAGAGAAGGGGGTCGGGGCCATGCTGAACTCAAGCCATCAGGGTAGAGTGAAGCTCCGCCTTCCATCCCTACTGTGGTGCTTGTCAGATGCCATTACATCACATGATAAGAGAGAGAGAGAGAGAGAGAGAGAGAGAGAGAGAGAATAACGACAGAGTGGACAGGGATGGTGAGTGTGTGCGTGCGTGCACAGGGTGGGAAAAAGTACTCAAATGTTTTACTTAAGTAAAAGTATACTGCAATGTAGATGTACTCTGTTACAAGTAGAAGTCCCGTATTGAAAAGTATCTGCATCAAAATATACATAAAAGTACTAAAAGTAAAAATAAATCTTTTGAAAAATAGCCAATCTACAAACTCACAATGTTTTGTAATAATCAAAATCTACAATATTTGCCACCGAGATGAGATGTAGTCGAATAGAAGTAATAGTACTTAAAACTGGAAATACTCCAGTGAAGTAAAAGTACCTAAAAGATGTACAGTACTTGAGTAAATGTACATAGTTACTTCACACCACTGATGGTGAGTGTGTGTGTGTGTGTGTGTGTGTGTGTGTGTGTGTGTGTGTGTGTGCTTGCAGCGGGGTATAGTTGAGAAATGGCGGCAGAGAGGTCGGGATTGGAAGATGATTACTGGAGGCGTTTGAACTTTAGCTAGTGTTGATTTTGTCGACTACCTTTCTCACGGGGGAAAACTAAATAAAAAATAAGCTATGACTAAAACTATAAATAAAAATTTCGTCAAGAAATTAAAACTAGACAAATGTTAGGGAGGGACTAGTGGAAAAGAGTTTGGTTGCGCTCCGGTGTTGTGCTCTGAAAATGGCAAAAAAAAATCATTTTTGTCGACAAAATAAACTGTAGATTTAGTCGACTAAAATCGTATGATATTTAGTCGACTGTAATTAGTAGACTAACACTAAAACATTTCAGATGACTAAAATGTAACTAAAACTAAATCAAAATTTCATGGCAAAGTCAACACTGGTTTGAACTTAGCAGCAACGCAGGGATACAAAACAAAGTTTCATCCAGAAATGTAAAGAACAAAACGTTGTCACCCTTTCCTTTAGAATTCTGGATACAACCTTTTTATTCTCAAGCCCGATGATTATTTCACAATTAACTTAATTCTAATATAATTATTCCATTCATATCCTGCTAGACCCCAAGTTAAACATGATCAAACTCTATTTAATGTTTTGTACTTTTAACAACTTAAGCCATATAAAAAAGACAAATAGTGAAATTAACCAATCTACAATTTAATTACGTCTTTTTCACGTATTTACACACACACACACACACACACACACACACACACACACACACACACACACACACACACACACACACACACACACACACACACACACACACACACACACACACACACACACACACACACACACACACACACACACACAGAGAGAGACACACACAGAGAGAGAGAGAGAGAGAGAGAGAGAGAGAGAGAGAAGCAAGTCATGTGGTTTAATTTGGCAGGATGCAAACTATAGGCAAATTATGTGTGTGTGTGTACACGTGCGTGCATGTATGTGCGTGTGCACTAGGGCTGGGGCGGTATGGGATTTTTATTACCGCGGTTATTGTCGGCCCCCATACCGCCGGTATGGCGATAATTACCGCATCCCCCTGTTGTTATCCAGTTTACCAAAATTAAATCCACAACAGCGCTATTGTGAAGAGTAAGACCCTTGCGCAGCGCGAGGCAATTAACCCCAGCTGCAAACGATCCGGACTTTGATTGTGTGATTATAATATATATAAATCCTTTTGGGCCAAATAACCATTCAACCATGCAAGATTGGCATGTCAATGCCGCAACACGTGTTCGGGTGTCAATCAAATCAACTGCGTCAGACATCTCCCGCAGCCCGCTGTTAAAAAAAGAAATAAAAAAGCGAACGGATTTCACATCATTTCAGATCAAGACAAGTTGTGTTGAGCGTCTTTTTCCTGCGATCCCATTGATGTCACAACAGACAACATTTATAGGTGGGTCTGGTTTGGAGTAGCCTAATTTAAAACATTGTCCGACTTTGTTTTGAGAGAATATTAATACCTCGCGCTATTGTAACAGCCAGGTGCATCGTGCATTGCTCAGACCGTCAGAGAGAGAGAGAGAAAGATTAGGCTAAACGTGTAGCCTATGGATAAGGGCGCATCGTAGGTAACAGGTTTCAATTTTGTATTGATGTCTGTCAGCGAGAGACGAGAAGAGAAAGGGGGAGAGAGAGAGAGAGAGAGAGAGAGAGAGAGACATTAGGCTGTAGCCTATGGATAAGGGCGCATCGTAACGGTTTCAACTTTGTATTGATGTCTGTCAGCGAGAGAAGAGAAAGGGGGAGAGGGAGGGAGAGAGAGAGAGAGAGAGAGAGAGAGAGCTGTACAGACAGGACGGACAGAACTGTTTTTATCTTTTGACTGACTATAAGAAAAAGTCCTTCTGCACACCTACAATGGACAGGTGCGTCGGATAACTGGAACTGAGAAGTAGAGAAAAAAAGAATCCCGCACACTGTCTCACTTGGAATCGCAATGGCAACCATTCTCACTCCAATGAAATGCCCGCTCAGCAGCGCATCGCATGAAACAAACACCACCATTCAAAAACGTCCCCTCATCATGGAACCTAAAATCTTAAACATATTAAACAAATTCCAAGTTAACTGATAGATTTAATATATGATGAATTGAAAGGTTCAACTTCCAGCCGCTCCACACCACGCAGCAACTGCGCGCCTCCCCAGTCCCCAAGCCATGAGTTAACATTATTGCTTGATTGATTGATTTAAGTTTGTATTAACAGTTTACAGTACATTTGCACAACTCAATACAAAAACTGTTAACTGTTACTCTGTGAGTGGACGACACCATAAAGCATTACACTTGTTTACAAGAGGGTCCACCTTGTTCAATTCATCATAACATTTTGTACACTATACACTTCTATAAAGCCAAAAACAGGAAATCATCATAAAGGAGGTAAAAAGGGGGAAAAACATATACAGTGAGGGGGAAAAGGGGTGGGTGGAGTCAAGGGATTTACATGTCTTAATGACAGTTGGTAGGGCGTTCCACATTTTTGTGGCATAGGAGTGAAATTAATTTAGGTGGACCCTCTTGTAAACAAGTGTAATGCTTTATTGGGTCGTCCACTCGCAGTTAACAGTAATTAATTGAGTTGTGCTTGAAATGTAGGCTACTGTAATTCTGCAAACTGTTAATAAATAGTTCAATCAATCAATCAATCAATACTTGTTTGTGCCGAATCTGGGTTGCACATGGTTTGTTGAACTCCCTCTGTGGTGCTGGCATATGATTAGACTGACTGAGCCTCACTGTTTATTACGATACACTTTATTTCATATCAACCATATGCACTTAGGCCTAGAACCTAGGGTTAGAACTAGGGTTAGGGTTAGAACCTAGGGCGCCAGAACAGCACGGACAAAAAAAACTTAAAAAAAAAAAAAAAAAAAATCTTTTTTTTTTTTTTTTGGACCGCGGTAACGAACCCGATACCGCGGTATGCGTTGTATACCGGCGGTATGGCGATATTGCGGTTATTGCACCCAGCCCTAGTGTGCACGCGTGTGTGTGTGCATGTACTTACGTGTGTAGACGCAGTGCTGTTCAGAGGGGCGGCCGCTGTGAAAGGAGAGGGAGGGCCCAGCGAGGGTGTAGCCTGCTGTGACAACTCGGAGCCGACCGGTCCGCTCCCCAAAGACGGGCCGTCAACACCAGCGAACACACCTGTGGGAGGAAACCAGTTTTCTCAAATGTATAAAACTCTGTGACGCATTGAGGATGGGAGATGGGGGTCCGTGGCCCAATAGAGATAATTCTGGGGGTCCTTGACATGAAAAAGGTTGAGCACCACTGAGTTTTTTCAGAAAGAAAATAGGATTTAGAAGCCTTTTTTTTATCGACCTCAGTCCAAAATGGGTTAATGTATGTTTTGTAATAATAATCAAAGTAGTAAAAAGACAGTGACAGGACACAACCGCCGTTGTGTTTTGCAGCGACGTCGGGATTTAAGTCCAAACTAATTGGTTTATGGGGTGGGTGTGACTGCAACACCTGTTGTGCATGGATCTAATCCGGGGTCGTGAGGATACCGCTAATTGTGTTTCAATGATAATATAACATTAACACATTTTGTGCCAAAAACGTCCACAGACGTCCTAGGAATTACCGCACGTAGTGCCCAGGACATCTGTGGACGTCTTGTTTTTTGTTTTGTTTTTAAATGTCAAAAAGTTGGTCTAAAAGTGGGCACCCTGGGTCGCCATTTTGAAAGAATGAAAGGGCACATAATGTGTTGATATATACTAGAGTGGTGCCCATGGGGCACTGGCCTACTTGGAACGATGTCTGTGTCCCTTTTATGCCCATATATATGGAGTTCTTTATCAGGCATGGCCAAATGTGGAGTCTATGCAGATATCAGAACATCATTGTGATGTCCGAACAGGCCAGCTCCATATATGGAGATCAGAGGCTTTTTTCATTTTTTTTTCAATGTTTTTTATAGGAGGGACAGACAGTAGGCTGACAGGAAATGGGGGAGAGAGATGGGGGGGTGACATGCAGTAAAGGCCGTCGGGATCGGGAGTCGAACCCGCAGCACACTGCCAGACTCGGACTACCGGCCAAGGTGCCTGGACCGCTGAGCCACGGCCCAGGCCGAGATCAGAGGCTTTTGTGCTGGTTCTGGACAACAGGCTATCCGACGGACTCGACAGCGGGCACTGCACTCCCTGTGGTGGTGTGGAACGAGTCAAATTGAATGAAGTCGGTGGGGGGGGGGGGGGCGAACGGTTCTCGAGTTACGTGGATTACAGACGTACACACAGAGACTGGGTGCATTTATTTATAGATAGAGGATATAATAATACACACTCACACACGTACGTGAAAAATCACACTTTTTTTCGCCCACTGTATTTAAAATCGGCCACATGACGTCTTATGCCGTCATTTAGTGCCCTAAACCAGGGGCTCTCAACCTAGGGCAAGGGTTCTCAACCTAGGGCAGGGGTTCTCAACCTAGGGCAGGGGCTCTCAACCTAGGGCAAGGGTTCTCAACCTAGGACAGGGGTTCTCAACCTAGGACAGGGGTTCTCAACCTAGGGCAGGGGTTCTCAACCTAGGGCAGGGGTTCTCAACCTAGGACAGGGGTTCTCAACCTAGGACAGGGGTTCTCAACCTAGGGCAGGGGTTCTCAACCTAGGGCAGGGGTAGGCAACCTGCGGCTCTAGAGCCACATGTGGCTCTTGGGCCCTCTCCTGTGGGTTTTCTTTTTCTTTTCTTTCACATTTGAATCATAATTTAATATTGTAGTAGGCATAAAGCTATTCTTTCACTTTGATATTACACAAAGAATAAGAAACACATGTAATGAAGGAAAATGAAGAATGGATTAATGCTAAGACATCTTTGTTTGTTTTCACCACCAATGCTGCTGGCTTACTGGTATACTTGATTTGCTTTGAGAAATTAGCAAACAATACAATGTAATATTGAAAGACCATAGAAATCACTAAAAATCTAAATTTGCTTTATTAAAGCAAACATATTTTGCGGCTCCAAATGGAATTGTAATAATTTCTTTGGTCCAAAAGTGGCTCTTTTGATAATAAAGGTTGCCTACCCCTGACCTAGGGCATTAAGCAACTAGTCGACTAGTAAATCCACTAGTCGACCTTGTTGGTACTAGTTGACTAGTTGTAGAAAAAAATAATATATATATATATATATATATATATATATATATATATTCCCCGATTTTGTAGGCCTCAAGATCAGGTAGATTATAGTTATAGTCACCAATGTAAACTAGGCAACTAGTCAATTAGTAAAAATGACTAGAAGTGAATGCCCTATCTCAACCCGTGGGTCGCGACCCCTCGGGGGGTTCCGAAATTATTGTGGGGGGTCCCCAGATATTTTTTTTGCAACTGATTGGCTGGAAATGGAAATTGAGTTTACATAGTATAGTACACAGTGCATGCATAAACTTTCCTTAATGATTATATCTGGTTTTAGTATATGTATGATATTTATGATATATTTTCTCTATTAAGGTTATTGTAGCGGTCAATTTGTATTGGGGGTGGGGAGGTGGGGTGGGGCAGGGGTCACGAGACATGGCCAAAGCATTTCCGGGGGTCCCCAGCCAAAAACGTTGAGAACCCCTGCTCTAAACTAAACAAACATTAAAGTCCATAGACTTGGCTAGCAAATGACGTAATGCATTGGAGGGGCTGGCGCCCCTCAAACAGTCTTGGTATTTTTGAGCGGTGCCGAAACGCTCCAATGATGTGTGTGTATGTGTGTCTGAGTACGAACAGCTGCACCTGTTGTTGCGCAGCCTGCACCGCTCAGTTCACACAGGTGAGATTTTTTCTTTAAAACCTTGAAAAGTGATTTATTGCGATAAAAAAAAATATATATACTACATTAGTTCCATTGATCCAAACAGGAAACACAATCACCATATCATTCTGAAAGTACACTCAGCCCACCCATCTGACCACTACCAAGATGAATGTTACATAGTATGTCTTTAAGATGCATTTTATACAGTTTTGCACACACAAGGACTCAGGCTATTTAGCTTTCAGACCAGGATAACCTGGGGCGCATACTTAGTTTAGACTATAGTCATTGGTTAGACATGGGTTAAGGTTAGGTTTAGGTGTGCTGCCCCGTGGGAGGTTAGGTTTAGGGTGAGGGTTTGAGATAGATTGTAGTTGTAGGACTAATGACTGGTCTAACCAATGACTAGTCTAAACCAAGTACTGTCTAAACTAAGTACTGCACCCGGATAACCTATAACAATGTGTTGTTATAAACTTTCACTCTGGGCACGTGTCTATGTGACTACGTTATTCATTTCTGAAACTCTTAAAAGCTCCATTTATACTTCACCATATGACGGAGTTGGATGGCGAAAACAGCAGATATGCAGAGCTTGCAGATCTGCAGAGCTTGCAGATCTGCAGAGCTTGCAGATATGCAGATCTGCTTTTCCAGCATAGGACGTGTGTCACTTGGTGAAGCATAAACGAGGCTTTAGGATTTAAAAGGCGCTTTTATAGAATCATCCTCATCCTATATGGGTTAATGTAAACTCACATTCACACTTATTTTCACACACACACACACACACACACACACACACACACACACACACACACACACACACACACACACACACACACACACACACACACACACACACACACACACACACACACACACACACACACACACACACACACACACACACACACACACACACACACACACACACACACTTCCATTCTATGTCATTTTCCTCTCTCTCAAACTCCTCCTCCCTCTCTCTCTCTCTTCTCCCCAGGGGAGAGGGGGGATAAGCCCTGGGCCTGCCCCCCTCTTTGACCCAGCGAGAGGAGGGGGAACCAAGGGGGCCCCTCGGCTCCACAAAGGACTGAATGGCTCGGGGGCAGCGCACATTCACTACAGGAACAAGAGTGCTTTGTGCCAGGCCGGGGAGAGAAGAGGGGGGGTATAGAGAGAGAGAGAGATAGAGAAAGAGAGAGATAGAGAGAGAGATAGAGAGAGAGAGATAGAGAGAGAGATAGAGAGAGAGAGAGATATTGAGAGAGAATGCACATGCATCCATACACGTACACACACCATGAGCCCTTATACAATTTATATTACTTTGTATTAATATGCAACATTTATTTTTTGTTGCATGTGCTAAATTTACATACGATGGTAGAAAGAGATAGAAAACCGATGACACAGAGAGAGAGAGAGAGAGAGAGAGAGAGAGAGAGAGAGAGAGAGAGGGAGGGGGGGGGGGGGGGGGGGGGGGGACATGTAGCAACACAGGTCTCCTCCAGGGCAGGAATCGAACCAGGAACTTTGTGGACATCTTCAGTGTCATGCCTCAACACTTCATTTGATACCCCCACAGAACCAACACTGTAACCCGCTAATGCTGATACCCCCACAGAACCAACACTGTAACCCGCTAATGCTGATACCCCCACAGATCCAACACTGTAACCCGCTAATGCTGATACCCCCACAGAACCAACACTGTAACCCACTAATGCTGATACCCCCACAGAACCAACACTGTAACCCGCTAATGCTGACACCCCCACAGAACCAACACTGTAACCCGCTAATGCTGACACCCCCACAGAACCAACACTGTAACCCGCTAATGCTGATACCCCCACAGAACCAACACTGTAACCCGCTAATGCTGATACCCCCACAGAACCATCACTGTAACCTAATGCTGACACCCCCCACAGAACCAACACTGTAACCCTAATGCTGATACCCCCACAGAACCAACACTGTAACCTGCTAATGCTGATACCCCCACAGAACCAACACTGTAACCTAATGCTGATACCCCCACAGAACCAACACTGTAACCTGCTAATGCTGATACCCCCACAGAACCAACACTGTAACCTAATGCTGATACCCCCACAGAACCAACACTGTAACCTAATGCTGATACCCCCACAGAACCAACACTGTAACCCACTAATGCTGATACCCCCCACAGAACCAACACTGTAACCCACTAATGCTGATACCCCCCACAGAACCAACACTGTAACCTAATGCTGATACCCCCACAGAACCAACACTGTAACCCTAATGCTGATACCCCCACAGAACCAACACTGTAACCCTAATGCTGATACCCCCACAGAACCAACACTGTAACCCACTAATGCTGATACCCCCCACAGAACCAACACTGTAACCCACTAATGCTGATACCCCCACAGAACCAACACTGTAACCCGCTAATGCTGATACCCCCACAGAACCAACACTGTAACCCACTAATGCTGATACCCCCACAGAACCAACACTGTAACCCGCTAATGCTGATACCCCCACAGAACCAACACTGTAACCCGCTAATGCTGATACCCCCACAGAACCAACACTGTAACCTGCTAATGCTGATACCCCCACAGAACCAACACTGTAACCTGCTAATGCTGATACCCCCACAGAACCAACACTGTAACCTAATGCTGATACCCCCACAGAACCAACACTGTAACCTAATGCTGATACCCCCACAGAACCAACACTGTAACCCACTAATGCTGATACCCCCCACAGAACCAACACTGTAACCCACTAATGCTGATACCCCCCACAGAACCAACACTGTAACCTAATGCTGATACCCCCACAGAACCAACACTGTAACCCTAATGCTGATACCCCCACAGAACCAACACTGTAACCCTAATGCTGATACCCCCACAGAACCAACACTGTAACCCACTAATGCTGATACCCCCCACAGAACCAACACTGTAACCCACTAATGCTGATACCCCCACAGAACCAACACTGTAACCCGCTAATGCTGATACCCCCACAGAACCAACACTGTAACCCTAATGCTGATACCCCCACAGAACCAACACTGTAACCCACTAATGCTGATACCCCCCACAGAACCAACACTGTAACCCTAATGCTGATACCCCCACAGAACCAACACTGTAACCCACTAATGCTGATACCCCCACAGAACCAACACTGTAACCTAATGCTGATACCCCCACAGAACCAACACTGTAACCCACTAATGCTGATACCCCCACAGAACCAACACTGTAACCCACTAATGCTGATACCCCCCACAGAACCAACACTGTAACCCTAATGCTGATACCCCCACAGAACCAACACTGTAACCCACTAATGCTGATACCCCCACAGAACCAACACTGTAACCTAATGCTGATACCCCCACAGAACCAACACTGTAACCCTAATGCTGATACCCCCACAGAACCAACACTGTAACCTAATGCTGATACCCCCACAGAACCAACACTGTAACACTAATGCTGATACCCCCCACAGAACCAACACTGTAACCCACTAATGCTGATACCCCCCACAGAACCAACACTGTAACCCTAATGCTGATACCCCCACAGAACCAACACTGTAACCCTAATGCTGATACCCCCACAGAACCAACACTGTAACCCACTAATGCTGATACCCCACAGAACCAACACTGTAACCCTAATGCTGATACCCCCACAGAACCAACACTGTAACCAGCTAATGCTGATACCCCCACAGAACCAACACTGTAACCCTAATGCTGATACCCCCACAGAACCAACACTGTAACCCTAATGCTGATACCCCCACAGAACCAACACTGTAACCTAATGCTGATACCCCCACAGAACCAACACTGTAACACTAATGCTGATACCCCCACAGAACCAACACTGTAACCCACTAATGCTGATACCCCCACAGAACCAACACTGTAACCCTAATGCTGATACCCCCACAGAACCAACACTGTAACCCACTAATGCTGATACCCCCCACAGAACCAACACTGTAACCTAATGCTGATACCCCCACAGAACCAACACTGTAACCCACTAATGCTGATACCCCCCACAGAACCAACACTGTAACCCACTAATGCTGATACCCCCCACAGAACCAACACTGTAACCTAATGCTGATACCCCCACAGAACCAACACTGTAACCCTAATGCTGATACCCCCACAGAACCAACACTGTAACCCTAATGCTGATACCCCCACAGAACCAACACTGTAACCCACTAATGCTGATACCCCCCACAGAACCAACACTGTAACCCTAATGCTGATACCCCCACAGAACCAACACTGTAACCCACTAATGCTGATACCCCCACAGAACCAACACTGTAACCTAATGCTGATACCCCCACAGAACCAACACTGTAACCCACTAATGCTGATACCCCCACAGAACCAACACTGTAACCCACTAATGCTGATACCCCCCACAGAACCAACACTGTAACCCTAATGCTGATACCCCCACAGAACCAACACTGTAACCCACTAATGCTGATACCCCCACAGAACCAACACTGTAACCTAATGCTGATACCCCCACAGAACCAACACTGTAACCCTAATGCTGATACCCCCACAGAACCAACACTGTAACCTAATGCTGATACCCCCACAGAACCAACACTGTAACACTAATGCTGATACCCCCCACAGAACCAACACTGTAACCCACTAATGCTGATACCCCCCACAGAACCAACACTGTAACCCTAATGCTGATACCCCCACAGAACCAACACTGTAACCCTAATGCTGATACCCCCACAGAACCAACACTGTAACCCACTAATGCTGATACCCCACAGAACCAACACTGTAACCCTAATGCTGATACCCCCACAGAACCAACACTGTAACCAGCTAATGCTGATACCCCCACAGAACCAACACTGTAACCCTAATGCTGATACCCCCACAGAACCAACACTGTAACCCTAATGCTGATACCCCCACAGAACCAACACTGTAACCTAATGCTGATACCCCCACAGAACCAACACTGTAACACTAATGCTGATACCCCCACAGAACCAACACTGTAACCCACTAATGCTGATACCCCCACAGAACCAACACTGTAACCCTAATGCTGATACCCCCACAGAACCAACACTGTAACCCACTAATGCTGATACCCCCCACAGAACCAACACTGTAACCCTAATGCTGATACCCCCACAGAACCAACACTGTAACCCTAATGCTGATACCCCCCACAGAACCAACACTGTAACCCACTAATGCTGATACCCCCACAGAACCAACACTGTAACCCTAATGCTGATACCCCCACAGAACCAACACTGTAACCCTAATGCTGATACCCCCACAGAACCAACACTGTAACCCACTAATGCTGATACCCCCACAGAACCAACACTGTAACCCTAATGCTGATACCCCCACAGAACCAACACTGTAACCCTAATGCTGATACCCCCACAGAACCAACACTGTAACCCACTAATGCTGATACCCCCACAGAACCAACACTGTAACCCGCTAATGCTGATACCCCCACAGAACCAACACTGTAACCCGCTAATGCTGATACCCCCCACAGAACCAACACTGTAACCCACTAATGCTGATACCCCCACAGAACCAACACTGTAACCTAATGCTGATACCCCCACAGAACCAACACTGTAACCCACTAATGCTGATACCCCCACAGAACCAACACTGTAACCTAATGCTGATACCCCCCACAGAACCAACACTGTAACCTAATGCTGATACCCCCACAGAACCAACACTGTAATCCTAATGCTGATACCCCCACAGAACCAACACTGTAACCCTAATGCTGATACCCCCACAGAACCAACACTGTAACCCTAATGCTGATACCCCCACAGAACCAACACTGTAACCCTAATGCTGATACCCCCACAGAACCAACACTGTAACCCTAATGCTGATACCCCCACAGAACCAACACTGTAACCTAATGCTGATACCCCCACAGAACCAACACTGTAACCTAATGCTGATACCCCCCACAGAACCAACACTGTAACCTAATGCTGATACCCCCCACAGAACCAACACTGTAACCTAATGCTGATACCCCCACAGAACCAACACTGTAACCTAATGCTGATACCCCCACAGAACCAACACTGTAACCCTAATGCTGATACCCCCACAGAACCAACACTGTAACCCTAATGCTGATACCCCCACAGAACCAACACTGTAACCTAATGCTGATACCCCCACAGAACCAACACTGTAACCTAATGCTGATACCCCCACAGAACCAACACTGTAACCCTAATGCTGATACCCCCACAGAACCAACACTGTAACCTAATGCTGATACCCCCACAGAACCAACACTGTAACCCTAATGCTGATACCCCCACAGAACCAACACTGTAACCTAATGCTGATACCCCCACAGAACCAACACTGTAACCCTAATGCTGATACCCCCCACAGAACCAACACTGTAACCCACTAATGCTGATACCCCCACAGAACCAACACTGTAACCCTAATGCTGATACCCCCCACAGAACCAACACTGTAACCCTAATGCTGATACCCCCACAGAACCAACACTGTAACCCTAATGCTGATACCCCCACAGAACCAACACTGTAACCCACTAATGCTGATACCCCCACAGAACCAACACTGTAACCCTAATGCTGATACCCCCCACAGAACCAACACTGTAACCCTAATGCTGATACCCCCACAGAACCAACACTGTAACCCACTAATGCTGATACCCCCACAGAACCAACACTGTAACCCACTAATGCTGATACCCCCACAGAACCAACACTGTAACCCACTAATGCTGATACCCCCACAGAACCAACACTGTAACCCTAATGCTGATACCCCCCACAGAACCAACACTGTAACCCGCTAATGCTGATACCCCCCACAGAACCAACACTGTAACCCACTAATGCTGATACCCCCACAGAACCAACACTGTAACCCTAATGCTGATACCCCCACAGAACCAACACTGTAACCCACTAATGCTGATACCCCCACAGAACCAACACTGTAACCCTAATGCTGATACCCCCACAGAACCAACACTGTAACCTAATGCTGATACCCCCACAGAACCAACACTGTAACCCGCTAATGCTGATACCCCCACAGAACCAACACTGTAACCCGCTAATGCTGATACCCCCACAGAACCAACACTGTAACCCACTAATGCTGATACCCCCACAGAACCAACACTGTAACCCACTAATGCTGATACCTCCACAGAACCAACACTGTAACCCTAATGCTGACACCCCCCACAGAACCAAAACTGTAACCCGCTAATGCTGATACCCCCACAGAACCAACACTGTAACCCACTAATGCTGATACCCCCACAGAACCAACACTGTAACCCACTAATGCTGATACCCCCACAGAACCAACACTGTAACCCGCTAATGCTGATACCCCCACAGAACCAACACTGTAACCCGCTAATGCTGATACCCCCACAGAACCAACACTGTAACCCTAATGCTGATACCCCCACAGAACCAACACTGTAACCTAATGCTGATACCCCCACAGAACCAACACTGTAACCCTAATGCTGATACCCCCACAGAACCAACACTGTAACCCTAATGCTGATACCCCCACAGAACCAACACTGTAACCCTAATGCTGATACCCCCACAGAACCAACACTGTAACCCTAATGCTGATACCCCCACAGAACCAACACTGTAACCTAATGCTGATACCCCCACAGAACCAACACTGTAACCCTAATGCTGATACCCCCACAGAACCAACACTGTAACCTAATGCTGATACCCCCACAGAACCAACACTGTAACCCTAATGCTGATACCCCCACATAACCAACACTGTAACCCTAATGCTGACACCGCCACAGAACCAACACTGTAACCTAATGCTGACACCCCCACAGAACCAACACTGTAACCTAATGCTGACACCGCCACATAACCAACACTGTAACCCTAATGCTGACACCGCCACAGAACCAACACTGTAACCTAATGCTGACACCCCCACAGAACCAACACTGTAACCCTAATGCTGACACCGCCACAGAACCAACACTGTAACCTAATGCTGACACCCCCACAGAACCAACACTGTAACCTAATGCTGACACCCCCACAGAACCAACACTGTAACCTAATGCTGACACCCCCACAGAACCAACACTGTAACCTAATGCTGACACCCCCACAGAACCAACACTGTAACCTAATGCTGACCCCCCCACAGAACCAACACTGTAACCCGCTAATGCTTGAGGCCCACTTTGTCCCCCCGAAAAAGACTCATTCATTCATCACAGAATTGAGTTCATGCCCAGTGGTAAAGTTTAGGCTACACATGCACACATGGGAGGTCTAAGTAGAACAGCACTACAAGGGGAGATATGACCGATATATTATATTTTACATATTTTTGTCGGGGTTGGAAACCTTGCATGTCCAAAACCGTTCCCTTTTCTATTATTTTATAAATTATTTAAAATAGTGAAAATGGATTGTGTGGATTGCACTGGTGTGCTTGTAGATCTGATATTTTCACTACTCTTGTGCG
Organism: Electrona antarctica; assembly: GCF_951216825.1. NCBI lineage: Eukaryota > Metazoa > Chordata > Actinopteri > Myctophiformes > Myctophidae > Electrona > Electrona antarctica. Next base: position 25,317,893 of record NC_136801.1, read on the forward strand.
ACACAGTGAAATATGGGGATAAAAAGGTTTCTGAGCGACAGCAACGATGCTGTAAATTATGTTCCTTTTGTTGACAGATTATTTTGAGATATAAATGTAGATTATTTTGTAGTTTAGTATATAAACTCCCCTCTGTCAGGTGAAGCATGAGGTCTGCAGGAAGCATGAGGTCAGTCCGCTGCCCCCCCAGGTTGGCAGAGGAAGTGTAGCGCCCAGGATTACATTATTAGATAATTGACACAAAATTATAGTGTTCTCTACATTAAAATCTGTACTGCAATCAGTAACTGAATCAGGGACTGGGACAGTGTCTCAATCCATTCTTTTTCCTGCAAAAAGCTGCAGATGAAGGAGGAGGCATCTGGACTGTAATGTAAAACATCATGCCGGGCGCGTGCGCACTTCCTCTCCATGCGTTTCCGACAATCACACCTAATTGGCTCCTATTAGCGAGAGCCTCCTGCAGCAGTGCATTATTCGTTAACGGCGAGAATTCACCCATAATTGTGAAGGACACTTTCAGAAGAATAATCAGGGAATAATGGACGTGAAGTGAACAAATGAGAATAATTATAGCGCACTACAGCATCAAGGTAAGACTACTACACGAAAGAAACGTTCTCTCTCATTGATGTCTGATGGAGGCCGATTCATAGTTTATAGACAATGCACAGAAGAGGTCTTTTCCTTTGACCATTGTTCTGTATTCCCTCTCTCCTCCAAATCTAGACATCCTGAGGTCTACCGCAGTATCAAGGACAAGACCACCAGATTTGTGAACAGCTTCCACCCAGCTACCATCAGACTGTTGAACACTTTGATGGGCTGTTTTTCCTAATATGCTGGATGTGTGGATTTTTTTGTTACCCTATATGCAGACAGACTACCTTTCGTTGAGTTTTGCTTTTTACAAACTACCTTCTCATGTGAAGCCGTCAACGCGCTGCTACTTTTTGCATCTAACCTCACGTACATACCCGTTGCTTTTTTATATTACGGGTGCGTTCGGGTGCAGCGCTCTGAGCGCACTGTGTAATACAAACAAATATGTGAGTGTGCACATATCCGAACGCACCCTATAGTATACAAACTTACAAAAATATACGTGCACACACACACACACACACACACACACACACACACACACACACACACACACACACACACACACACACACACACACACACACACACACACACACACACACACACACACACACACACACACACACACACACACACACACACACACACACACACACACGATGGAGCGTGCACACATTAACACATTTCACCTGCTTCTGTCACCTGTTCATGATGTGACAATAAAATGTCAATAAATATTCCACATCAGGCCTCCAGATCAGAGCCATCCGTTTGCACGCTACAAGCTACACTTGTAGTGACACCCCCCCTGACTGAGTGTCCACACATTTTCTTTTCTTTTTAACACTTTAATTGCCCTGGGTTATTTAATCCATTACATTATAGCGCCCAGTCGATTTATAAACACGGACCACTTTTACAGACGGACCGGATGTTGTTGTGAATGTGTGTGTAGTGAGTGTGTTATTAACGTTTTAAGATTTTCGTTGTCGTCGGCTAAACGGGAGGGAGATTTTCGATGACGTCTCACTGTTGCGCAAAACATCGAGGATTGCACAATAGTACTCCCAAGCTGTGGAGCGATGCGATCCGTTTTCATATCAATAAACTTTGTCTTTTGGATCAAACTTCGTCTTGGGCGTCGGGCGTTACTAATAGAAAGGACAAAGAACTTCGTCCTGGGTGATGGGGGCGTTAACATAAATCTTCACTGCTGGGGGTCATACATATATTACGTATCAGGGGTCCTTGACATTCAAACGTTTGAGAACCACAACTGGACAAAAATAACTACCGGTACATTGGATCCACTGGAACACACGCTAACCGTTTTCCCCCCAAAAAACTATTTGGATATACAAGGTTTCCACCCGACAGCGACACCCCCCCCAACCCCACCCCCCTCCCTCCCTGTCCCATCTATGACCCCCCCTGCTATCAAACATTAACCTGGCCCAAAACTCACCCCATGCCTCCACCACCCACCCCCTCACCCACAAACACACATCTATCAGGTTAACTATCCAGCCGTCAGCCTCCCATTACTGCCCTGCATTAACCTCAGGCTAAATATTTACAGTAAGGAGATGATAACAAGCGCGTTCACACACACACACACACACACACACACACACACACACACACACACACACACACACACACACACACACACACACACACACACACACACACACACACACACACACACACACACACACACAGTGTCACATTTAAACACACGCACAATGCATATAGACACAAAATCACAGACACTCTTGCATAGAAGTATACATATCGTTGCTGTCGGGCAGAAACCTCTTATCTCCCCATGTTCTAACTTTTTGTGGTTTTTTTTTTTGTAGTTTTGCCGCCGTAAATGAACAGCCCTACTTGATCATACTACAGCAGATCTGCAAGCTTGAAACTCGTCTCGAGCTTGTCGATCTGCTACTTTTGCCGTTTTTGAATTTTAATCCTGAAAAGCAACAGTTTTGGACATGAGGTTTCCACCCGACACAGCCGATGTGCTACACTAATGTTGCATTCACACATAGTGGCGTGGTGTCGGAGGCGCGGCGGCCGGCGGGGAAGATTGAGAAAAATAAAACAATCCAGCATGTAGCTTTGCATCTGGAAGTTGAACCCAGATCAGCTTCAATATGTAGCTTAGTTTGTCGCTTTTGCAGCAGCTACAAAAGGTAGCTTGGATGCATCTTCTTTACGTCGCTGGCTTCAATTGACAATGAATGGTAGACTATCGTTGCATCTGCCCGTGTGAACGCGCCATACGAGATTAGTCATTGCATTGCAGTCATTAGTCATCCGTTGCATGTCTGGTAGTGGACAATGCAAATAATAATGCAATTTCAACTGGCATGAGGATGATTAGCTAGATAATGACAACATTTTCATATACAAGTTAACCATTAACTGAAACCAACACTGAATATCTTTGCTGACCGGCCATGGAAAGGTTCTGCTTTGCAATGCAAAGTGAGCTTAAAACAATACAAAAGTGCGGGGCTAAATGGATCTATTAACGGCATAATGTGAATCATTTTGTGGAGGGTATGCTCTGCAAGAGTTTTAGAGTAAAAAAAGTGTCCTGCACAGGTCAAATTTTGACAACCCGACCCGTACAACTAGTTACTAACCTTTAATAATAGTAATACCTTATATTTCATATTGTGAGTTTGTAGAACTGTTCACAGTGTTGCCAAGTCTAGTCATTATAAGCTACTTTGGACCTTTATCTGTAAAGTTTCTTTAAAATATTGGTGGTCCTTGACATGAAAATGTTTGAGAACCACTGCTCTAAAAAAACATTGGACAACGATGTTTGACAGTCAGCAATATAGTATTTTGAACTTATTTTCTGACTTTTTAGGATTTTCTGACTTGATCTGGCCTGGTAACATTTTCATAGACCTGGTTGCTTGTTTCTCTCACAGTCACAAAATATGGCAATTAATTTGGTATAGTACCGCCCGTCCCCGTACCTGTGAAAGTACATATTTCCAGCCGGACACCCGGCCCGTTGCAGGACTCTGACACAAGTGTCCAAAATAGCCAATCTGCCATGTTTAACTTTTTTCTTTTATTTTTTTTGAAAGTGAAAGTGGTTACGTCTGAATAATAACTAATATACATCGGATCTACAGGTTCTTTTTTTTCCCCATTTCCTGAAAAGTAACAGTTTTGGGACTTACAGGGTTTTCACATGACACAGGCAACGATACGGAATGACAGCATAAATGGCAGTAATTTATGGACAGAGTGGAGACGTGTGTGTGTGTGTGTGTGTGTGTGTGTGTGTGTGTGTGTTTGAAGGGGGGGGGACTCCAAAGCATAAAAGCATAAAGACAGTTGCCAAGCAACTGATCACAGATGAAGAAGAGACCACTTCAATATGTGTGGGTGTGGGTGTGTGTGTGTGTGTGTGTGTGTGTGTGTGTGTGTGTGTGTGTGTGTGTGTGCTTGCGCATGCGTGCCAGGGACGGATTAAGACTTGCAGGGGCCCCTGGGCCAAAAAGGTTTGCAAATAGGTGCGATGTGTGGGTGTGTGTGTGATGTGTGTGGGTGTGTGTGGGTGTGTGGGTGCAGCGCACGGCTCACCTGTCCCCGTGCTCGTGCAGACGCCTCCATGCCCTTGAAGGCTTCCGTTCCTGAGGAGCGACGGAGACTTCTGCGCGCCCATGCCAGCTCCGCCCACAGCCCCCAGCGCCCACTCACCGCCTAAATACATACAAAAATAAATTGTCACATAAATAAATACATTTAATTATTCATTTATATATTTCTTTATTCTTGCATTTCTTTATTTATCATTTAACGTATTCATTAATTATTATTATTATTATTTTTTTTTACATATGGCAGTTTTAGCTAGGGCTTTAAGCAACTAGTCGACTATTCAACTAGTCGACTAGTAAATCCACTAGTCGACCTTGTTGGTACTAGTTGACTAGTTGATAAAAATACATTAAAAAAAATAGGCCTCAAGATCAGCTAGAATGCTATATTATAGTCACCAATGTACGCAAAAAAAACGATTTATTTTTTAAAAGAATTACCCAATAGGTAAACAACTACTCGACTAGTAAAAATCACTAGAAGTGAAAGCTTTAGTTACCTCCTGCGGTGGAGACGATGGGGACCGAGCCGGGGCGTCCGGAAAGGGCCGGCGACGACGACGACAAGGGCGACGACGATAGGGCGACGGAAGACAAGGGGGCGGTGGCACAGGCGGCGGCGCCAGCCATCATCCTCGCCCCCTCCACCGCCTCGGTGGAGGGGGCGAGGTTCATGGCGGCAGCCGGCGGCTCGGGCGCCGGCTTGATGTCCGTGGTGTAGCACGGCCCGTGCTTGTTCCGCCAGTTGCCCTTCTTCTTCTTCTTGGCGCCGTCGTCTCCTCCTCCTCCCACCGCCATCCCCCCACCAGGCCCCGACGACGATGAGGCGGGCTGGGCCTGCCTCTTGTAGCCAGCGGCCGGTCCCACCAGGCTGGGAGGGGTCTCGCTCCCCACGTGACTGTGGGAGTTCTCGTACAGCTTCCCGCCCACTGCAGCAAACAGACGCACGCACGCACGCACGCAGACACGCACACACACAGCATATTAGAACAGCTATTGCTCAAATTCATATTATGTATTTGGCTGAGGACCCCCATCTGAAAACGTTTTGTGCCAGGGGGGGTCCCCAAGAGAATTGTGCTGATAAAATGTTTCAAAAATCTCTAGATATATTATAACGCTATGCGCGTCACCTACCGGACGCCGTGGCCGCCGCCGACATCAGAGAGCCAAAGAGGTTGGCGGGACCCTCCGATGCTCCGCCCACCTCGGAGCCCGGCTTCACCAGGCAGCTGCTGAAGGAGGGCGGGGACGAGAAGGTGGTCCCGCCACCCGGGCGCAGCGACGGGTCCGAGAAGCTCAGGAAGTCGTTGGAGGACGACGGGGCGGAGGGAGGCTTGCTGGCGCTGGTCAACAGGAGGCCTGGGAGAGGAGATAGAATATAGAATATAGATGAGTGGTTCTCTGGCGCTGGTCAACAGGAGGTCTGGGAGAGGAGATAGAATATAGAATGGATCAGTGGTTCTCTGGCGCTGGTCAACAGGAGGCCTGGGAGAGGAGATAGAATATAGAATATAGATCAGTGGTTCTCTAGCGCTGGTCAACAGGAGGCCTGGGAGAGGAGATAGAATATAGAATATAGATCAGTGGTTCTCAAACTGTACTGATGCTGATCAACAGGAGGCCTGGGAGGCATGAGAGGAGATCATGGATTAAAGAGGAATAAATTCTCACGACTGAAAATCCTAACGTGTGATTTATGAAGCAATATGAAAAGGACCCCCCCCCCCCCCCACACATTAGCACCAGTGGTGTCATGCTCGTAGAACGTGAATGTCTGAATGTGTGTCAGAAACACTGCCGTAGCTCCTCACTGCCTGCACCAATCACTCCCACTTTTCACACAGGCATTGACCATAATAATATGGAGGTCTTAACGAAGCCCTTTTTTCATAATATATATAAATGCCTAAATGTAAACCACGTCCATTTGAGGCAAATCACCCTGAAAAGAGTGAATCTCTTATTCACACGGCATATTCACACGGTGACCATGTTGCCATTTTAATGAAATGCAAAGCGAATTGCTGGTGGGAAAGTTTCCATGTCAACATTGTCTCCATCATTGGGGCTGCAAGCTATCTATCGCCCCTGCAGTCCAGTCTCTCTCTCACACACGCGCGCGCGCGCGCACCGAGGGCCTCCAGGTTCTGATAGCATGAAACACAACGAGCTCAGTCTGAACACTGACTCCCTCTCAAGTCATAACCTCCCTACAGGCCGGGTGTGTGTGTGTGTGTGTGTGTGTGTGTGTGTGTGTGTGTGTGTGTGTGTGTGCGCGCGCATGCGTAATGTATATGTGGGCTCTCGTCCAGACAGAGTCACAGATAACAGAGACAGAGGGGCCAGTTGAGGGGACTTTATCACAGCAACATACCTCACTGTACAGATATCTGTACAGATACCTCACTGTACCTCACTGTACAGATAAGTGTGTGTGCACATGCACACACACACTTATTTACACACACACACACACACACACACACACACGTCTCACCTTGATGGAACGGGCCGGTGGCAGCGGAGGCCGATGCGGTGGGCGCTGTGGCGACGGCGGCAGAAGGGAGGAGGAGCTTCCCCGAGGAGTTGAAAGACTTGCGGCCGCCCCGCTGCGTGACCATGTGGCCGTGCCCGCCTCCACCACGCTTGTTCTTGGCCTCCGGCGGCCCTGCCCCCGCCTTGCCGCCCACGCCCGCCACGTCCAGGGAGGCGCCTCCGTCTCCCTTGGCGCCCCCCGCTGACGTCGACGACACCTCCTGGAAGTTGGCGGTGGTGAAGCGGGCCGAGCCCGCGTCGTCAAGGCGCTTCTGAGAGGCGGAGGTGGGCATAGAGCCCACCCCGCCCCCTCCGGAGCCGCCCGAGCTGTTGTTGTAGTTCTGTTTGTCAGAGAGAGAGAGAGAGAGAGAGAGAGAGAGAGAGAGAGAGAGAGGTGTGGAGGTCAGTACAGATCTGTCAGAACCTAAGTGTCTACTGGCTACTGGATGATTAAATAAGAAAATGTGGTGACAAATAAATTGAGAGAAGACAGAAAAGAGTAGAGGGATGTAAAGGCAGAGCGGGGTTAAGGACCCCCTCGAAAACTAAATAATTCATCTCGAGGGGTTTCTTTTTCTGTTAAAAAGGAACCTTTCGGTCCACCCACCTTGTCCGGGACCAGGATGTTTGGAAGAACGAGAGCCGGAGAAAGGTCTACTCCACTCTTCTTGTGTTTGGGTTTATGCCGGTCCCTCTCCTTGTGTTTCTGAAGATGGAGACCAGAGAGAGAGAGAGAGAGAGAGAGAGAGAGAGAGAGAGAGAGAGCGAGAGAGAGAGCGAGAGAGAGAGAGAGAGAGAGAGAGAGAGAGAGAGAGAGAGAGAGAGACAGAGAGAGAGAGAGAGAGAACCGGATGGGTGAAGCTACTCGTGGACACACTGCAGTGTTCAGAGACCTGGGACTTACAGAAAGCTTAGACGTAGTGAAATGAAAAACAAAAACTTACTTGTAGAGCATATCCGTGGTCATCGTATGGGCATACCTAACAATAGATGCCAAAACAATGGGACAATTTCCATTTTTGTGTATTTTCAATCAAAAGTCCATAAAAAGCCAATTTTAATTACTACCTTTGAACAAAAACATGGCCCGAAGAATATTGATTTCATTCACCCGTTTGATATTTCCCCCATTCTTCCTCCAAACAGCAATTTTAAATTTGTATATGTGAAAGTGGTTAAGTGTGTCAGTGGGTTTATTAGCAAGAGCTTGTGACTGAATGATAACTACACCGGATCCATTGAAACACAGATAATATTATGTTCAGTATTCCATTTCCTGGAAAGTCAGTTTTGGACATACAAGGTACAAGGTTTCACCTGACAGCGACGATACAAAGATGGAAGAATTGGAATGGAGGGGACAAAACGGAGATGGGGAGAGAGAGAGAGAGAGAGAGAGAGAGAGAGAGAGAGAGAGAGAGAGAGAGAGAGAGAGAGAGAGAGAGAGAGAGAGCGAGAGAGAGAGAGGCACTTTGTTTCCAAGGCTGAGGCAGTGATGAAAGGTAGAAGATCTCTGAGCCCAGGGGAGACGGGCCAGAAAACAGGAGAGCTAATGCTGCAGCTAATTATTTTCCACTTTTCCAAATATCAAATAATCAAGAATCCATTTGTTCCTAACCTTAACCAACCTCAGATTGGCCAGTGCCGTGGCCAAATACATATCATTTTGGGGGTTGTTGGCGCTAAAAGGTTTGAGAACCACAGGTTTTAGAAGGCATTTGTGGAATCGGCCTCAGATCTCAAATATATTCATTAGTTCAATGAACTGTTGCACACCTAGAGAGAGAGGAGAGAAAGAGAGAGGAGAGAAAGAGAGAGGAGAGAAAGAGAGAGGAGAAGACAGCGTGGGTCTGTAAGCGGTGCGCGTTGAGAGCCAGAGGTCTAATGGTTTCATCCAGTCACATCTCTCCTCCCCGAGACCACATACGGCTCAATTTACACCTTGTATCACACACACACTCCTGAAGGGGTTGAGAGGGTGCCAGCACATTTGCACCTCATATATGTAGTACGAACACACATATGTGTGAGAGGTTATTACATGGAAGTGTGTTTTTTTAGAGTATGCATTACACACACACACACACACACACACACACACACACACACACACACACACACACACACACACACACACACACACACACACACACACACACACACACACACACACACACACACACACACACACACACACACACACACACACACACACACACACACACACACACAATGAATGAATGAATCCCAGACACCTTCTGGGGAAAGGTGCTAGTGGAACAATCAACCCAGCTGGGTGTGTCAAAGGCGTTTCAAACAGCATTGGGTCTCCAGGGCTAATAGACACGCTTTCTCTCTAGAACAGACTGTTATATACAATAGGGCTAGGCAATTAACTTGTTTAGTTTGTAGATTGGCTATTTTCACTACTTCTTCACCCATTCTGGGCGGGAACCCCTTTTGGTGTTTTAACTAAGCGTTATGTTATACTTTTAGCTATTACAAAATAGCAGATCTACAAGCTTGTAGGTCTGCTATTTTTGAAAAATCGTGAAATATTTCGACGTCGGGTCTAAATGGGTTAAACATTTGTTTCCTAATTTATGTAATGTCTTTGATTTTTCTTTTATTTCTTCATGAAATTACTGAAAACTACAAAAAAAAAAATATATATATATATATAAAGATGATTGGATTGGGGGGGGGACAGTTAAACCAGCACTTCCTGTGTGTGAGTGTCAGTTAACAGAATGCTCCAGTTAGATGAGCCTGGCTTCCTCTAGATCAGGGGTGGTCAACTAGATTAGGCCGGGGGCCACAACTAGATTAGGCCGGGGGCCACAACTAGATTAGGCCGGGGGCCACAACTAGATTAGGCCGGGGGCCACAACTAGATTAGGCCGGGGGCCACAACTAGATTAGGCCGGGGGCCACAACTAGATTAGGCCGGGGGCCACAACTAGATTAGGCCGGGGGCCACAACTAGATTAGGCCGGGGGCCACAACTAGATTAGGCCGGGGGCCACAACTAGATTAGGCCGGGGGCCACAACTAGATTAGGCCGGGGGCCACAACTAGATTAGGCCGGGGGCCACAACTAGATTAGGCCGGGGGCCACAACTAGATTAGGCCGGGGGCCACAACTAGATTAGGCCGGGGGCCACAACTAGATTAGGCCGGGGGCCACAACTAGATTAGGCCGGGGGCCACAACTAGATTAGGCCGGGGGCCACAACTAGATTAGGCCGGGGGCCACAACTAGATTAGGCCGGGGGCCACAACTAGATTAGGCCGGGGGCCACAACTAGATTAGGCCGGGGGCCACAACTAGATTAGGCCGGGGGCCACAACTAGATTAGGCCGGGGGCCACAACTAGATTAGGCCGGGGGCCACAACTAGATTAGGCCGGGGGCCACAACTAGATTAGGCCGGGGGCCACAACTGTAGAATGATTGTGTGTGGGGGGGCCGAACATTTGTGGGTTCTCAAAATGCATTTTGTGCTCAAACACGAAGATATAGATATATATACACATTTGTGCACAGTAATGAGCAGGATAATATGTCTATACAGGTATATGCTACCTTAGAATAGATGTAGACCCATTTGACAGTGCATAAACAAATGCCTTGACATTAAAGCGTCAACGAGCACCAGCTGGACAGAAATAGTGAAAATAGCAGATCTACAAGGTCACAACGTGAGGCTATTTTTTTTATATATATATATATATATATATATATATATATATATATATATATATATATATATATACATACACACACACACACACAAGGTTAAAGACAAGTACACAAGAGAGTAAAGAGTTTGTCCAAATCTACATCAGGTATTCATGTAATAAAGCTAAATAAAATCGCATGACTGAAATCAGATTAGGAGTTTAGTTCTGTGATTTGTGAAACAGCATGAAAGTGTCCTTAATATGTAGGACTGAAGTTTAGATGCTATCATTCTATTTTTCGAGATTGACACTTTAGTTTTACGATATATCGCGTTGCGGTTTCATGGAAGATACTTCTGAACATTCTATGTCTAGTTTGACCACTTCAAATACTCTTTAATCTTAACACAACTAATAATTGTTGTGAGCTACAAGCTCACAACACGTCGCAGCACGGCGTGTTGTGAGCTTGTAGATCAGCTATTTTCAGCACTAGAGATTCTAGTGGCGGCTGTGGAATCCCAATGACTGAGCACTTTAATCCATGCGTATTACTGCAGGAGGCACAGCCTTCATTATTGTTGAGGGTTACAGATGAGAGATGGAGAGAACACCAGCAGATGGCTAGGAAGGAGAGAGAGTGGTGTGGAGCAGGGAAGGAGTGAGACATAAGAGGGCATAGATGGGAGAGAGAGAGAAGGAGACAGACAGAAGAGTGAGAGAGTGAGAAAGACAGAGTGAGACAGAGAAAGAGAGAGGGATAGAGACAAAGAGACAGAGTCAGAGAGAGATATTTCTTGATTCTCTTGTTGTTTCTCATTAACATTCCAGAGGTTAGATGTTGATGGACAGAGACTAGGTTGAGAGGGTCGAGTAACACGCACACACTCTAAACACACACACACAAAAGATCCACACACACACACCCGCACGCACACTCTAAATACACACATTAAACACAGGCACGTGAACGCAGGCACACACACACACACACACACAAACAAACTCCACAACTTCAGCCTAATGACTCAAGATGCCTGCTGGACGCGAGAGCGTTTAGCCGTGGGAAACCGAACGCACAGACAATGTAGCGCTGACACGCCCTTATCAATCAGGTCAATGGATTATACAGGAGCGGACAAAGGCCCAAACGGCGCGCTCTGGCCCCGCAGCTCGGCCCCATTAGCGGGCCCGCTCATTTGACACCGTCCGAGGGCTTCTTTCAGACTGCGTGGGGTTAAATATGAGTTGCGCTGAAGGATGAGGCTCTCCCGAATCTATCTATCTATCAGTGGAACACCCGAACAATAAGCGCCACAACGGTGGGCTGGCATCTTCTCCGTCTTTGTCAAACCCCCGGCTATCTAGCTCTGAACAGGAGCTAGAAAACAACAGAAGGACTATTCCTAGAAAAGAAAAAGGAAAAAAGCATCCATTGGTTCTCAAAGTGAGTCCTTGGGGGAGGGGATTACCAAGGGGGGTCCCCGGCCAAATTAGTTCATAATAATCATTATTTAGGCTATTCCAAAAAGATAACATTTTAACTCAAATCTGTAAATGAACACCCTACTTGATCATACTACTACAGCGTGACACAAAAGCATCAATAGTAGCAGATCGACAAGCTCGAAACGTGGTACGAATCGACGTGTTTTTAACTTGTAGATCTGCTACTTTCGATTGCGAATCCTGAAAAGTAACAGTTTTGGACACATAAGGTTTCCAGCAGACAGAGACGATATATACTACGTTAGGCCCATCGATCCAATCGATTGATGATCGTTAAAATAAATGCACATGGACCACCCATTTGGCTGCCATGTTAGGTGGTCAGATGGGTGGGGCGCGAATACTTTCAACATTTTCAAGTGGGCCCGCCGATCAGAAAGGGTCGAGTACCACTGGCTTAAGTGATTCAAAAGTACATCTTTTATACTTTCACAATGTCTGAAAGAAACCACCAACATAGATAAATACAATGACAAAGATCTCGTTTCAAATCGAGGCTAATGTTCAACTACAAGATAAGCAGACAAGTGGCGCGCCTTTCCCGAGCTGTAAGGCTTATTTTTATCCAAACGGGTCATTTATTTTAAGCTAGAGAAATGGGACTTGCGATGGTGGACCAGAAAACCCGACGCACAGACGAGCCACTTACGTTCCATGCAAAATGTGTGCGGGTCTACCTTAGCGTTATCGGTTTAAAATGACATTAACGTGGATCCAAATGGGCAGTAGCATAGAATGTGTGTTCTAGAACTGCCATCGTGCCCCAGAGAGTAAGAGAAAACAGGAGGAGAGGAGAGAGAAACAGGAAGAAAGGGGGGAAGCTAATCCACCCTGCCCAGGCAGGAATTCCCCTGTGCCGTTTCCTGCAGGATCTCTGACCAGCCAGAATGTGTGTGTGTGTGTGTGTGTGTGTTTCCTGCGGGGCTTTTTCTAAGTGGACGGTGTAGAATCCTTTTAGACCCGGCTGCTTGTTTGACTGCAGGGCTTAACATTAGGTAGGCATGCATCTGAGCTCCAAACCACATCTCTCACACACACACACACACACACACACACACACACACACACACACACACACACACACACACACACACACACACACACACACACACACACACACACACACACACACACACACACACACACACACACACACACCAAGCTGATCTCTGACCCTGGAATGTGGATAGGATAGGAGTGTGTGTGTGTGTGTGTGTGTGTGTGTGTGTGTGTGTGTGTGCACGCTCAAGGGGGATGGGCCCTGGCTAATGCAAATCAGGCTGTGGTAACAAAAGCCAGGGCAGTTGGACTGAATCATGCACATAGCGCATGCACACACACGGCAAAGCACATCCACGCACACTTGCACACACACACACACACACACTTGCACACACACTTGCACACACACACACTTGCACACACACTTGCACACACACACACACACACACAGTCCAGAAGCTGCGATTGTCAAGACAGAAAGACCCAGTAAATTTAAATGAAAGCATGAAAAACATGCTGAATAGTCAATTAGAGAACCCATTACATTATGCACCAAACAAAAAGGAAGATCCATTGTTTACCATTCTTACGACAACTTAACGGAAAGGAGAAAAATAAACCAATTTGCCATGTGCCATAAACATAAACATGTGCCATAAACCATCTGCACAAGCACATGCATAATAAATGCCTCGCAGTTGTTCCGGGTTAAAAAAAAACAACTAAGATAACAAATGAAGAAAGCACAAAAAACAAGCATTAAATCCATTTTAAAATGGGTTAATGGAGAGAGCCGACTTCCTCCCATGTCATGAATGCATCCGCATAGTGAGCTTGTAGCGCTGCGATTTTCACTATTTGTGCTAAAAAAAAAAAACCAGTACGTGTATATAAGCAGTGATGTAAATAGGTTTTCAATGTAATGACTCCCGGGATGCAGGGATGGTCTTTTAGATGAGTCCCAGGGACATTTTATGAGTCCCACCATTTTTGCAAATTGCAGCATTTAACTCCCATTTCATTTTATATGGTTATAATGTGGTTATATTCATGTATAGAAAACAGAAGAAGTAATGATTATTATAACTAAAGCTAGCAAAATAAACTAGAATAAAAAAACAGTACAGTAGTACAGTAGTGCATCCCGTGGATGCAGAGGTCGTTGTTGTATTGCGTCCCTCAACTATAAACTGTGTTTTGGGATGCAAAATGCACCCTATTTTAATCTCTATAGCGGCCGTTAAAACATAACCACGTAAACCCCCAACAGGGGCCTGGTCTACAAGATACGCTACACCACAAAGACACCCATGTACCTGTCACACTACTGCCAAAATGTCACCACTCCACTAATCATGTTCAACACATATTTGGCTTAAAAAAGGGGGGTTACATTCGCTCTCCTATGCCACAAAAATGTGGAACGCCCTACCAACAGTCATAAAAAGGAATGTGAATCCCCACTCTCCTTCAAAACCGCTCTCAAAGAGGACCTACGGGTGGCTCCAATTCCAAACTGGCTGTACTGTACTGTATTTGTCATTAAATGCTTTGATGAATTACACACACACACACACACACACACACACACACACACACACACACACACACACACACACACACACACACACACACACACACACACACACACACACACACACACACACACACACACACACACACACACACACACACACACACACACACACACACACACACACACACACATACATACATACATGCACAACACATGTTCTGTGTTTTGTCTGTGTTTAAAGGAGCATTCAGTGATTTGGAAACCCCCCCGGTCCGCCCCGGTAACAAGATGTACACATGCACGCACTGCAGTGGGGTGACACGTGCCAGGCCAACAGCACACACACCAAGGCCCACCCCGCTTGATTATGATTGGCGGAAGGCCCTTCTCTATCCTGATTGGATGAAGGCTTTGCCACCTAGCCAAAAACGAAACCTAAGTTTGTTTTGACCCTCAGGGGTTAACTGGGGACAGGGAGGAACTCCTTATATGGTCAGCACACTCTATAGTAGGGATGATTATCACAACAAAACAAAAAAAGAAATTATATTTGAATTAAGTTAAATCACTGAATATACCTTTAATGGAAACTACAATGCATTTCCAATGGGAGCCACATGGTTTGACCAAACATTTGTGTTTGATGGCCGTGTTCTGCCCATCAAACAAAAATGTTTGGTCAAACCATGTGACTCCCATTGGAAATCTATTGTGGAGGCCATTAAACAGACAAGACACAGAAAATTTGTTCTGTATTTGTGTATGGGGCCTCAGCAGTGTTGTTTTCGTCGACTAAAACTAAGACGAAAAATGTTCATCGACTACCTTTTTCCACTGACGAAAACTACATGGAAACTAAATAAAAACTAAGCTATAATGCCTAAAACTAAGACTAAATATACTGACAATTTCGTCAACAAATAAAAACTAGACTAAAATGTTAGGAAGGGACTAGTGGACAAGAGATCCAGTATAAATCATTTTACAATTAGTTGCATGCTGAAAATAGCCGATCTACAAGCTCACATTGCGAGCTTGTAGATCTGCTATTTTCAGCAAGTGTAAAATCAGCCATTACGCAGCATCAAGGCCCGCCGAAACACATTTTAGTCGAATAAACTGTCGATTTAGTCGACTAAAACTAGACTAACATTAAGACATTCCAGGTGACTAAAACTAAATGATAACTATTCAAGAGACTATGACTAAAACTAAAAATCTGCTGCCAAAAACAACACTGGGCCTCAGCAGACTGAACTGTACTTTCCTTTTTTTTCTGCAAACTGTTAATAAAGTAATAAATCCAATCAATCAGCATCAGCGAAGATAAGTAATACTGTAATGTTGAGTGAAAACAGTAAAGACACTAGCATAGAGCCATGAGGGGCTCCACTCAACAATGTATGGGGTTGAACTTTGTCAACATTTCCATCTTCGGTAAGAATTATTGAAGAAAGCAATCAAGGTAATGTCTGAATTATAAATAATCAAAGATGCAGATAACAGATCCATAATGGAACAGATGTGGAGAACCTGAACGGAATTAGCCGAAAGAAGATAAATAATCGACAAGTGGACAATAAACAATATGCTCTCTCTCTCTCCCTCGGCCCACAGCGTGAAGGGCTTGACATTAAGCTATTTTCAATTTATATTAGTAGTTTATCCGAGGCGACACCATATGTAGCGTCTGTCCTGGCAGGTAATTTGATACCGATACAAGGGGAAAATTAACAGCAATCGACCGAAATCGCTGTGCGAGACTATTTTTGACGCCAACAAATAACTACATGGTACTCTTTTAGAGCATATTAGTGCATTACATGCGGCCGTACTAGACGCAACATCTCACCAGTGGCAAACAATCTTTTGCTAATAAAAGCCTGAAAAAGGTTGGAGTTGTGAATTAACGAGTATCGACTGTAACCACTGTGCACTTTAATGTCAACACTGATGGGCTTAATTCGATTGTTGAAAGCGAGGAGAATTGAGGTGGCATCCCTGACTCATGTGAATGGGAATAGGTGGAACAGATCATTCTTATTGTACACAGTGTGTGATTACACACGCCACTAACAGGCATGGCTGATTAACTCGCACTAATATAGCTTTCATTTGCTGACTGCGATCGCTGGTAAATGCAGCCAGAGGCGGACGACCGCATTCGTCATACACCAAGGTTCATATCCAAACTGCTGCTGGAGATCTATTAGATATCGTTGATATCTCCATATTTTAACTTTTAGTTTATTTTTGTAAATTAACGCCCTGCTTGATCATACTACAGCGTCACACAAAAGCATAAAAAGTAGCAATTTTGCAAGCCCGACTTGACTTGAGCTTATATTGTAGATCTGCTACTTTTGCAGTTTTGTAAACTAACAGTTTGGGACATATGAGATTTCCACCCGACTGAGACGATGTGTTTGTATTACTTCGTATTAGCTTCTGCCTCAAGTTTAACTGGCCGCCTTGTGTCCATATCAGAACATTTTCATGAAAATTATGTTCATTACAATAGAACCCGGCTGATATGAGGGACTGGCCGATATATCGATATATAAAGTCAGCATACATCAGCAGTTTTGTTGAGCAAACGGTTAGGTAATGTAGCAGTGTAGCTGCTGAAAAACAAATTATTCAAAGCATACATAGCTTGGCGATTAGAAGAAATTAAAATATACATTTTAAAGATTCTTTTTTTTAAATATATTTTCGTGGATGAAAATGACAAACAGATGACGGCTTCCTTTCTCTGCTTTTTGTTGTAGTTCCAGACCCTATTGTATATAGCAGGGGTATTCAACTAGATAGGCAGGGAGCCACACTTACAATATGACATGAAGTCAGGGGCCACAAGACTGTCGCAACAAAAATGAACTATTTGACCATTTGTTGTGAGGGGCGTCCTTATCACCGTACATTATCATGACGTAAAATAGACACCGTCTATTTGTTCAGACACTATGACGTAAGAATCTCCATTCATTGTCAATGGGAATATAATGTTTGTGTAGGACAAAAAAAGTCACCGTCTATGCAAGTAGATATTTCAGTGTGTTCTATGCACGGTTCCCTGGCATGGAACCTTTTTAGAGGCAGACATGCAATGTGAAGTGTCATATGGATGAAAGGTTTTTGTATTTTGATTGTCCGAGCCACACCCAGCGGAGCACAGGCTCTTGTGTTTCATTACCATTAGTTGAGAGCTCTACCATCTTTCAGCCCAGACCGATATTTAGGATGACACAGAAACATACCGTGTAAAACCGTCAAGTGGACAAAAATCCACCCCAAAAAACTAAAACATACACATACTGCATGGCTGCAGATGGGAGAATTCTTTCTTTGATGCAATGGACAACATCCTCCCAAAACTCAGAAATAATGGATGTATGGCATGATGTGACGGATGGACTACTCAAAACCCATCTGTTGTTCTCTTTTATGTTGTGGCAATGAAATTACACCCATTTTTTTCCTGTGCTCTGGGGTTTTCTGAATAATTAGACTCAAACAAGTGCTCTGATTTGACTGTGGACTGTGATGTAACAGTCCACAAATCCCATATATGACATAACAATTTGCCAGCAGATGTCACTGTTGATGGATTTTGGCTGTTTTCATTGCAGCTCAAAAGGCTTCAGAACACACAGAAAACCCCAGACCACAGACAATCCGCTGAATGTTCAAAGTTCAGGTTGTTTGGGTGTAATTTAGGTCATTAAACCTAAAAGAAAAACTAAATGAATGTCATGAAAAATCGTGAACCCTGAACTAATTGAAAACTACGTAATTCTGAAAGTAGTGAGAAGTACAGAAGTAGACGACATTTCAGGCCGTTTTGTTTGTTGCTTTGTACACGGTTTTAAGTACATGTGAACTACGGTACAACACTTTGACCCAAGTGCCCAAGAATTTAACTTGTACTGGAGTGGAAAAATATCTGTAAGCTATCTATAGCCTACTTTTACTCAAGTATGGCTTTCAAGTATATACGCCACTGTTTTTGTCAGGTGAAACCTGTCAAACATCTACTTGTGAAATGTAGACGACAGTTCGTCACCTAGTCGTTATTAGCTGCTTCTAGGCAATGGGACAGCAAAGCGGCCTCTGGGCAATGGGAAGGGAAGAGCAGTGTTGGGAAAGTTCATTTATTTTATGAACTAGTTCAGTTCACAGTTCAGAAATTTAAAAAGGAACTAATTCAGTTCATAGTTCATAATTCAACATTTTGAACTAAAGTTCATGGTTCCAAAAAATGAACGATTTTAGTTATTTTTCGTTCTTTTTTCGTACACACACACACCCCGTTATCTTCGCAAAAACAAAACAAAAAAAACACGTCTGAAACTGTCCATCTCTTCAATAGTTAGTCAATTGAAAATCGAATGTGGTCACGGCATTATCATTACAATCTCAGTGTTTTGCCTACTATTTTGGGGCCCAGTTGCAATACCCAAAACCCACGAGAAAACATCCACTCGTCTCTTGTTTACGTTTTGTGGAAATGCTGAGAGTTGAGAGAGACACGTCACGGCTATGTCAACTCTTGCCACTCCAACTAAGCATAAATTGCCCTCAGTGCAGACAGGAAGCAGCAGGCCTATACATTGTTTCTGTTAAGCAGAAACCTAATTTCTCCATGCTCCAATGTTTTTGGTTGGAAATGAATGCTCTGTTTCATCATACAAGAGTGTCACACAAAAATAGTGGAATATAGAGCGTCGCAGTCCCGCCCCCTTTCATGACGACGCCAGGCCCAGGAAATATTTCCCAATGCATTTTTCCCATAGACATTTCAAAAGGTATTTATTTAAAGACCTTTTAAGCGTCGTACAAAGCCAACTCGAGTTGTGACAAGTCATGACAATAAACACAATATTTTGGACAAAACAAATAATTACAAAGAAGAAAAACAAGAAAAAAAGTGTTGTAACCTGCCGTTTTATTCTTCTTTCTAATTATTTGTTCAGCCCGAAAAATTGTGTTTGTTGTCATGATTTCTCACAACTCGAGTTGGCTTTGTACGACGCTTAAAAGGTCTTTAAATACTTTTTGAAATGTCTATGAGGAAAATGAACAGGGAATCATTTCCTGGGCCCTGGTAGGGGGCGAGACTGCGATGCTCTATAGCCGATCTGCAAGCCCACAACGCCTCGCATCGAGTTTGCAGGGCATTCTTTCTTATAATCAATCATAAAAAAAGGAACGGTTTAGGACTTATGAGGTTTCCACCGAGGGCTGTGTTTTAAACCATTTAAACCGGTTCAAAGCTGTCCCTGGGAGACTATGAAGAACCGGGGCCTATCGATCTCACTCGCAACTTGTGTCTGTCTCTCTTCAGTGTCTGTTGCCATAGCAATAAACGGGGACAACTTGAAGGATCGGGCCATGGAACACAACAAGGGACAAAGAGGGTGAAAAAGGCTAAATCAGGAAGACGGGCCTTGGCGTCAATAAACCACTCAAAATCTAAACTTTTTGGGGGCATTCTTTTTGGTCTTGTGGTCGACGGGGGACTCCTTAATCTGATTACGCTTCAAAAGCAAACAAACAAACAGCGCTTTTAATTATGTATAAACAATAAAGGTTTGGCTGTGTAACAAGGGTTGCGATCAATGTGGAGGAAAACATCTGTAATCAGACACTGCTGGGTTCCAGGAATCCCCAGCACTGCTGATTACAAAACTAATGCAGACAAATCAATGAGTGGATCCACCTCCACACCAGCACCGTAACGACGACGGAACACATGGAAGGAAAACATGCTATTCCAGACATTTCTATGTAGGGGCTGGGCAATGTAACTTCAAATCAACATCCTGATTATTTCAAACTTTTGCATCAATTAATTTAATTGTGAAACAAATAGAGAAAATTGCTGATCTACAAGCTATTGTACATGACCATTGTACAATAAATTGCAATACAGGGTTAAGTGGTTTATCAGACTAATCAATTTAGTAGATTATGCCATTAGACTTTTGTGATGTTTCATTGATATTCAAGAAGAAAAAAAAAGAAAACTGTGTCGCAAGATTAAATCGTTTGTTTTGTTTTTTTCTCTCAAAGAATTACTTGAAGTGTATGGAATAATTGCTGAGTAAATAATGGATAGTTTCAGCCCTAGACATAAAACAAAATGTTTTAACTATGTGTGTCCAGTGACCTGTGCCGGTCCAACACCATACGCCACAAATACACCTCAGTTATACTTGCATGTCAGTGGCGTCCATCAAAAATAGACGATCTAAAAATTGAGCTTGCTATTTTCTTGTGCACATGACCAACACAGAATATAATTCTGTGTGATTTCGTGCAATATCATGAACCATCCAGATCTCTTCTTAGGTCATCTGGGAAAGGTCTGCTTTCTGTCCCGACAACCAAACATGAATGAGGGGAAGCAGCATTTTGTCTTTGTGCATCACACAACTAAAGACCTTTCTGTTTGCCGCTGCCTTTGATTGAGTTTCTATTTTTCTCTTCCGTGACTATATCAATTTTTCTTTTTAAACTTCTTTTGTTTTATGCATCCTAGTGTCATTGCATAATTGTGATTCCTTGTTTGATGTTCTGTGTAAAGCACCTTGAATTGCCTGGTTGTTGAAATGTGCTATGCAAGGAAAAGTATAAAGCAGCCTTTTAATGCGGCGTAAACATCCGTCAAGTAGAATCTGATGAAAGTCAGTGTGTTAACAACGTTTCTATCCGTAGCCCATTGATTCCCTCTCTCTGCGTTGCCGTCATCCGTACAGTCCCCAGCTTAATGGCAGCATGCCCCGCCGTCCAAAGCCATTCAAACCCAATCAATATAGCAGCATGGGTTTTTCCATCAGCGTTTGTTAACATCGGAAAATGTCACATGATGGGTGGCTCTGCGCACGTGTGTGTGTGTGTGTATGCGTGCTTGTGTGTGTAAATGCCGCAATGCCTCATTCGTTGCCATTTCTTCCACCGTTCTAAAAGTGCTAATGGTCCAGTCATTGCTCCATACGTGTGTGTGTGTGTGTGAGAGAGTGTGTGAGAGAGAGAGAGAAAGAGAGTACTTCTTTAGACTAGTGACACGCATCAAAAATGACACGTTGTGAGCTTGTAGCTCGGCTATTTCCGATGACGCTACACTGTTCCGTTCTAATTTCTGACTTCATCATGCATCTCGGTCGACGGTTACAATATAAACGCTTCTAAAGAGAGCTAGCGCCATGTAGTAATGGAAAGATTTCGCTTCATGTTTTTTGGGGGGAAAGGGAAGACGGGTGTTTTCAGAATAAAATCAACCCTCATCTGCTTGGCACTCGAGCACCTGTATTCTGAAAGATTTGGCGGCACCAGAAGTGTTAAAATGCACGAGAACACGCAGTAGATGTGTTAAAACGTTTGTGGGGGAGGATCGCCAAACGTGTCCCACCCACATATATTTAACCTTACGTTGGTGTCTGTGTATCACAACTGTGCATCAGAAGTGAGAAACTATGGTTTTGCTTAGCTTTTTACACTTTTACGGTAATTTTCGTGATAAGCCTTTCGTTTTGTAAAGCGACTTTGTGTGTGTGTGTGTGTGTGTGTGTGTGTGTGTCCAAGAAAAACAAAATCTCCTGATTTGTCACAGTCCAATATTGGCAGCTATAGTATAGGCCATCAGAAGTTCTATAGAAATCCACCAAATGGTGAAGGACTTCTCCAAACATGTCTAAAAGTGACTGTACTAAAAGTCGAATATTAGCTCAGACTAATTAATGAAACCACACAAAAATCCATGTCTTAACTTAGCCATACAAAAAGTCTAACATTAGCTCAGATTAATTAATTCAACCAAACACATGTTCAATTTTTTAATTAATTGAACCGTCAAACAGTCTAACATCAACTACAATTAACACCAAAACCAAACCCATGTCTGAACTTTAACCATATTAACAAAAATATCTATTGACAGTAAATTCATTCATCACCGTCAAACCCATGCCTGGTGTCTCAGTCGGTCAGTGTACTGACCATATGCTCCTTGTGTGTTGCGAGGACCCGAGTTCGAATCCAACTCCCATCATGTCTTGCATGTCTCCCCTCTCTCTGCCCTGGATTTCCTGTCTCTCTACACTCGCCTATCTGAAATAAAGCATACAAAATGACCAGATAAATGAAACACTTCAAAACCACATCTAAACTTACCCATGCTAACAGTGTCTAACCATAACTCTAATTCATTTATCAATCTTCAAACCCATGCCTAAATGTAATCATATCAACTATGGCTGCAACAGTTAACCAAATTATTTGCTTAATCGATTATGAAAAATATATGATAAAATCGACTATAATTAAATCATCAATTTTGAAACACAAAACAATTCTTAAGTTACAGGAGTGCATGTGGTGTATGTTTATATACTATAAGATTACATTTCTCCTCAATCATTGTTAGGTCAACATTTGATTGATTGAATACTTTATTAGTCAGAAATGTAAACAGCACGTGGTACACAAACCGACATTACGGCTAAAATGACACAAACAATTCCTGAGGACATGTTTCCATTGTGGTCCTTGAATCATTGACTGTCTTCCATCCTATCCTATAGTGGGTTTTCAACCAGTGGTCCGGGGACCACCAGTGGTCCTTGAGTGTTCCAGGTGGTCCCCAGCTAAATTATGGTAACCATGGCCCCATATTAGACCTTTAACTCTTGAGAGAAAAGTATTGTTAAACATCTGCATTTCGAAATTTACACGAAGTCTACACAATTATAGAGAATGTAAAATAATTGTTATTAAAATGTTCTTTCGCCTCTCGGGTCTGAGAGGCAAAATCTCGTCAAATGGTGGTCTGTGGCTCAAATACCAAATAAATAATGGGCCTCGAGTTCATTATCAAACATGCAAGGGGGAGGGACAGTTCATTATCAAACATGCGAGGGGGAGGGACAGTTCATTATCAAACATGCAAGGGGGAGGGACAGGTCATTATCAAACATGCAAGGGGGAGGGACAGTTCATTATCAAACATGCAAGGGGGACAGTTCATTATCAAACATGCAAGGGGGACAGTTCATTATCAAACATGCAAGGGGGACAGTTCATTATCAAACATGCAAGGTGGAGGGACAGTTCATTATCAAACATGCAAGGGGGAGGGACAGTTCATTATGAAACATGCAAGGGGGAGGGACAGTTCATTATCAAACATGCAAGGGGGACAATTCATTATCAAACATGCAAGGGGGAGGTCATTATCAAACATGCAAGGGGGAGGTCATTATCAAACATGCAAGGGGGAGGTCATTATCAAACATGCAAGGGGGAGGTCATTATCAAACATGCAAGGGGGAGGGGGAGGTCATTATCAAACATGCAAGGGGGAGGGACAGTTCATTATCAAACATGCAAGGGGGAGGGACAGGTCATTATCAAACATGCAAGGGGGAGGGACAGGTCATTATCAAACATGCAAGGGGGAGGGACAGGTCATTATCAAACATGCAAGGGGGAGGGACAGTTCATTATCAAACATGCAAGGGGGAGGGACAGGTCATTATCAAACATGCAAGGGGGAGGGACAATTCATTATCAAACATGCAAGGGGGAGGTCATTATCAAACATGCAAGGGGGAGGTCATTATCAAACATGCAAGGGGGAGGTCATTATCAAACATGCAAGGGGGAGGGACAGTTCATTATCAAACATGCAAGGGGGAGGGACAATTAATTATCAAACATGCAAGGGGGAGGTCATTATCAAACATGCAAGGGGGAGGGACAAGTCATTATCAAACATGCAAGGGGGAGGGACAGGTC
The DNA here is from genome assembly GCF_951216825.1 of Electrona antarctica. Classification (NCBI taxonomy): domain Eukaryota; kingdom Metazoa; phylum Chordata; class Actinopteri; order Myctophiformes; family Myctophidae; genus Electrona; species Electrona antarctica. Next base: position 25,342,197 of record NC_136801.1, read on the forward strand.
ATTATCAAACATGCAAGGGGGAGGGACAAGTCATTATCAAACATGCAAGGGGGAGGGACAAGTCATTATCAAACATGCAAGGGGGAGGGGGAGGTCATTATCAAACATGTATTTACTATTTTTGGTATAATGGTTTTAAAACAATAATAAAAAAAAAGAAGGATTTTGGACATGAAAGGTTTCCAGCCGACAGCAAATATATGGACGGTCAAGCTGTGAGATGCACAGCTTAACTTTTACAAGAAGACGTGGTTTGTACTGGACACCAGTGGTTCTCAACCGGTGGACATGATTTTTTGGGGGGCCACAGATGACAGTGAATTGACAAATTAAGGACCTTTTTAATACCTCAAAAAAGGGAAAAAAGTAAGAAAGACAAAAAAAAGATCATTATTGCGTCAGAAGTAATCAACAAATGATGCTATAAAACCCGGTCAAACATTGGTTGTAAATTAATAGGAAATAGGCAAGAAATAGGCTCACAAGGCATTGTGAGCTTGTAGATCGGCTATTTTCGCAATATTTATCTGTGGAACCCAGTCAAACCAAATGTAATGCCTCAATTCCTACAATTCCAAGTCTCGGGGTGGGGAGTCCCCAGTTCAAATATTATTTTGGGGGGTTAAGGCTGAAGGAGGTCAATAGACCGAAAGCTTGCAATAAATACCTGATTGTGCACAGATTTGAGTGTGCAGAGCCTCCCTATGTCTTTTCATCTCTATACTTTTGTGACTCCAGCACCTCACCTAAATCTATCGGCAGATGAGCGGTGGCTTTTTTTCTTTCTTTTTTTTTACATTTTTGGGGGGTTAAGGTCTGTAAAGGTTGAGTCACTGCTGTAAACTACAGTATACTATGTGTACAGTGCATCCAGTTACTCATGAAACACAGATAACAGAGGGCAGATTGCTGAATATCCACTATCAAAACAATACCTCCAATCTCTTATTGCAAGCACAACAATAAGCCTGAAAAATGAATCGTTTTTGATAAGCGAGGCCAGACAGATTTGATCACTCTGTCCTGAACAGATCGATCTGTGGGCTTTACTAAGGACAATTACCTTCCACTAACCCACTAGAAAGTCCCCTATGCCCCCGCCTCCTTCCTCCCCTCTTCCCCTTCCTCATCTCTGTGACCCAGACAAAGTCCCCAGGCCCCCCTGGTCTCGTCCGGTGTGGAGGTCTGGTGTCAGTATGGACTTCCTGGGCTGTAAGGGGGCTCAGTTTTCCCCCAGAAATATTTGCCGGGATGAAAAAAGGCCTCTGTAACACCATGAGATCATGTGACACTAAGGGGCCGGGTCCACAGAGAGCACCTTTTGAGCTGGCAGCGCCAGTCTGCCATGCATTTCTTTGGTAAAGACACGCTGGTGCCGTGCGCTCCCCCTTCCCAGTGCTCCTGGCGGCCTGCGTTTTTTGGTGCACTGGACGCTTCAAGCTGGACACGGTACAACCTTTTGGAGAAGAACGCAGGAGGATCTAAATCCTCCCGTCTCTGTCCGACAACCGGCGTTGAATCATTACCACACAACCATGAGATGTCCATGTTTACGTTCAGCTAAGCTCTTTGTGCTGATAACATAAATTAGGACGTTTGGGCACGGTGATGGCTGGTTTGAACGTTGCGCTATGGACATGACATCGTTGCTGTTGGGTGGAAACCGCATACTGTATGTCCAAAACTGTCACGTTTCAGGATTCAAATGCAAAACACAGCCAAAGTAGTAGTAGTAGTTCAAAACGTGTTGCTTTTCGAGCTTGGAGATCAGCTACTTATGATGCTTTTGTGTGACTGAATATTCTAAAGCCAACAACAACCAGCCATCATCTTCCACTATATAAGTGGAAGACTATAGACTATAATATGCTTTTAGAGCAGTTTCCCCAAAGCATGTTTGGGTCGAGGACCAATTTTTATGGGTCATAAGTACATTTCCCAAAAGAAAATCGGCGATGCGTTGTGAGCTTGTAGATCTTTTGTTTTCACTAGATTGGGTCAGAGCCAGGCAAACATCTACTTTCTCTTTTGAGTCTTGAGCTAAAACGTTTTGGAACCGCTATTTTAGAGCACACGCGAGTTCCGTCTGTATAATACCAGATCAAATCCCAGTCAGCCCAGCTTGATCTTGAAGCAGGAGCATTGGAGGGAGGGGCATGGGGGGGGTTTGGCTCTCTGACAGAGAGAGATCATCATATGGGGCGAGTGGGGGTAGATTAAATGACAGAAAGCCATTTCTCATTGTGTCACAGTTGTGTGTCACACATTCATGCAGAAAAAAAAGAAAATCCTAAACCAAGTTAATCACCATCAACTATCAATACTACGGCAGCCACTTGTGTCCAAGATTCACAACACTGCAGGGGCTGAAATCAATGCCCCCCCATTACCGAGGGCCGGTGATTACAGAGTGGCCTGGACATGGGGAAGAGGTGGGTCATGAATGACAAGCCGCTGCCACCGTGGCCATTCACAGCACCACTTTACAATGACACCGTTGTACCGGTGGGCCCAACAACCGCTGGACCGTGGAGTGACATGTTTACGGTGGCTACAAGATCAGCTATAGGTTTTTTTGGAGAAGGGGATTATTTTTGACAGATTAATATATCGTTGCTGTTGGGCAGAAACCTCTTATCTCCGTATTTGAACTTGTTGTGATTTTTTCCCCCCGTAAATTAACAGCCTACTTGCTCATACTAACTACAGCGTCACATAAATTATGGAAATGTGGCGCAAAGCTCGTCGATCTGCTACTTTTGCCATTTGTTTTTTTTATTTAAATCCTGAAAAGTAATAGTTTTGAAAATATTACGTTTCCACCGGTCAGAGACGATATATGTGAGGGTGAGTCAAATAAAAGGTCAATTTTCTTCTTTCTTTTAAAATCAAAATAGCTTTCAGACCAACACAAGGAATTCAACGCTTTAAATGAGAATTCCATGCTTTATTTGTAGTTGTTACGTCCCCATCAAAGAGGTCCAGGTGTTATTTTGAGCAAAAGCGCATTATTGGATATTTCCCCTACCATAAGCCCTCAATGAATTGAATTGAATCGCATTGAATCTTTTTGTATATATCCTCTCTTCATAATGTAAATAGTATCCCAAGCCGCACACTTTACTACTTATTTCGATGGAAATAAGCGAATTAGCACAAAAACCCAACCCCCATTGAGGGCTTATATTAGGGGAACTAGCCAATAATGCACTTTTGCACAAAATAACACCTGGACCTCTTTGGTAGGGACGTAACAACTACAAATAAAGGTAAGAAAGCCGTCTAGTATGGAATTCTCCTTTAAGGAAATACATGACACATTGGACTCCAATCTTATTGGGAAGGCAGGGGTGGGGTGGGGGGGGGGGGGGCTTACCAATTTGCTGTGGTGATATTTGCAGTAGCCGCAGTATTTCACGTTGTCTGCATCTGAGCCTTGTTCCTCGCACAGCAGCCCGGCAAACTGGGCACTGAAAAGCGCACGCACGCACACACGCGCACACACACACACAAATTTAGTCAGATCACAAATTATTACATAATAGGCTACCTAATCGCAATTATTTGAGATAATTGCAATTATTTTTGCGTAATCGTCATAATCATTGTCCATGTACTGTACTGTGCTGTACTGTACTCTGCTGTACTGTACAGTGTAGTACATTACTGGTTCGGTACTGTACTCTGTACTGTATTGTACTACTCGTACTGTACAGCACTGTACTACTCGTACTGTAACACTCACGCAGTTCAAATAATGTACTGTACTACACTGCTACTCATACTGTACAGCGCCACTTTGTCACCTGTTGGTTCCCTAAACAGACAGCCAGTGACCACATTGCTGTTCCTTGGAGTGGCTAGCACCACTCAACAATAACAGTGGAAATGGCAGATGTAAAACAGCTTGTAGATAGGCTATTGAGTTGTTATTTTAGTTTTTTGAAGTATGAAGTTGTGAAATATGTCAGTCTTTTCCTTGTATATTATTTGTAAAAAGTCTAAAAGCCGAACTGAAATGTACATTTTAAGCCATATAGACCTGAGGCCGAGTGGGATCTGCTACTTTCAAAGCTTTTGTGCGACGCTGTTGTTATGATCAGTAGGGCATTAAAAACTGTATTGAGAGCCCCATCTTTGGTTCAATAAAGTTGTGAGTGATTTGAACGTGTCTCACCATGTGACGTGGAAGGCCTGTCGGCAGCCATGTTTGTTGCAGGTCATGCAGGCGCCACTCGCAGCTTTACTCTCCCTGCCCTGATCCTCACAGATGTAGCACGTCTACACACACGCACGCACACACACACACACACACCCATTTCCATTACATACACACAAAAGTTAAAATGTCAAACTACACAGAACATAATTTGTGAGCACACAAGGCAAGTGTGGGTTCTGTGCATAGACTGCGATGCGTTTGTGTGCGTGCGTGTTACCTTATTGTAGCGGTCATGTGGTACAGACTGCAGAACAATGGGCTCCATCGTGGAGACGTTAGCGAACTCCACTTCAGGTATGTAGAGTGCACAGACCACATGGGCCCAGCCTGCACGCACACACACACACACACACACACACACGCACACAGTGGAAAAGTCGTCATAAATCGTAACCCATACACACACTGAGAGGACCAAATAAGACGTATGCATTAAACACACACACACAATTACAACACATTCACATCATAATGCGCAAATTACAGCACATTCATTCACGTGATGGCATGACACACAAATAACCAATACACTCACAGTGGGCCACGCACACGCGCACACACACACACACACACACACACACACACACACACAACACATAAAGGTGTCAGTCACTGAAGGCAAACAGAGGGCAGTAGAGTGACAGGAAGGGGTCGTGGGAGATAAACGGCCGGTTTGACGAGGAGTTGAGGAGGAGCTGAAGGGAGGTGAGCAGGAGGTCAGATGGAGGTGGGAGAGGGGGGGGGGTCCGTTTATGTCCCCACACCCACTGCTGCTGCAGCGGAAACAAAAACAGGGCTTAAACTTACAGTTGAACCCCTGACCTGCCTTTGACCCCGGTGAGCAGGACAGGAGGGGAGGGGGTGGAGGGCGGATGGGGGCGGGGTGTGAAACAGGAGCGTGTTGTTGTTTTGAAGTCCCCTCCAAGAATCTGAAGAGAGCCTATAAAACAGGACTATAAAAAGTGGCATGGCCGTTTTCTTGCAGCCCCACCCCCTCCACTCTCCACCCGGCCCGGCCCGAACCGAGCACTGACATTCTTTAACAACTTAAACCCCACCCGTATTCTGGTGAACACTTTTAAAAAGGAAAATAGCTGATCGAGTTTTTTTCTTTTTTTAAACAGAAAAATCATGGCGCCCAACGACGCCTGACGAAAAGCGACGGAAGCAAAGGACGAGTGTCGCTCGGCTAAAAATGACTTATCGTTGAGCCGACAGCGTGGCGAGTCTACGGCACAATCCCAACGTGTTAGTTTAACACCCAGAGTGTAAAAGAAGAACGGAGCTGTTAAAGGGGACAGTTCATTTATTTATTTTTTTACACTCTGCGCTTAAGAAGCAACACTCAGGATTGTGCCGTGTAGGGCGGATTCCAACCTTCCTCTTAACGGGCCCTACGGGGGGGGGGGGGGGGGGGGGGGGGGGTCTCCAACAAGGCCCCCTCCTTTTACATTTCACAAAAAATTAGGGTTGGGACCTGGAACCGGAAGAACAGAAATTAAGGAACCGGAATCGATTCAGTCACAATTGGAACCGTCTCCGGAAGCGGTTTATCAAAGCTGGTACAGTAATTGGACTTCCCGTCTGCTATACATTAAAAGTATTCGTCCCAGCAACGCACTTAAGAGCCTCAAGAAATAATTGAGCCGCTACTTTAATAACCGTAATGATTCCATAAAAGCCCTCAGCAGTGTTCTCATCTGGCTCACTGGGAACGTTAGTGTGAAAAAATAAATAAACTGAATTTCAGGATGCAGCGGAATACTTTCATTTTGTGCAATTGGATGTGCTGCCAACAAGGCAACAACCTGAGCCAGAGAGAATGCTTCCCTTACTCTTAAGTCTCTTTATGAAAGGATAAAGGTTTGCTCTCAAAAGCATGTATGGGAAAGGATGTTTTCAATCTGTAGCTATTGGGAAAGGGTTACCTGCAAGCATTCTTCTTGATTAGCCGATTAGCTTTCAAGTCCTCCATAAAGAGCTGGCTGAATAGCAGCAGCAGAACTCTAAACATTAATTACTGTATTCAAGTTGTAGCCGTTTCCATTTACAGTACCCATGTCGTATTCTTTTGCAATCTTGTAGATCGGAAATTGTATGAATGTATTTATTATTGTCTGAATTTCTTCATGTCTCCACTACAAGCTCACGTCATCCTGTGAACATATAATAGATCTGCTATTTCTTTTTCTTTTTTCTTTTGGTGCGTATAAATCAGACTTCACTGAGCCTGTCTTGTTTGCTCACTTTATTACTGTTCCACCTGAAATAACAGCGACCGCCTCGCACATCCACTAGAGAGGACAACAGCAGCATGGAGAACGAGAGAGGATCGAGGGAGGGAGAGAGAGAGGGAGAGCGGGGTCACAGGAAGGCTAAATGAGAGAGATGGAGAGAAAGAGAGAGAGAGAAAGTAGTAAAACGGAGTGTGTTAGTGTTGTCCTCATGCTTCCCTGCAGGCCTGGACACAATCCCACAGCTGTGGCTCTCCCTGACTCACACTCTCTCACACACACACACACACACACACAGTCAGTCACACACACACACAGAATATTTACAGTCTCCAACAAGCTGACCTCCCCATGAACCCAGAGAGGAGACTCCTCACAGGCCGAGGGAGCGCACTATACCGGCCCGGATCCTCCCCCTCATAAACACACACACACTCATAAAACATAGATTGGCATGGATGGCACAGGGAGACAACACACACACACACACACACACACACACACACACTCAACAACAACATAACTCTCCCAGCATGTCTCACACGCCTTAAAACTTAGCCCTGCGTGACATACAATTAATGACCAAAATAAGCAAGAAAGGCAAATACAATGTGTGTGTGTGTGTGTGTGTGTGTGTGTGTGTGTGTGTGTGTGTGTGTGTGTCCCACCTCCATTATCCGTCCTCTTGAGGGCCCCGTCTTTGTGAGGACACAGCTCACACCTCTGTCGAGACAGAAACAACAACGTTAAGTCGAGGAGCGGGTGAGAACCGAAGCCAACCGGGCGTCGAGGACGACACCGAGCGGCGACACCATGTTTAATGTAAACGACATGCAACAGCCCTGTGAGGTAACTAGGCCACAGGGGAGCGGGGAAACCGGTGTTTATAAGGGATTGTAAGGGCCTGAGCAACCTTGGCACAAGGCCATGATCTTCTTCAGTAAAACATCCTCGCTATCTACCGCCTCAGGCTGAGTCTCGGTCTCCTCCTCTTCTCTCTCTCTGTGTGTGTGTGTGTGTGTGTGTGTGTGTGTGTGTGTGTGTGTGTGTGTGTGTGTGTGTGTGTGTGTGTGTGTGTGTGTGTGTGTGTGTGTGTGTGTGTGTGTGTGTGTGTGTGTGTGTGTGTGTGTGTGTGTGTGTGTGTGTGTGCGCGCACGCGCGCGCCTACAAGTGAGACCTTGGGCTATTATCTCTCTGTTCCTTCCTTCTAACTCTAACAGCCAAGGCAGTCTGCACTCCTACCAAGCCCTGACGTCCAGATAGGCTGCCATGTGCACTAGGGCTGCAGCTACTGATTATTTTCTTAGTGATTATTACGGCTGGGCAATTAACAGAAAATATATCAATATTTAGCCAAGGAATTAGGAATTATTATTATTTTGTATATATGTTTCCGTTATATTAACTATATAAATGAATCAACGATCAACAATCAAAGATTATTTGAATGGATTTTGTATAAACTAAATTGATTAGTCTGAGACCGAGTGACCACTTAACCCTGTATTATGCTTTGTTTTACAATTGTGACATAGCAAAACAGTTAAAATAGACAACCTACAAATTCACAAAACGTTGCATGGTGACGCATTGAGAGCTTGTAGATCTGCTACTTTCACTATACGTTATATGTATATGATGTATAATTGTTATTGAGGCATTGAAGTTTTTTAATAATCATGAAATTTAAGATTTGACTAAGAACAGCCCTAGTGATTAATAGATTATGCCATCAATAATTGCTTTGATTAATCTATATTTTATATATATATATAAATATCTTTATATTTTTTTGTAGTTCATGTTGTTGCACATCCCGTGCCGCTCGTAATTCCGTGCCGAGTCGAGCCCCGCTGCTAGCTGTGGAAGTAACGTGTAGCCAGATTTTGCGAGAGAAATAAGCAACCAGGTCTTTGAAATCTAACATTCAGCCATTTCCCCAAAAGATCTTGGGAAAAACTGACTTTCTTTGAATAATTAACAAATAAAACATTTTAACACAAATCTGGTATGGGGGACACATAATGTTTTCAAATGGGGGTCCGTGGGTAAATACATATTGTTAATGTGGTTTAAAAAAACATTAGAAAACAAGGCCAAATAAAAAACGATGAAATGAATTAACCCCCCCGGCCTCCCCCTAGGCAAAGCTTTTTCCTGCCGGAAACACTGCCAACTATGAAGGGATGAAGTGTTTAGACTCACCACACGGGCTGCTCTCTCCTGAGATTCACATTTCCTGCAAAACCATGGTCCAGTGGGCACCTGTACAATGCCATAACAGGCTGGGGAGGAGAGGAGAGTCAGCCAAAATGACAACAAAAAGACCCTACATCTTATTCCAGAATGCATACAGTATTCCTCCACACGGATTCCAGTATATCACATTTACTTGACATATCCACCTTTTGAGTTCAGCCTAACTCTTCAGTTCTTTTGTAAGCACTGACAGTAGACAATAGTATCAGACAGCCTTCATGCAGAAACCTTGATTACTGCATGAATATTAGTTGCTGTGAATGAATGTTCAAAAGGTTGATTCTCCTGACCTCAACATGTGCAGATTGTAGGTTACCAATTGACCTGTTATACACAAATACTCTTCAAATTTGTATCCTCACTCGGCCTCTTTGGGAAATATCTACACACACATTACACAACAAGTACGAATGGTCAAGGAAAAGTATCAATGCAGGATCAGTGGTTGGATCTTATGGTGGAGAATAGAAATGTAAATTATTATCAGTAAGTACTGTCAAAGGGTCCATGGGCCACTGAAGTCCTAATTGCTACAGATGAGCAGAATGCTGCCTTGAATAAATGGATGAATGCAATGCACATTGTAAAGGGCTTTGGTCGAAGGGCGCTGTATATAATGTAAATACACTGGTTTAGTATTTATTTATGTATTTATTATCTCTCTAAGCCACTGAGCTAGAGAGAACCATACCGGTGGACTGGCATGTTTAGTCCATTGATTGTGACTCATGGTATACATGGCATTACTAACCACCAATATACAAAGTATACCATGGTTAGCTAGATTCTTTAGCTAGCCATCGCATTCCGAATGTATTTATTTATGGTCAAGAACTGCCAAGCGTTCATTTCAACGTGAACCGTCTTATTTTGAAAGCCGTTTCACTCAGAAACTGAGGAACAGGAAGTGTAAAATCTCCCGTTTTTTTCTGTTTACTTCATCGTACGGCAACCGGAGTGATAAAGACGCGTGCAGAACAGAGTTGTGAAACGTAATCAATATCTATCCAACTATAGATTCACCAAGTCTCTGTACGTACATCTGTACGTCTGTAATCCATGTGACGTAACTTGAGAACCCTTCGCTCCACCGACTTCAAATACAACACACGCGTTCCACCCCACCACAGGGGGTGCAGTCCCTGGTGTCGAGTCAGTCAGACCCACGGTTGTCCAGAACCGCTCCAAAAAGGCATCTGCCCGGGCTCTGGACAGGGCCCATGTCCATATGGAGCTGGCCTGTTCTGACATCACAAATATGATACGATATTATCGTCTGAAGTTCTGAACATCTGACAACGTCCATCGGGCACCACACGTACATCTGTAATCCACGTAACTCGAGAACTGCGGTGGCTCAGGGGTAGAGTGGCTGGATGGTAACCGCAAGGTTGCCTGTTCGAACTCGGGCTCCCCCAGAGTTAGTGTCGAAGTGTCCTTGAGCAAGACACTGAACCCCAAATTGCTCTTGATGTGCTGGTTGGTGCCTTGCATGATTTCTGCCGCCATTGGCGTATGAATTTGTGTGAATGGGTGAATTGATGCACAATCTATGTAAAGCGCCTTGGATAAAGGCAAAAATGCACCATTTACCATTTAACTGTTCGCCTCACCGACGACATTTGGCATGCCTGACACAGAACTCCATATATAGGAATAAAGGGACACAGAGAGACAGATACAGAAATCTCTCCATATATGGGCATAAAATGGACACAGACAGATGGGTGGAACGGGTACTCTGACACACACGGGTACAACGCGTAGGGGTGTTCGATATGGTGATAAATATCGTCGGGACGATACAATGTCTCCACGATACGGCTTTTTAGAGTTATCGTTTCCATCACGATAAATTCACTGCATCAGATGCAATGATGTGTAATTTATACTTCTGCAGTACGACGGTTTCATTCAACAATAACAAATCTACAAGCTAACAACGCGTCACTACTGCACCGCAATGCAAGGCATATTTGCTTATAGATCGGTTGTGTTCGGACTGGACTCCCAAAGTCCCCGCCCACTTTCTTCTGGGCAGAGAGGGAAGCAGGAGTTTGTCTACACGCAGCACACTCACTGCGCTCTCAACAGAATAATATGTAGAGAAAGACGAAAGAAATGGACTGTCGAGCGAGTGGAGGTTGAGGAAAGGCTAGTTCCCCAAAAGAACTGTACGTCAGTGTTATGGAACTATTTCATATTATCAGTAAGGGACAAGGACCAGACGAACGTTATTTTCAGTTTCGCCAGCCACCTCATACACTGTGTGTGTGTGTGTGTGTGTGTGTGTGTGTGTGTGTGTGTGTGTGTGTGTGTGTGTGTGTGTGTGTGTGTGTGTGTGTGTGTGTGTGTGTGTGTGTGTGTGTGTGTGTGTGTGTGCGCGCGCTGACTGCGCTGTACACCATCCGTCAGTGTTCTCCTCCTCCCTTGCTCTATAATGTAGCCTACATTAATCTGCTCCGCCAAAATTCAAGAAACTTTCATAAAGACAATTTAAAGTGAATCCTACTTTGAGCGACGTGCGTCCATTGATGGTAGCATACTCCTTGTAAACAGAGTTTGAAACGTCGCCACGTTCAAAAACGTATCCAGCAAACAAACTCCTCAGCAAAAAGTTATAGTATTCCATGGAAGCAGATGGGATCAACAGTTGCAAGCATAACATTTTAAATCCCTTTAGAGAGAGGGTAAAAACCACAAGAGGAGTTTCACTTCTCTAAGGAATGACATGAGGTATTCTTTTTACCTTGAAGTGTTTTTTTTTCACAGTTTTGTTTATTCAAGATTTCAGGGTATACAGTAAATCAAATAATGACAATATATGTGACACACCCATACGGAACATATCAAAGAGATAACATGTACATATATAAATGTTGTGACCACCATATGCAAAATATTGTGGTAGCATAAAAGAAAAATAAGTTATTTAATCGACAACAAGTCCTATGCTAACAGGGAAGTGTCACTGATACAAACCACATAACCTGAATCAAGTTTTGAAACAAAAACAAGACAAACGTACGACAAGACTTTGCCTTGAAGTGTTGACAAAGCTTTGCTTTTTTTGCCTTGAAAATCATGGACCCCTAAATTAATATGTATTTGACTGCGGTAGCTTGTAGATCGGCTATTTTCAAATAGCCAATGTGTATGATTAAAGTGGTTAAATAGATATTTATGATATTCATAAATTTAGCTGGGGACCCCCTGGAACTGCTGGACCCCACTTTGAGAACCAATACCATAGGGCAGACCTGGGCATTGTACGGCCCGCCGGCTGACTCTGACCGGCCCGCGAAAGATTACTTGATAATTAGAAAATAAAACATACTTTCATTACCATATGGGTGGACTAAAACTGCATTGCTTTTATTTTGAAGCCCATGTATTCTCACACTGCATGCAATCTGCACGTCAACTGTGCACGTGAATTGCGTGTGATTGAGAACCTGTCTTCCTTCATTCACCCCCCTCATATGCGAAAATGTCGGCTTTTTGGATTTATTGATGACAACAGCGTCGGTGAATGCAAATAGCCATGAAGCCCAGCTAAGCATGCAGCTCCACAACACGGTAGGGCAGGCGCATGATTACCAAACTTCCTCGCAGGAGGACAAGTTAAATCCCATTATGCTTTATTTAACCCGCTCTAACCCGCCTCGCCAATAAAGTTAACTTAAGATGTCAAGATGCTGCATCACACGGCGGTGTTGCGCCCCGAATGTGGCATGCTTCTTAAGTTCAGAATGGTTGGGCGATGCGCCGTGAGCTTGTGGTTCGTCTGTTTTCGGCATACGAGTCGACACCGTTGTACCACAAAGTAAATCTGGCAGAACGTGCACACATCAATGCCTGCCAGGCTGCCAAGTCTCAACAATATCATCACTGGTTGGCTTGTTATTGTGTTTTCAGAACATTGTTGTTTAATGGTTGTGAGTGACTCAACACTCATCTCACGCCGATAGTAAGCAGTGCACCATGTGGGTTGTGAAAGTGGCACCTCCAGGGTCCTCCGTATAAACAGCTACCTCTAATGTTCTCATTGTTAAAATAAAATGCTAGTATTTACATGACTTGTAACTTAAACAAAAACATAGTTTTCAACTGGGAAAGGAAACGTCTCAAGCATGCAAGTAGAAAGTAAAAAAATCACACCCATGTGAAATGAGGGGCACTCTTATTGTACATCATCATAAATGTCCATTTACTGCTTTTTTTATAGAAATAAAATTGATATTATGCATAATTAAGTTCAGCCTTTTGGCCCGGCCCTCCAAAATATTTTCTGTTTCTCATTTGGCCCCTTGGGAAAAAAATTGCCCACCCCTGCCATAGGGTGTAGGTTAATCACTTTTTTAAAGTGATTATATTATATATCTATTTTGCCGCATAAATGTACATAAAACCCCACATATTCCATCGCATAATCAATATAAAATAATAATAATAATATTTTTGCCCACGTTTTTCTGGAGGGTCTACTAAATGGTATTTATTTTAGTTGTGTTATGTTGTACTGTTAATGAACTGGTGGGTGTGGCCACATACATTTCTGTACGATTTTTTGAAAACAATCTTTCTCCTAGTATAATCATAGTACCTGATGATCATGTTTTGGGGGGAAATCATGGAATTGCATCTTTAAATGAACACTAAGGTCAGTGATGTAAATAGGTTTTCAATGTAATGGGTCCCGGGATGCACAGGTGGTCATTCAAATGAGTCCCAAAAAATTCTTATGAGTCCCAAAATAAATCACACCTGTGTGAAGTGAGTGGTGCAACTCCGTGAGGGGGTTCGCACGGGGGGGGGGTTCCAGACCCCCAGGAATGCGCCCAGGGGGCCGGGCCGGTTCCGGCGTGCCGTGCCGCGTCCGAAACGGTTGAGAAATGACAGTTACCGTGTGGCGGTCCCTCTACTGTACTGTACTGTCACTGTAATGTATTGGCACCCCCCGAAAGCATCATATATACAGTTAATAGTGTGTGTTTGTTTGTGTGTGCGTTAGGTTGCGCACAGATGGTGAAAAACAACCATGCTATTTTTGTGCTCATACCCAGACACACACATAGCTCCGTAAGGGAGTGGTTGCACCACTCAAAAATAATAATAAAACATTGTTTATAAAAAAATATATATATAAAAATATCAAATAGGCCTATACAGTATATCTTTTTATGTAGGCTAGTAGTATTAGCAAGCACAACTCAGTAAGAAATACTAATAGTGGGCAACAGTGGATTTAACATAGCTTAATATACCAACCAAAAGTTGCAGTTGCAATTATTGTACTTAGCCAAAATGCAAATAGGTTTGCCATTGTGGATGTAAAATAATTTATTTGGAAAAGTGGAACTTAGAAGTCACTTGAGTCCCTGTCTACAGGGAAGAATGGCAGCTGCAAAAAAGACAGATTCACAAGCTCTCACCGCGCCGCTGACGCGACGCGAGAACCTGCAGATGCGCCTGTCTCTGCAGCGCCGTTTACAACGTGTTGAGAGCTTGTTCAACGTGAACGAACCCTGACACCAGCGCTGCAAAAACAAACGCGTTGAGAACCCGCAGATGCGCCCATCTCTGCAGCGCCGTTTTCAGCGCGTTGAGAGCTTGTAGATCTGTCTGTTTTTGCAGCGCTGGTGTCAGGATTCGTTCACGTTACAGGCGGACATGAAGTGAAGTTCAATCAGTGCGTTGAATCAGCAGCAGCAACAAGCTAATAGCCAACACCACCACCACCAGTCTGTTAGCATAGCTTGTTGCTAACGATTTGTCACTCCGTCTTTTTCTTTTCTCTCTTTTATTATTTCCCCCCCCCCCCCCGACTTCACGGGTCGCGCATTGGGTTGTGATGAGACCCGATGTTGCAGCCTGTGTGTGACTGAAAGAGTTCTAGACTTCCACGTAGAACAGTGTGTGACCGAAAGAGTGCTAGACTTCCACGTAGAACAGTATGTGACCGAGAGAGTGCCATAGTCTTCAGTGCAGCCAGGATAAAGTTGCGTCCACAGGATGCAGAGGCTGTTGGTTTATTGCGTCCCATAACTATAAAGTGCGTTTTGGGACGCAAAACGCACCCTATTTACATCACTGTAAGGTTATCATTTATTGTGTCGTATACTTTTGTCAAGTTTTTGTCAAGTCCCCTATCTTAGAGAAATGCAAAAGGGCTTGAAACATTTTTGAAGATTTGGCAACCTTATTTGAATTATATGGAAAATGTGTCCTTACCTGTATCAGAAATGTTATAGGTTAGTTATTTTCAGCTATCTCAGTCTAGATCTATTGCTTCTAGAAACAACTTAATTTCTGTATAGTAGATTTGTCTCTTGTTTTGTTTTTTGTTTAGTTTTTTCCATGTTTTTTGTATTTTATTTTCATTATTATTATTATTGTTATTATGCTTTAACTGTGCTGTCTTCTATTATATGTGGGTTTGTATGTGGGGAGGGGGGAGGGTTGTGGATGGGTGGTGGATGGGTGGGTGTGAAAATTTGAAAATAAAAACAAAATATTCAAGCAAAAGTCCCCTGTCTTAGAGCTGCTCATCTAATTTTCAAATTTCATCTAAATTATGTATATAAACTAGACAGACATGTCCCCTGTGTTAAGCGTGCTTAACACATTCCCCAACAGCATGAATTAATTAATTCACCCGTTAACCGCCAGCCTTTGTCTGTAAAATCCGTATTTTTAAGTCTTCACCGGAAACGCAAAAACCGGAACCGCATATAGAGTAACAGTGTGTATTGTGACTAACGCTAATAAATACTTTCACTTGAAGACATAGCGTTAACACGACCGCGATCTGGGAAAGGAATCTTGCTTGCGGCAGGGACGTATTAACCCCCGTTAGGGCCCAACCGGCCCAATGGCTAATTTAGCCCTGGCTTACGGTACAGTTTCTGTTTACTTCATTGCTAAGCAACCCAATGCTAATCATTAGCCTAATGTATGTAGCATTACGGTATTGCATTTGGCATTACGGCGGTATTGCATGTAGCATTGCGGCGGTATTGCATGTAGCATCATGGCGGTATTGCAGTCGCTGTACCGCACTGTTGTGACGAAAAGAGAGTTGAGCCAGAAGGCAAAGCTCTCCGTCTTCCGAGCAATATTCGTTCCTACTCTCACCTATGGTAGTGAAGTGTGGGTCATGACCGAAGGAATAAGGTCGCGAATACAAGCGGCCGAAATGAGTTTTCTTCGACAGGTGGCTGGCATCTCCCTTAGAGATAGGGTAACTGAAATAGAGGACTATTACTGGAGTACGAGGGCTTTCCTACAGTAACCTCGCGTCACCAGGCTTTCCACCTCGGAGGAAAGCCTGGAGAGGGAAGTCTGGAGCTCTCTGGTAGAGCTGTTGCCCCTGCACCGGACTACGGATAAGCGGTTGAAGATGGATGGATGGTTGGATGGATGGATGGATGGATGTAGCATTACGATGGCAAGCTATCACAAACCACTATAAAGGACCATTTGCCATTGACCCACACAGATCTGGGTCAATGGCGGTAGACAGCTGAATTATGATTTGACGCAGATCTGCGTCAATAGGGCATGTGTTAAATGTACTGTATGTACTGTAGTTTATGATTCTGCATTCATACAGTGGTGACCAACCAACAGGATCAGTGTTGCTAGGTTTTGCGAGAGAGAGAGAAACGAGGTCTATGAAAACAAGAACAAAAGAAGCAACTAAAGGCTCATACATAGTCTGGATTTTCGGTGGTTAGGTGACCACCGAACTACAACATGACGTCACGAGCCGCGGTGAAGAGCAAACCACCGCCACCACTCCAGCCCTTCTCTCTGTTTTTACTCACCAGTACCGCTCAACGTTATTTCAGCTCCGGTGGTCAGCTCACCACCGGAGCGGTGGTCACCTCACCACCGAAAATCCAGACTATGAATAGGCCTTAACACTTACAGGCTAACGAAAGGACTACATGAGCCCTTTAGAGTAGACCCAATCTACAAGCGCAGATCTGGTATGAGAGTCCCAGGCATACAATATTTTCAGACTTTACAGAAAATCAAGCCCAAAGTCGCTTACTGGTACATGGACATGGCAACACTGACCATGGCAACACTGAACAGGAAAGGATAGGATACGAGTCATTTTCAATGGAAGCCAGTGACATAAAGCTACAAAACTGATGCCCGACACCGCAGTATGACAGGTGTGACGCTCTACAATTCTTTTAAAACATTTTTCAGCATCCAATGACGCGGTGAAGCATGATCTATCAATCATGTTTGTTTCACCAGCGTGTTTACACTCTTCTCTCTCCTCACAGTTCCTCCTCAATTACATAAGATGAACAAAAAAATCATTCTCGCCGTTAACCAGTTCGCTGGGCTATTTAACCCTGCCATTTTTATTGACAGTGTGGCTTGAGCAACAGTCCAATCATTCCACAATCGTGCGAGTGACAGTCATTGGCGGACATCAATACACATGCAAAACGTGCAAAAAATGTTTTGTCTGTTGCTGGGTTAAGTTGAGCTCGTGAGCACTTGTCAGTTCACTCCATGTCCTGGAAGTGCAAATTGTACAATAAATGCATGACTTTTAAGTTTTAACTAAGTCGTGCGGTAAGTACTGGCAGCTGATGGAAGGTGTTGCACTCCACCTCAACAATCCAACTCCCAGGTGTGTAGCACATTGAAAAGGAGATAGACACCCTTGTTCTCTGGCCAATACCGACAATAAGCCTCTCTGACCTACTTACTTGGGTTGGGGGAGAAAAAATATTTCTTCTAAGTCACAGCCACCAGGCTGTGACTATGACTAGGAGTATAGCCTAAAAATGTGCAAACCAGTTATTTGGGTAGTCTCACACTTCAGGAGAGACTATTATTTTCTCCCCCTTGACTGAAACATTTGTCCTTTATAGAAATTGTAGCTTCTTGAAATATGGATATAATCATAATGGAGTCCATCTGATCACCGTCTTGGTAAACTGTGTTACTGTAAATAGCTTGCCTCAACAAGTTTAGATTATCTCTGTCCTGATCAGGCAGCCATAATCCACTACAGCAGCCATTAATCCAGACATTTGTTTTGAAAATGAAATGCTTTAATCTACTGTACATGAATTGGATTTCGTATACTGGATGAAGAGTACGGCAGTCCAACATCTTTACAAATTACAATACTTTGGTTGGGACGTATGTTGGGAAGTATTTTGTTTGACCGTTTTGCACAAGAGACTGCAGAACTTAGTACAGTTCATATTCGTTTTGATATTTGATTTTTTTATTCTTATTTCTTTAAAATGTTAAGATCAATTTGTAGGAACTATAGCTCAAAAATAATTGATTGTGTGCTTTTGGGCCTGGTGTATACTTGTGATGTGACAAAACTTTATTATGAAGTTGAAATAATGTACAGGCCTCACACTGGAACTAATCACATCGCTCTTTAGTAACTTTTCCAGTGCCTGTCACGACTGTTTATTTTTTTCTTAAAATGTAAATTACTTTGGCCACTCCAGTCCTTTTAAATCTACAGTCTGATAATTTGGCGTGATAGCAACATGCATCTATATTTGTTTATAAAAACAGTAACATGAATGCATTAGCAGTTAGCCTACTGTGTACAGTTCTGCACATGCTGACCTGCTGTCACCAGAGTTGGTTGTCAAAATACACATGCACTTGGCCTCTGTCCTAGTTGGCCTATGCCCAGCAGCTATTCAGTTCGTAAACATTGCAGGTTATCAGAGTGGCATGCTTGTAGTGGGGAACATTCTATGTACCAGGGGAGGCCTGCTGGCACGAAGACAAATCATCCACATGCAAATAAGCAAAAAAGACAACAATTGCTTGCTTGGCAAATGCCAATTTTCAATCCAAAAGTGTAAACAGAACAGTGCTCAACGGGATTTCAACATTGGTCCCAGATTGTCCCCCCTACCCCTTGACTGTGTGTACAGTACACTGTAAAATCATCACTTGTTATTTATGTTATCCACGTGTAACTTGGACGTTTCCATTTGGATCCATTCATATACTCTCAGAGTTAAGCAGGACTGCATGGATTTCAGCCTTGTTGTACACAGTAAAATCACCACTCACTGTTCATTCTATCTAGCCATGTGCTACTCTTGACAGTATACAAATAGAACCAATGGACATGAATGGCCCGTTTGAGTCCATTTTGTATGCTCCCATGATTTCACAACACACACACACACACACACACACACACACACACACACACACACACACATACACTAGAATACAGGCAGGGATGGCCCTCCTCGTGCAGGGAATGAATACAGAACAGGACGACCCCTGACGGACTGACCGTAACCTTGGACCACACGGACCACCACCACCAACAACCCCCCAGCCCCAGTCTCTCTTACCTTGGTGCACGGCGACGTTGCAGCCGTGTCCGTCGCAGTAGACCAGCGGGTTCTCTGCCCAGCCTCTCTCGTCCGAGCACACGCAGCAGCCTCCGATCATCTCCTTCATGTTTCACTACCACAACACCCCGGGCAGCAAACGTTGTCCGTCTGTCTGTCGCGGCTCGTCGTCGTCGTCAGACCCGACCGACGCCGCGCACGGCCACCCACCCACACACACACACGCACAAAACAAGCTTCTACTATTTTCTATCTGTCTGTTGTTGTTGTTGTTCCGCGGCGGAATGGAGGAGGAGACACCAGCAAGCGGCGGCCGACATGCGAGGATTCCGGCCTGGAAGAAAACCAAACCTTCCCCCCGGCAGGCAGGCGGCCACGGCACGGTCCCGGTCCTCCGCGGATACAATAAATAAATACCGTTGCTTTTAGGTTCCGCTCGGCCCGGACGGCATGGTTCCTTTGTTTGTCTTTAAGTTGTGCCTACATTGCTTTTTATTGTTTTCCTCCCACCCGACAGGGTCTTTATTTTATTTGTATTTTTTCAAAACATCCACTACTACTTCTCCATCGCGGCGGGGCTGAGCGAGGAGAAGGGGAGCTTGTGTGGCGACGTCGAGGGGAAGTGCGTCACCGCGCAAGGAAGGAAGGCGAGCGTGCGCGCGTGCGTGCAAGTGTGCACGTGCCTCTGACAGCGGATGAAAGGAGGGGTGTGATTGGTCCGTCCCCCCAACACACACACACACCAGAGAGAACGGCGCCGTGCCATTTTAGTTCACTTCCCACATGGCTGAGTCAGTGAGGGAGAGAGATTCCTTTGAAACTTTGTAGCACCACGATACTGACAGGGTTTCAAAGCATGTTACTGTCGATACAGTACGGTGGATGTTTTCTGTTGTTGTTGCAACACATAGTACATACAGAGTGCATGCTTTACAGTCGCATATATCTATCTAACTGACGGAGCGGTTGCGCAGTCTGATGAATGATCGTTACATTGTTACAGTAGATTGTTACTGTTGACTGTTACATTGGTGAAGTAAGTTTAAACGTTTTAGCTGTTGCTGTTCGTTGTTAAATTATTACAGTTGATTGGTGTATGTGTCTGTTAGTGTTGGTTATTACTTTTGATTGTTACAACACATTGTTTGCAGTGGATTATTACATGTGTTAGGGTTGGTTGGTGTTGGGGGATTATTACATTTGTTAGGGGTTGGTTGGTGGGTTGTTACATGAATAGCTGCAGTTGATTACAGTGGATTGCTACATTGTTACTTCCAGTTGATTGTTACATTGTTGCAGAAAGTGCATTGTTACCTTTGTCACTGTGTGGATGTGGTGGACCACATGAGGTACATTTATGTACTTTACTGGAGTATTTTGTTTTACTTCTGACTTTTACTCCTCCTGCATTTACACTAGGGGTTCAAGTGATTAAAACAAATGGCTGTCCTATGGCATATGTCTATGGGGAGCGTACCTATAGGCCTACTGTATGTTCCCCAGGTCCTATGTTCCCCACCATGCAAAAAAGGTTCTTTGTTCCCCACTTAGACTAAACCTAAACCAGAAACCTAACCTAGTAATAAGTAAGTCTAGTAAGACTAAAAAGTATTTTAGCAACTTAGTCTTAGTGTTACTTTTAGTAGCAAATTCTGATTTAATAATAGTCTTTGAACAATCCATTGAACTTTAGGCCTGCCTAGGCTACTTAAACTACCGTATCTAGTCTTAGCCAACTAAAAATTAACACTGGCATAAAATAACATAATTGCTCAGACTCTTCAACAAAGATGGCAAAAACAAACATTCTTTGTTCTTGTACAATTGTACAAAACACTGAAGTCCTTGCAGAAACCTATAACACTAACCCTGAACCCATAAGGTAAGTGGGGAACATAGAACCAGGACCAGGTTGCACCACCTCACACTAAGTTCAAACGTAGCCTAGTAATTGCGTAAATGGCCTTTACGTCAAGACTTATGCATTACTAAATTTTAAGCTGTTGCACCACACAAATTAGTTATAACGTATCTCTAAGTAACTACTACATATTTACGCAAGCCATGTGGCAGCACTAAGTCCTATAGGAGCAGTCTACTAACTTTGTTATCATGGCTGACCGGGTTGATTTCATCGACGCATTCATTCAATATAACGAAAGACCCCGTCCTCGCCAACGCGTTTTGCGAGACCGACTACACCCGCTTGATATTTATGATGATGTTGACATATTTGCCAGATTCTGTTTTAAAAGAGACAGCATTATTATTTAAATACAATGCATTTATCATACCTGTAAATATATCAAACAATCTTTGCAGTAAACAATATCTGATAAATAAATAAATATCAACATCTGATAAATACATACATTGACAATACATAAATACATTGACAAGATAACGTTTACTTCCTAGTGTAGAAACCGCTAGTTTTCATTGGATCCGGGAGCTATGACGTCAGGCGTCTAGGCACTACTAGTTACGTTATGCCTTACTTAAACAGTCGTGGTGCAACACACTTTAGTAAGCCACTAGTTACAAACCAACTAGTAGTTACTAAGCCTCTAGTAAGGACTTTACTCCACAACTTAAGACAGAACTTACGTTCTGGTGGTGCAACCGGGGAACATAGGGATGACATAGACATGCAAGGGATGACCCTTGCATGTCTATGCAAAGGTTTGCTAGGCATTTCTATATAGGCCTTCTTGTGTAGCATAGTGGACCTGGTTGTTTTCAGAGACTGGCAAGGTCCGGGAAATGCATTGTGCATGCATGCATTGTGCATGCATGCATTGTACATGCATGCATTGCGCAAACAGCAATTACTTCCGCATTTTAAAAGTACTCTGTAAACATCACTGGAGGTAGGCATAGAAAATGAATGTGATGTTACAATGGTGTGTGTGTGTGTGTGTGTGTGTGTGTGTGTGTGTGTGTGTGTGTGTGTGTGTGTGTGTGTGTGTGTGTGTGTGAGAGACAGCAAAACATGCTTTATGGATTTGTCACTTTGGGATACTATAGCCATTATTAGATGGATACATCATTTTGGACACAAGCCTTTTAAGTTTTTCCCCAGTGACTGTTTAACTCAAAGCTTTTTTCAAGAATATAATTTAGCCCACTGGAACATACAGTGGCGCATAGAGCAGAGTATAAAATAACTATTACCGGTATTTCAATAATCATTACTCAAACCAAAGCACAAGATAACAATATATATAATTTTCTGTGGCAATTATTTTCTGTCCAGCTACACAGCCTGCATCCTGAAATAGGCTTAAGCTGTATTTACGTGACAAATTTGCGAACTAAATGTTCAGTGAATATATATAGGATCACAGCTCTACGCTCTACTATTACAGGATCATGTGTTTATTATTTGAATGCTGTGTTAATTCTTTTCAGCAGATTTTCATTTAGTCTTTTGAATGACACACCATTTAATTTTAGTCCTATTTATTCTTCTGAAATTGTTTAGTATTAGTCAACAAAATGAACACAGTTTTAATGAAGAAAAGAAAATCAGGTCGGTCCTGCTGTAACACAAGCCTGCGGATGTTTACTGTAGTTTTCATTTGACAGCATCCCATTACTGTTGCTAAGGATGGTCCTGACCTGAACACACACACACACACAGGCTATTTCAAGCACTCAGCCGCATGCTTGTTCCAGTGACTCCTTGGAGCGAGCTGCATGGCGCTCTTGGTTTCCAGAGAAACGTAATGACTTGCCAATAATGTTAGAGAGAGCACACGAGGCATCCTCCGTGTAATATGGTGAGCAAGAGGTCCCTGGGAGTGCCTGCCCTTTGTTTGCCTTAATTTCAAATTGCTCAAATGCTCCAGTCGACTCTGGGCACTGCACTAAAAGGTGGGGGGGGGGGGGGGGGGGGGGTGCTGGGGTTGCATTGTGTGTGGCAGGGGAAACCTATTAGAGCTACGGAGAACAAAGACAGGCAAAGGATGGGGCAGCTGTTGCGTAGTGGGGTGAGGGGGGGGGGGCATACAGCCACCGAAACACTGGAAATGGTAAATATTTTTTTTTCCCCTTCTGCAACTTGCGCTTGATTACATCAAAGTGTGACCGTACAGGCCTCTGTCTCTGAGATGGCAGGAATTCTTCCAGAGAGAGAGAAAAGCAAAAATCCCAAAGTATAAAATAGGGGAAAACTATATACTTCACTAGGACATGTGGTCAAATCTGAAGCAGCTTGTGGATGTGTTGATGTGTGGGCTGATACTGAGTCACCAGTCATGATCAGTGTTTCAGGATTTCCAAGATTTTAGTCTGCATTCTGTTCCGTTCCATTCCTTTGATATTATCTCCAGTAATGTAGCAAAGTTAGGCCTACTACACTAACAGGTTTGAGAGAGAGAGACAGAGAGACAGTGTGAGACTGTGAGTGAGTGAGTGAGTGTGGAGAGAGGGGGAGTGCCATGTATTTCAAGGACACACACACACACACACACATATATATATATAGCACCTGACGAAGCTCACTGCGAAACGCGTCGTGCTAATAAATAAGTTGATGCAGTAAGTTGTCCGTCTCTGTTCCCTGGAGAGTGCAGTCCCTTCCTTGGAAGGTTTTTCTCTTTTTGATATATATATATATATATATATATATATATATACTGCAGTTTTTTTTTTATAAAAACACTATGCTCATATTCTTTGAGTTTTTGGATTATAATAAATACCTGTTAATTTTAATAACCTTCAAATTACCTATCTCTTTTAGCTAATTCACTGATGTCTAGTTATCAATCAAAAGATAAAGTATAGAGAAAGAGTCAGGGAGACCGAGATAAATACGTTTTACGGAATTGATGATTTCAAATCCTAGCCTACTTGTTGTAATATGCATGAAGCTTGACCTACATCCCAGTATAATCTGCTAACTATAGTCACATAATCCCGGTCTAATACATAAGTAGCTGATCTGCAAGCTCACAGGGTCAGTATACTACACATTGTGAGCTTGTAGATCTGCTATTTTCACTATTTTCAAAACCAGGTTGAAAGGGGTTAATCACTCGTGTAAGCCTAATGGTAGATAGACAGACTGACAGACAGAATGATTGCAATATATACATACAATATTGTTAGTTCTATAAAAAATAATAATAATAATTTAAAAACACAAACAAGTGTTGATAAATCCAGAAGACAAGCTTCATAACAGTAGGCTATAATGCGCGCCATGTGATATCCCATAAAAAAAAACTGCACATATGAACTACATTTTCTATGAGGTTGCTCATCGAAAATGGGTTTGAAATTTGGGATGTGCTACCTTTTGGGGATTTATTAAATTCCTGTTTTTGACGTGAACTGTCATTGTGTGAAGCCGCTGTAAATATGATGAATGAGTATACAATAGCTTCTTCCTTGGTTGAATGTCTTTGTTTCATTGACTGAAAACATTACAGAACTGTGGGAAAAAGTTTAATTGAAACAGTAGTACACCACCTGTCAGGCCATATCAAAAGTACCTATAAAATTGGGCTAGCAGAACAAAACAAAAACTCAAGAGAATCAAGAGAATTGACAGAAGCAGTAATACTTATGTAATTACGTGAAAATAATAATAAGTAGAAATTAAGTTAAAGTGGGTAGAACGGCAGGAGATGATGAAACCTAAGCAGCAGTGTCAAAATGTGCGAGAAGAATCAGAAGGCATATGTTACAGTAACAGTGTCAAATGTGCAGAAAAGCAGAAGGCTTTGTATCAAAAAATCACTTGTCATTTCACTTGTCTTGTCTTGTACATACAAAAATGTAGCCTATGCATAACAGTTTGATCACAGAGGGTATATGAATGTAAATACGGTGGACAGGCGTTATGTGGTTACATTTTAGTTAAGGTGTTCTTGTAAAAAGCTACGCATTTGACAGTTCTTTGGTTCCACCCTCACCCGGAAGATAACACAGCATGAACTCACCTAAAAAAAGTAATTCAAATTCACCATCAAATCAAATTCACTTCATCAACCAGTCACAGCAGCACCGGCCTTCAGGCGATGGGATTGGCCGAGAGTCCCGGCCGGGACATAGAGATATAGAGAAGTATAACGGACATTTCCATTCATAGTTGTGCTTGAGGAAGAGGAACAGGAAGTAATCAATCCACAGGGGCCTCCGTGACTGTTTGTTCCATATGGAGAAGTGTTGGCACAGAACATTGAATGCATTAGCCCTAGAACACTAAACATATTTCTTGTCACACCATCACTAAACATATATTACCAAATTAAAAATATTTCTCATAAAAGTATATTGAAGTACAGCAATACATGGCAACTTGAGGTACCTTTCTTTAGTATTTCATCGTGACTTCACAAAATATATGATTGGGGCCCCATCATATCTATTTTTCCCAAATCTGGGTCTTTTTATTGTCTCTTTGAGGGGGTTTCTATTAGCTGCTTATCAGAAACCTCATATTGCCATATTTTTCTTTTCCTTTCTGTAAAATGAATGCCCGACTTCATCATACAAGAGTTTCGCCACCAAAAATATAGTGGAAATGCATCGCATTTTGACAGCACGTCTGCACGTGATAGCATATCCAAGCGAATTATTGGGTTCCATAGTAAAATATAAGGCTCTTATCCTAGGATCAGGATTTGGGTAATAATATAATTTCATTTTTAGCCAAATTGAGTTACATTGTTTTAACTTATTAACTAGCTGAGGCATAATAGCTCTAGCCTGCAGGTTGGCACTCTCTATAAACATTAGACCTTTTCTTGTTTTGTTTTGTGTGCATGTATTTCGCTTTCAGTAATGCAACCCAGCAATTAAAAAGCGATTAAAAGAAGACAAATACAATCTCAATGTGAATGGCCTTTAAGATTAGGGGTTCAGTTCCTATGTCCTGCCTGGGACCTAGGACCATACAGTTATAAAGGATAGAATGCAGACGGAGAGCGACAGCCCCGCTCCCCTGCTATTAATTTAATGGAAGTTGCTCAGTGGCGTTTTGAAGCACCTGGAAGAACGCAAACTTGTTGTTAAACCCATAGAGTTATCTAGACTCTAGATACTATCGCTCCTCAGATTGAGGAGCGATAGCCCCGCCCCCTGCTATTCACTTCAATGGAAGTTGCTCAGTGGCGTTTTGAAGCCATAGAAGAATGATGAAGTCTTCCGGATAGTACCTCTCGGCGAGCGTTGATATGATTGGTTGGCTCAGTAGGCCCACCCCTCGCGCTGTTCTTGTGGTACCTTTGCGCCACGTCTATGTCACGGTTTCCTTGTGCTAAATGCCCAGGCTCACCTGCAGTTCCAGCTCTGACCACTACCTTGCCTATAGGACTAACCTTATAATCCACTACAAATTACCCAGAATGCAACTATGCCTATAGTGAACAAACTATATTTTATTAATATTGTTCATTATCGGGGACACTTTATGGCTATTTCCTCTTATTGTGTGTGTGTGTGTGTATGTGTGTGTGTGTGTGTGCGTGCGTGCGTGCGTGCGTGCGTGCGTGCGTGCGTGCGTGCGTGTGTGTGTTCACATTACAATCAGAACTGCAGCCTCACTCCCAATCTTCCGCCGTAGTCTGAAAACCCACCTCTTCAGACTCCATCATGGCCTGTGGCACTTGTCCTATAGCCCCTTAGATAGCATTTTATACAGCCTTATAGCATGTTAGTAGACAGCACTAGAATTGCATTTTATGTAGTCATAGCAATTTATAGTATAGTATAGTATAGTATAGTATAGTATAGTATAGTATAGTATAGTATAGTATAGTATAGTATAGTATAGTATAGTATAGTTTCATCCACTGTTACGTTCTTAGCTTACGTTTGTTTCATGATAACTACTTTTTATGTATTTTATGCATTTTCACAGTAGCCTAGTTTTTTTAAGGTAAATGTCATAACTTAGCCTAAGATTTAGACTCCCTTATGTATTTATCGATTCTGACATCATTACTCTACGAGAGTCTAAGCGACCTTGAGTCTAAGCGACCTTGCCCCATGGCTTGTGATGGTCTGAAAACTCCTGCCTCGAAGTAGCTAACTCTTAACTTCTACAAATGCAAAATCTTAGGTGCTTACCCTGCTGCGCCACTTGACTTGTCCGGTTTGTCTGTGGAAAGCATTTATAACATAATAAAAAAAAGTGTTTTGATCCACTCTGTCTCGGAATCTGGCATCCATCTTGGATCTCTCCTCCCCCTAATGAGTGCAACTGGCTGCGCAACCCTGGCCGCTAGGGGCGCTGTTGCACATTTACAATCGAGGAGAGATCCAAGATGGATGCCAGATTCCGAGACAGAGTGGATTAAAACACATTTTTATTGAAAACTACGGACCTACGGGTTGAAATTGCTTTCCACAGACAAACCGGACAAGTGGGGCAGTAGGGTAAGCACCTTAGATTTTGAATTTGTACAAGTTAAGAGTTACTTTGAGGCAGGAATTTTCAGACCACCACAAGCCATGGGGCAAGGTCGCTTAGGGCCGATTCATACTCCTATTTTAGAGCTGAATAAAAGTCGGTTCGGCGCTGTAGAGCCTACAATGTGACGTCATTTGAGGTTCGGGGGGGGCGGGTACCGTCCTAAAGTCGGCTCTTCGGTGCTACTGAAAATTTCTGACGAGCCGAAATCATTTCGGCACTACAGCGCCGAAACAGCAGTAAAATAGGAGTATGAATCGTATAGACTCTCTAGAGTGATGATGTCAGAATCATATACGGGAGTCTAAATCTTAGGCTAGTCATAACTTACCATTTCCGTTGGAAGCGGAAAACCACAGCCTCTTTTTATTGTTAGGAGTCAGGACTGTGGGTGACCCCCCCCCCCCCTCTCTCTCTCTATCACACACGCACGCGCACACACACACACACACACACACACACACACACACACACACACACACACACACACACACACACACACACACACACACACACACACACACACACACACACAGTCAAGTCGAACAACGTAAAACATAAAAAAGGAGAAGGAAAAGAGAGGATTGTGGCTCCAGTTATTCAGTTCATCAACTGTCTGTTGGTTCTGACCATAGCAGAAACATATAGTTCTACTTTCTCATTCTCATTCTACTTTCTTCAGTGACGTGTTTGGGGACAGTTACCATCACCCGTCATCAAGGGCGGCACTGCACAGTGCACAACCTTTGGGTCAAAAGGCTTGTATACCTAAATGAACTGAACATTATGATATTTGGATGTCACTCTTGCTTTCTATAATGTTTATTTTTTTTGTTTTTATTATTATTCTCAGGACAGTTGATGACATAACAAAACTTTAGGTGGAGCTTATTCACGAATTTCTGGGATGATTTGATTTTTCCATTTTACCTGCTGCAAGCATATGTGCCCTGCATGCATCCAGCAGGAACAACGTTATGTGCACTGGCAACGAGGTGGGGATGAAAGTGGAGTTATACTGTATACATAGGCGGCCTATACTTTATACCACGTATAATCCAGTGTCTTCAGCATATTTTTATTAATCGACAATTATTTGGTTCGGACGGTCAGTGCCCATTATGATAATAGTTGCCACTTGCTATAGTTCCTCTGTGCTTCGTCCCCGAAAAGGTTAAAACTTCTGCGACGGTATTTAAGGACGTGAAATAGGCATATTTGGCCACAAGCCATGCAGCTTTGCGAGGACTCAAGCACGAAAATCCAAATAGTCCCAACACGGAAGGGTGAAAGGTGAACGTACCCTCCCCCACCATATACACACACACACACTCACACTCAAACGCACGCACGCACGCACACACACACACACACACACACACACACACACACACACACACACACACACGCGCGCGCGCGCGCGCGCGCGCGCACACACACACACACACACACACACACACACACACACACACACACACACCCCTATACACTGTCAGGCTCCCAAATCACGTGAATGTGTGATAGGGGGGACAGACTATACAAATTGTTTTGTCATCAAAAACATTAGGCCTATAGTTATCCTAAAAGTGCATGTTCCTTGAGTCGAGAATCTCGACTTATACTTGTCTGTATGCGTCTGCGTCTTTATCCAAAACACAACGGAAAAACAAATTAGCTATTTGTGAATTATTCAGGAGAGCAAAACAAATGAAAGTTTGACACTAGCTGTATTGACATGGTAATTCAACAAATGCTCTCATTTTTTCATCTATTTAAATCCTAATTAAATTTGATAAGTGTCATTTTTGCCACAAACAGTCGCAAACGCGCACACACATGCACACACACACACACACGACACACATCGTGTGTGTCGTGTGTGCAACACGACACACACGAATTGATGATGTAGGCCTAACCGACGATGGCCCATTGACATGGAGATGGACGATTTGCGTGTCTGATATGTTTGCATAGATATGGCCATAGTATAGCTTCTTTCGCTCACTTTACTGTCATTCAAACCTATCTATAGTCAATCTCTGCCCAATATGGAGATACGAGGTTTCTGTGCGTGTGTGAATGCTGCATGTTCTTCAACACGTCTAGCCTATAGGCTACAGCTATAGTGCAGGCTGCGGGAAGGATTTCATGAACTCCCACTCTCCCGACAGGCCGGTCACGTCTCCCCCAGGCCAGGCTGCACTCAAGCGGGTGAAAAGCAGGCAGTTTGGCGCTGTTTAATGGACCACGTTTGTTTCACCGCGATCCCGATATCTTACCTCATGGGCGTTTTTAGAATGGGGGGGGGGGGGGGGTGTAATAACAATGACTGAGAATAGATTTTTGTGTCCCGTGTAGCGTTTTAATAACGCGTTGGCCGGGCTTATATATGTGACAGTGCAGTCCTTAATTCAAACCTTGGGATAGCTCATCATAGCTGCAGAGTCCAGACTCATACAGTCACACAAAGCTATAATTCAGAGAGAATAATCACGGGTCAGCATGCAGGGTAATTGTCAGTCTGAACCTCACTGTTATAGATAGTGGATGGACAAAGTTCTTCATGCAGTGTGACAATATACGTCTAAAAGTTGGGATTCTTTTGTGCTATATAACGTATATATTCTGATGACTCTGAATTTTGTATAGAGAACTTGATCTTCTCAATCTCAAATGAGCCTGCATATGGCATGTACTCTTAATTGTGGAGAAAGAAAAGTTAATTAAAGTCTCATAGAATTAGAAAGACCCATGCATATTCACACATTTTATGCATTTCCTTATTGCATTTATATAATTTTATTTAAAGAAAACGATAACATGAGC
Source organism: Electrona antarctica (assembly GCF_951216825.1). Taxonomy (NCBI): domain Eukaryota; kingdom Metazoa; phylum Chordata; class Actinopteri; order Myctophiformes; family Myctophidae; genus Electrona; species Electrona antarctica. The sequence goes on from NC_136801.1 coordinate 25,372,545, forward strand.
ATTTTTGTTTTAATGCCATATAAATAATGCAATATTTGTTTTAGTGCCATATAAATAATGATATGGCACATATAGTCCATATAGTGTGTGTGTGTGTGTGTGTGTGTGTGTGTGTGTGTGTGTGTGTGTGTGTGTGTGTGTGTGTGTGTGTGTGTGTGTGTGTGTGTGTGTGTGTGTGTGTGGGCGGGCGGGCGCGTGCGCTCGCGCGAGACAGAGAGGGAGAGGGAGAGACAGCGAGTAACTAGCAAAGTCATAAGTCATTAAACTAATTAGCTATCCTTCATAGAGGCCTACCATTATTTTTTATTTATTTTTTACATTTGACTTTGTAAAGACTGTAATTTCTTAAAAGCCGGCACATGTGGGGCTGGGGGCGGGCAGCAACATATATAGACTAAGTGTTTCCACAAACACAGAAAGTGCATATTTGAAATGCGATTCCTTTAACTGCACACAATTTGTAGCCTACTACTGCATGATAGATATACCGTAGCATATAGCCTATACACGAATAAGGTTGGCTATATGCTACTATATTGCAATATAGCCTATATATGTTCTGTTGCGGGACTTTAAAGAAGTTAAGGGATAGCCATAGGTGACATATTTATCAAACCTATATTTGCAAGGCAAGTAAAATAATGAAAACATGAATGTAGGCCTTCTTTGGGAATTATATAATTAATCTGTGCATGCCAAAAAAAGAAAGAGAAATGTGTCTGCTATAGACTGTGCGTGCAACAAGACGGGGATCAAGCAAGCTTTGTCTTGTCTTCTTTCCCCGCGTTGCTCTTCTTTGGCCGGGCATGGCGTAGCTGTGAGTAGCCTAACTATTATCACTTTCGGATCACAGAGATCGGGTTGGATCAATTCCCCCGGGGATCCGAGCCTCGAAGCTATATACTGACTGAGGGCAGCTGTATACAGAATTATCCCCTCGAGTTTAATGTATAGTCCATCGACACGGGGCCGGGGGTGCATGTCGCAACCGAAAAGAAAAGATCTACAAGCTCACAGGGCATCACGAGGCCAAAAAGAACCGATCTACATTTACAAGCTCACAGGGAATCACGAGGCAAACAGTTGTCAGCTTTTAGAGATCTGCTGCTATAAATAAACCACGCAGGCTTCAGTTGTCCGACTCCTCACTGAAGTTTAGAAATCGTAGAAGTGTCTATTTGTACGTCTCTAAATGTTTTATGACTAAGGTGGACCCTCTTGTACAAGTGTAATGCTTTATTGGGTCGTCCACTCAACAGTTAACAGTCTTTGTATTGAGTTGTGCTTGAAATGTACTGTAATTCTGCAAACTGTTAATAAATATTTCAATCAATCAATACAAAAAACCTTCCGTGTGTGTGTGTGTGTGTGTCCGTCTGTGTGTCTGTGTGTATTATAGCCTAGCTGCCATAGCTGCCATAGTGCCAAGTGACAAGCGATGTTTTTGTTGCAATCAAAGTGTGCGAGAGGAGACGACACACACACGTTATAGCTTATACACGCGCACGGACACATACATGCATTTTTCTCGCTCTCCATCTGATCTCTTCGTGTCGGCTCTGCAGTGTGTGCGTGCGTGTGCGTGTGTGTAGTGTGTGTGTGTGTGTGTGTGTGTGTGTGTGTGTGTGTGTGTGTGTGTGTGTGTGTGTGTGTGTGTGTGTGTGTGTGTCGCTATATGTAAACGTTGTGCTTTAAGTGGTAGGGGCCTAATAAACATACAAAATGCATAGCAGACTGTTGTGGTGGTGGTGGTGGGCCATGCTGGAGTGCATGCGTTACACACTGCACTCCGCCACGCGGTGATACAGCTCAAGTATAGCCTACTGTTAATTAGATTAACATCTGGCTGTTTGTATAGCTATACCTGTTGGCCCGAGTGAGTGAAATAAACCGCTCTTGATCCTTATGGACTCATCGGTCGGTTGTATAATATTGTATTAACGCTTCTGTTCTGTTTGCTGCAACGAGTGTGTGTGCGTGTGTGTGTGTGTGTGTGTGTGTGTGTGTGTGTGTGTGTGTGTGTGTGTGTGTGTGTGTGTGTGTGTGCGTGCGTGCGTGTAACAGACAGACAGACAGACAGACAGACAGACAGACAGACAGACAGACCATGTAGATCGACAGATCAGAGTAGATCAGAGTAGATCGAGCAGACATTATTGTCATTTCCCCCATTGTTTTGCGTGCGTGCGAGCGCGTGCATGTGCTTCTGATCACATTCCTGCATGGCTAAAGTAATGGGTATATGGCTGACCTCTTATACCCAATTAATAATACTTACATGGGGGGGGGGGGGGTTATACCATGTGCATGTAGCCTACACAAACTATAAACGACTAAACTGCTATACAAATATTACAATAGGCCTATGTGCAAAGTAACATTATATGTCAAAATGAACCAATAGGCGTTTTTAAGTATAGCCCAATGCAGCTCAATAAGTGCAAACACGGGAGAGGACGCGCAACAAAGAACATTAGGCCTACCTACGCTATATGGTGGAGGACTGGAGGTGCATGCAGAAGTAGCCTATACATTTTATTGTATACGCGTATACGTTTTTATATCAACTATAGTATTTTTGGATATTACTTTCACTCCACTACATTTCAGACAAATAGTATATCATATAGCCTCCTTTTTTACTCCAAATATATAGAAAGAGAGTATAGAATTAACCGCTTAAATCCTAGTGAATATAGCCGATATGCTCATATGGCGTTGTGAAGTTAATCTGCCTTCACTATTATTGATATATTCTTTAGAAATTTTCTGGAAAATCTTACATTCTATACAGGAAAAAAAATGCATAAAAGTAAATATAATTCGTACTTTTGAATACTTTTCTTAAGCAATGAGCTACTTATGCTGTTAAACAAATGTGACTGAGCAACTTGTACTCAATTTTAAAAAGTTGACTAAAATATAGTATAGCCTGTAGCCTAATGACGCAAGTAGCCTAGTTCCGACAATTACATATAGTCAGACCATTGTTTTATAACTCAAGTTTTCGCATTCATTCATTCATTCATTCACCTCCCGTGAGCGTGCGTTTCGTGCGTGCACGTGTGTATAAAACGTGCACATGCATACACGCACGCATACATTGACGTGTGCCGTGTTACAGGCCATGCCGCCTGTTTGTGTGTGTGTGTGTGTGTGTGTGTGTGTGTGTGTGTGTGTGTGTGTGTGTGTGTGTGTGTGTGTAATCTTGACAACAACTGTTACAATTAATGAGTAAAAAGAGAGAGGAAGCTGCAGCAGTCTGTATTGGGATGTTGTGTGTGAACAGCAGCCCTGACGGTGCATTTTTCACAGCACGTGAAAACACGAGCTTTTCCTGATGTCTAATCAGTCTCGTCACGTTGTGTTTTACCGTCGTGAAAACCGGCCACGGTGCTGCGCTGTATAGCCGCGGCGTTTTACGCCAGCATCGACATAGATATATGATAACATAAATACGTATAGGCCTATATATAAGCCTGCAATATTGCTGCACACGCACACGCACACACACACACACACACACGCGCGCGAGGTGAATGAATATATATATATATATATATATATATATATATATATATATATATATATATATATATCGCAGATGAAGCACGCACAAAACAAGAAATGTAGAAATGTTCAAAAGTCCCTGGGGGAAATGAAAAAAATCAAACACATTGTTCCTCGGAAATAGTTGTAAAATGAGGTCTGTGAAATACGCAACAAATACCAGGCGTAAAATAGGTCAGGCATATATATAGGCTATACCATCATTGCAATCTTATAGAGGGAAAGGGGTATTTTAGCAAACAAAAGAAAATTAATTGTGAGTTTGTGACTTGGCCACAGCAACAGAGGCTGAGCAACTGGTAGTTCAGTTGGAAAATCTTGTCAATTAAAGTGATCTGCATGCGCTATACAGCAGGCTATAGTAAATGTGTATAGGCTTATGTTAAACACGCATTTTGCTTAATTACTTGGATTGGGAATTGGTGTGTGTATAGGTCTATTGTGTATTTCGATATGGACACAGTGGGTTCGACTCCTCACTTTAAAAACGTGAATCTTTGCTATCACATTATGGACTTGTCATAGGCTATAGGCTCTTCTTTTAAGCAGCGGTGCGGTTGCGGATATAGAATGTTGAACTATATGGGAGAGGGGTGCAAACGGGGGAGTGGAAGGGGGGGGGGGGAGGGGTTGAATATCCATTTTTATTGCATCACCTGTCAACGCCGTCCAATCAGCGTCGACTACGGGAACATTAATTGATGAAGGTGTCTCTGGGCTCGCGCACCTCCCCATGTCATTTTATTTGTGGCTTAACCAGCAGCACGAATACCAGCTGCATTTTTAGCTCTTATTCTCTCTCTCTCCCCCCCCCTCCGCACTGTTAGTTGCTCTCTCTCTCTCTCTCTCTCTCTCTCTCTCTCTCTCTCTCTCTCTCTCTCTCTCTCTCTCTCTCTCTCTCTCCCTCTCTCGCTGTGGCAGCGGCGTACACCTACCCCTCGTACTGCTCTCGACCAGAGGGGAGTGGAGCCGGCAGAGGCAGGCAGGTAGAGAGAGCAGAGATCCGGCTTGGTGGACACATCCGTCGCATTCCTCCACCATGCCAGACCGGGGCCGACAGAGACTGGATGCCGTCGGCTCATCCAATGCATTAGACACCGCCGCCGGCTCCATTTAAACTCTTATTATGTCAAAGTTTGCAATCTGATGACGCAGCAGTGTGGACGCATCATCACCAGGATGCCTTGAGTTACATCCCCTTTGCAATTTACAGGCGATTCCCTTCTCGTTTGGCAGAGGACAGTAATATCGCAAATAATACATGGATTAATACACTCCAGATCAACTAAACATGGGGGACCTGGAGTGTGGTTTTGAGGAAATGCAGGGAGTGAAACTGGGGTACCTGCTCATCAAAGGCAAGCAAATGTTTGCCTTGTCTCAGGTCTTCACCGACCTCCTGAAGAACATTCCTCGGACCACTGTGCACAAGCGCATGGACCACCTGAACGTGACGAAACACCACTGTGATCTGGAGGAGCTGAGAAAGCTCAAAGCAATAAATTCTATCGCTTTCCACGCCGCCAAGTGCACTCTCATATCACGCGAGGACGTCGAGGCTCTGTATTTCTCCTGCAAGACGGAGCGCGTGTTGAAATCCAACAAAAGAAAGGTGAAACCGGCTCCCCCGGGACAGGGACAGGACGCACGCCAGGGGACCCGCGCGGACGCACACGCCGGGCTGTGGCGGCAGGAGAAAGTTTGGCTTAGTTTGCACAGCGGTCCAGAGAGCCTGTCACTCCAAAACAAACCCGCGAGGCTGAGAGCGGTCCCGTCGCCGCCCGACTCCAAACTACCTCAATTTTACAACAAATCCCGCGGCCGGGACAACAATTCAGCGCCCAAGTCCAAATGCAAACCCTTTAAAAACTATGAAATGCCTCAGACACCGGGGAACCGGCTGACGTTTGGCCAGAGACATTCGTTTTTCCGGAGCGCGGTGACACACCACCGGCAGCCCGTGCTGCACTCCGCCATAGCGGCGCAGTCCATCAGCGCATCCAGCGACCTACTTCACAGGAGGAAGAGGAGGCGCGACGGGGGGGGCGGCGGCCGCAGCAGCAGACACAGTTCACACCACCCCCCGGTGCTAGTCGTGCACCCCAAATGCTGCAGCAAGGCCAAGTCATCCAGCAACGGGACTTTGGGCACCTTTCACTTGTCTCATGATTTTTACCTGCACGATCCCAGGCCCAATCACCACCACCGGTCCACTTTCCTCGAGAGCTACAGCAGTGACACGGAGTCCAGCACTTACTCCGACCGGGCTAACAACGATTCGGATTTCGGTTCCAGTTTCTCCACGAGCAGCAACTCTGGGAGCTCCGATGAGGAGGAGGAAGACGAAGATGACAGTCCATCTAGCTCCGAGGTCAGCTCGGAGGAGGAGAGCTCGTCGCACTCGGACTCCAGTTCGGTGTCTAGTCGCGTCTCGGTTCAGAGCATTCGGTTCAGACGAGCCCGGGTTGCCACCAACCTCACCAAAAGTGTCAACACTAAAGCGTCTCTGGTACTACAACCTACTTTTCACTACAGCCACCAGCAGCAACACATGACACAGGCCACTCTGGGACTGGACCCCAGTAGGCATGAAAATGGTCCAAAATGTGACTTTAGTAGCAACATTAGAAAGGAAATGGGGCCATTACAGCCCCCAAATTTCAGTTTGATCGATGTTCGCGACAGCTTTTTCTCTGAGTGGAAGGGGGGATATTTTTCAGAAGGGCACGGTGATCCAAAGAGAGCATGTCCACCTCCGCGCAGGACGCCGGGGCATCCAAACAAATGTCCTTCAGCACTAAGCTCACACTGTGCCCATGACAAAGACACCAAGCCCTCCAAAAGTAGGCCTACCGACAACCAGCTCGCGCTGGCCGCAAATCTAAAAAGCGACGTGAAAACCACCATCAACAACAACCTAAAATTACCCTCCCCGCTCAAAACCATAAAGACTGAAGCCGAGGAGCCCCCCGTGACCAAGACAGGACATGACAGGACAGGCAAAACATCCCCCATCAACTTTCAAAATGTGAAAATTAAAGTGGAGGACTCGAGCAACGACGAGTACGAATATTCGTATAAAACCTCTGTATTCCAATGCAAAGTAGCCACGGAGAAAAACAATGGCCCATACCCCGGCGGTGACATCAAACAAGCCTTCAACAACAACACAACTAAATCCATTGAGGATAGTGCTGCGGTCCCATGCAGGCCCCCCGGGGCCCCCTCTCCCTCTCAGGAATGCAGGACCACTCAAGACGCTCCTTGGACGGAGCAGGGAGACTACAAAAACGGCGCGAGGGTCAGGAAAAACTACAGGACTCTGGTGCTCGGGAAGAAAAACGGAATTCCGAGGGCGCAAACAAAACACAACGCGTCCAAGGTCGATATAAAGGGCTCACTTTCTCGTTCCGAGGGATCCACGGAGGATTTATCCGGGACTAGTAAACGCAAACGCGCGGTCGGCAGTGTAGCGTCGCCGGCGAAGAAGGCTTTCAGCTTCATGGCAAATTTCCCGTCTCCGCCGTCACTTGTTGTCGGCAGAGACGGGGATTTGTGTCCCGCTTACTCCCTGAACTCGCTGAGAGACCCCCGGCCGCCCCCTCTCTCCCACCCCGTGTGGCAATGGCAGCCAGGCGGCGAGCCTCTGCCTCTCCCTCCCCCACACGCACAGAGGACCAGGAAATGCTGAGGCTTTTCTGCGAGAGAAAAAAAAGAAAGAAACACGCCGCCATCGCTTTCTATATCGAAACCCTATGGGGGAGAAAGAAAAATCTATATTCTTAATGGGACTGAGGCAAGCACACAGATGGCTTGAACCATTGTTGCTTTTAATTGTCTCACTGTTTCAAATCTATGGATTATTTACATTCCCCGGCGTTGTTGTTGTTTTTTTTAAAGTGTATGCGTGGATATGCTCCGTGACGCGCAGATTTCTTTTTGAGCCTCAAAACCCCAATAGGACCGTGAGACTGGTGGATTTATGCTGAAAACCGACCTTTAAATAAGCTACTAAATCCTAAGCAATAGGCTACATGGGTTTGCAAAATGTGTTTACTTGACTGTTCTTCTGGAATTGTTTCTCCTTCGCCTTTATGCTCGACCTGTTGGATTGTATAAGCAGCCATGGGTTTTCAGCCAGGGTTGTGCTTTGTGTGTGTTTGAGAGAGGAGAGGGGGGACCCCTCACCTCGTAAAAATCACTGCATTCCATGTGATATTTAGGCCAATTTGTTGGTGTTGGCTTGTAGTGAGGGAAAGTTTGGTTCTATAGTCAAAAAAGATTTCCCCATTTGTGCCACTGCGTCTATTTCATTAAGGCCCATTTCCCTGTCTTGTCGTATGATGACTAACGTGGAATGGTTATGGTAGGATATGGTATGTGCTTGCCACACAGCTCCATGTCGAATCGTCCAATTCTACATAATTCTAAGCAAAAACATAGGCTCATCAATGTCTGTCTGTGCGTGTTCACAGCTAAGCCTTCGCTAGATTGGATCCGGGTGCTTGTGGGTTTTTCTCTCTCTTTTTTTGGTGCTTGTGATCTGGTTTTCAGTCTTGTTTTGATTTCTCCAGAGTATTTCCTGCAGGTTTGCATGTTGGACCGTGCACAGGCGCGCGCGCCACACACACACACACACACACACACACACACACACACACACACACACACACACACACACACACACACACACACACACACACACACACACACACACACACACAGAACCAGCGCCATAACAGGCCCAGACACAACACAGGCCTTATGTACAGACAATCAAACGCGTGGGGGGCTCAGGCCTTCATATCACGCCGTTAGTTCTCATGTTAGGCAGGGTTTAAGTGCTTAGGGCCCCCTACCCCACACAAATCCATTAGCTCACAGAATTTGAGAGCATATCACATTGATTTGCCACGTGAGTCTGTGTGTCGTTCATGATGTGAATTGTTCCGAATTAAGTGCTATATAACATGGAGAATGACAATGCAGGCAATGCATGTTGTAGGGCAGGCTATAGCCTGCAGGACAGCCCCCGTGGAAAATATACCAAAACAACATCCTGCAACACATTGCAATGTGTAAGCTACATGTAGCTTAGTGGCTGCAGAGAAACAATGCGAGAAAGCACAAAATGATGTAAGGCTTGCATTGCACTTTGATACTATTGGGGGTCTGGTTTCAGCTTTAGGATTTTGGACTATAGACCATAAAGTGATGTCTGGAAAATGCTAAAGAAAAAAATTGTGGCTAATGTTGATATGGACAAAAGGCTCAAGCTTTGATTGCATTTTGTAGCCTATTCATTGTTTGACCTTTAGTTACTTATGAATAAGACAATGCTCCGAACAGTTTGGCTAGTTAATTTTATTTCAATTTCACTCCTAACCACCAAAGCTGATTGGGGGATTTGGTCAGGACGTGTCTATAGGCTCAGGAACACATAAGAAGGCCTATATCCAAAACGAACAATTCCATATAATAGAAAAACAAGCCCAGAATCAGGTCAGCAAATGTCATTTTTTCTCCAGCCTATGTCAAAACATGTTCACGTGTTTATATGGCCGCTCAGTGAATGTATAATTTCACCCCCAAAATTCAACAGCTTGCCTTGAAAAACAGACCCCACCAAAAAATAATAACAATAATAATAGGACTACATCCTATACATCCGTAGATAGGGGGTTTCCCTTTTTATATGGAGGACGTGGCGTCCATGTGTGCCACAGACAGCTCCTTATAGTCAAATCCTCAGTGTTAATTTATATCCACTCTGGTGACCCATTTGGTTACGTTTGTAGTTTGTACACCCAGAGAGTAAAATGAACAGGGTTTTTCGCAGTGCATATGATGTCATTCATTCGGAGCACTGCAGCCATCATTTGACCATTTGACGGGTGAATGTAAGAAATGTACAAATCTCTCTTTCGCCCTGCCTATAGATCAGTGTGAGTAGCCTACACATGTGGTAGATGTTTAGCGGTGTGATTAAAGGGCCCATACATATACAAGGTCTCACTCAGCAATACACTGACTGACTGAGTGTTGTACTTTTAAGTGTAAAAAAGAAAGAAAGGAAAAAAAGCACTTTGCTGCCTAAAAGCTCCCGGTGAGGAGGTGCAAGCTTCACCTGCGTTTTATCAACGCCTCCAACCTAAAGAAAGAAGAAAAAAAAGAATGGCTTGATCGTTAACAATCTCTCTCGCGAGTAGGTTTTGTAAAATGGAGGGTTGTTCGTGGTTGTGTGTGTGTGTGTGTGTGGGGGGGGGGGTCTTTCAGCGTTTAATCCGCGTGTCAAAAGCATATCTACGGCACAGGACGAAGAGTGGTCGCCCCAAAAAGCTGCGCTTTCGTCAGCGAGGGCACGCCACGCGCGCGCGCGTGCACACACACACACACACACACACACACACACACACACACACACACACACACACACACACACACACACACACACACACACACACACACACACACACACACACACACACGTACACAGGGATCCCCCCCAAGACCATGGCCTATTCTCAGGCAGCAATTTGCAATTCATCGCTGAGGGTTGTGCATGTGGTAATGGCGTGTCCGTTAAGACAAATAGACGTGTGACAGTGACGCCCTCAACGTAAACAATTGCATCGTGTAGGCTAGTAACTAAAGGCCGACCCCCCCCACCCCCCATCTCCTCAATAGCCTATCCATTCAATCTCTTTTACTTAGCTTTTTTTATTCAATACTTGAGGTCAGGTTTTGACAAGAAATTTGAAGTCACTGGTTGTTTATATGAAACAGAATATTTATTTTTGTGATTTTTTTCTTTCCAATTTTTTTATATTGACTTTGTTGTGAATAACAGGACAAAATGCACTCGAAAAGGAAACTTGAATGGTGGATTTCTGAAGCACTTTCCCCTTCCTTCTCTTTTGTTGTTGAATATATGAAGCATTCATTAAACGCGACTGAGTGTGAATATAAGACTGCGTTTTCATTCCTTTGACGGGCATGTATCATTTGGCCATGTGGGAGGATGAAGCTATACATGTGTTGTAGCAAGGATGTTTTAATTATTTGTGTGTGTGTGTGTGTGTGTGTGTGTGTGTGTGTGTGTGTGTGTGTGTGTGTGTGTGTGTGTGTGTGTGTGTGTGTGTGTGTGTGTGTGTGTGTGTGTGTGTGTGTGTGTGTGTGTGTGTGGCCTATATCTATGTGTATGCCCTAACTTCACCTCAATTAAGAGTGTCATACAGAAGTATAATGAAAATAGCAGATCTACAAGCACACACGTTGTTGTGAGCTTGTAGAGATTATTTACACTATTTTAAAGATGTTACCAATCCATAATAATAATAATAATATAAACTTTGGCAAGATATGGTCCTGGATGTACAATTGTAATGCAGATGAGTGCTTTCCCGTTGTCACATAATTATGTGTGTGTTGATGTGTTGTTTTAAATGTACACATTATTTTGGTGCCACACAAAATAAAAGGGGGGTCTTCCAATGTAAAACAGATGAGGAGCAGCCTAATGTAGACCTACAGTATACACACAAGAAAGCGTTTGAATGCCTTGGTGGTCTATATCTGGGCACATATGAACACAAAAAAGGTTAGAAAAACATGCAGACTACTGGAGACTAAAATGCGGAAAAACTCACCATTGGTTTGCCATTAGTCTACATTGGAATAGTGAATTGCATGCACTTTCCCATGAGGCTAGAACGTTTCTGGTCACATTCTGTACTAGTGATTACATTGAGAGAGGGGATAAACCGCAACCCACAATAATGTTGGCCGACATAACACATAGAAGAACAGCATAAGCAGGTCCTTTTTACCAAACTTTATGGCCCGCAAAAAGCTGCACTAACACTAAATATCATAGAGGAATCCGCACTTTCCATGCATGGCCTATTTACGTCAAATTGCCTATGGGTTAAAATTCTCAACGTATATAGAGAATGAATCCCATGCAGCACACGTACTATATTGGGCTTTTAGGAGGACACGAGTTGGTTGAGCAAAGGCAGGCAAACCACACGTGAGCGCACGCGCGCGGCGCACGCACGCACAAAACAGGTGTCGGCTATATAGTTTATATAGTGCTGATATATGGACTAGTCTAACTTCAGCTTTCGTATAGCCTAGGTTATAACTCTTTCGGGATAGAGAGGACCAACAACATAGACCTTGGCAGGCTATGCTCTAAAATAGTAGCCTACATGGGTCTGCAAGACTCTGCATGCATCAGATTCAGCATACAAAGCAAACATTTATGATATGTGTGTTTGGAATATTGTGACCATTAATTTTGACTAGATATGCCACCATGTTGATTGAGAACGGCATAACGATAACCTGCACACATTGAAATGTTTTACTTTCGCCTATACTCTTTCCTGTATAACCCATGGGGTTGTTTGGCGACTGCATGGGGGCAGAACAGCCGACTGAGCCGGCTTTGTAACCTCGGGATGGGGATAGAAAGCTGGCTCGGTCGGCCTGTTCTGCCCCCGGACAGCTCGGCTGCATGAAGTCATGCTGGCTTTTTAGGGTTAAATTCCAGTGCGGATTGGGAACCAGCAGAGTGCAGAGCAGAGTTTAAAAGAAACCTCCAATTTCCCAAAGGGCTCGGCCATTCAATCATAGGCGTTCTGTCCTATATCTGTTTGGGAAACCAAGTTATGCTTATAGGCTAAATGCTGACAGATACACGCCGTGGAGGGAGGGTCAGCGCACGGAGATATGCTACTTAACCTAGGCTATTTGGCCGATAAAAGCTGCGAGAGCGATTTTTATGTTCAATCTCTCAACTGTAAAGGGTTTGCACGCCATCAAATATTCATTAGAACGGTCAAATATACAAGTATAGTAGGCAGCCTATAACTGTTTATTTATTACCATACAGCTGCACCCAAATTGTTATTTTATGTGTATCGCACACGCACGCACGCACGCACGCGCGCGCGCGCGCGCACACACACACACACACACACACACACACACACACACACACACACACACACACACACACACACACACACACACACACACACACGCTACGCTCCCCCCAACACACGTAGGCCTACACCCACACACACTACGCTCACACACACTATACGCTCTCACACGCACGCACACACACACACACACACACACACACACACACACACACACACACACACACACACACACACACACACACACACACACACACACACACACACACGAACAAACCAATCACGTCTCCAATAGGTCTCATAGCCTATATGACATGTCAGATTTCAGGGTTATTGTAAAAGCAAGTCACAGCTTTAGTTTGGGACGGTCATCGTCTGAAACGTATACGTATAGGCTACATAAAATGTTAAACTCCAACACAGACGCATAGGTTCCACCGTGCTGCTGTATAGGGCATCTTGCAAAGTCCACAAGCGAACAAGTTGATCCGGACAAACACGAGAGATTCACATTTCATACAAGCTTACGGGAAGCCTATATATATAACCACTTTCAACCTAGCTTGCGTCAATATTTTGGCCAGCGAGTCTGTTGGCTATACCCTACCTACACTTTTTAAATAAATAAATAAATAAATAAATAAATAAATAAATAAATAAATAAATAAATAAATAAATAAATAAATAAATAAATAAATAAATAAATAAATAAATAAATAAATAAATAAATAAATAAATAAATAAATAAATAAATCTTTCAGAAGTTGCGAAAATACCACATCTATATAAGTGTGTATATATATATGTATATATATATGTATATATATATGTATATATATAAAAATAGTGATTCAGTAGGCCTACTAGGTTTCAGTAGGAAACAAACAAAACCATAAAACAAACAAATCACAATAAATAGTATAGGCGTGTCTGTTAGCGACGTCTGTAATCATGCATGGTGATTCAGAGAAGCAGGCGGCTGCAAATCGAGATATCTCCCTAAAAGCCAAATATAGCCTTATTTCAAACGGTAGGCTATACTTCTATACATGTGTCCCTTATGTGTCTGGCAAACCGGGGCTACACTCTTTAATTGGAAAATGGTTGTGAATACAACTGCATGGGTGCTGGCTGCTGTCTTTCTGCTTTCCGTGAAGCCAATTGACACTAATGACACAAAAAGTGTCCATATTTTCAAGGACTCAATACTAATACATGCTGAACGTTGCAGGGTTGCTAAAACGTTGCATTGCAGATACGTGAAAATATAGGCTATATAGCGAACCTAATTTTATACTGCATGGTTGTTTACTCGTGTGATGTAAAATATACGCCTACAAGAAAACAATAAACAATTCAATTTCTACACCACTGTGTTCCCAATAAGGCCAACAACAACCTGCCTCTATGTTAAATAATTTGTCCTATTTACTGCAAGCCAATATGTGGCAGGTTTACAGCCGCTGTAATGCGATGACGTTTTGGATAACAGGTTAAAGGTCCATAAGCCTTAATGACTGCAGTTACATATTCATTAACTCATTACCTGCTATGTTAATTCCGCCAACTGTGTTTGTGTCAGCATTGTTTTTGCTTCTCAGCGATGGAAATTAGGGGAATGCGATCCCCCCGGTCTCCCCCGCTGCCTCTCACACGGGGCCCGGGGCCAGGGAGACTCAAACACGGCCAGTACTGAGAGACAGGAGAGCTGGCTGAACAGGGACGTTGATAGCTCGACTGCCTCGACAAGCCTGCATGTGGCGGGTCCTGTGTTTGCTGCCATACTGACCACCCTTTTCCATTCAAAACCTCTGAATCCTCTTGAAGCCTTTAGCTTATTGTTTTAACATGTTTTATGCTTTATATCGACACGTCAAATTCAGCAGACCTTCCCTGCAGGCCTTTATTTGAAGTTATAACTTTGCCTCAGATTTAGATAAACCCAACGGTTGCAAACGTAACACTAACCATCCCTCTAAATAAAAATAATTGTTAATTTAAAAAGGAAAAAGGTTTTATATTCATCCAAACACGAATACACTGCAGAGCTCAAGAATTAATTCATAAATAACCCAATTAACTTTTATCCATATGTATATTACGAAGGTTTGCGAAATAGGAACCTGTGCATGAACAATAAATAAGCGATAATTTAAACCGATCTAATTAGCCTATTGTTATTAGCTACTGACTGATATTTTATTGAATTTATTCCACTTAATTCCAGGGTTTAAAAAAAATAGAAAATGTGAAACCAGCTAGCCTAACCAAAATCATCATAGTATATTTGACTGCATGATGTCTGGTTCATAACAGACCCAGTGAGAGTCAAACCTTAACAACTTAAACCTTCATGTGCTGCAGGCTTTATATACTTGGTTGGTCTGCTCTTGTTCCTTCTTACACCAAAATCTCTTCAGACTCTTCTCCAGAATATAGACCACATCAATGCGACCGGCGGAAATCTCTGGCGAATGTTTCTCCCCGAGCGTTGGGGGTTTCTTTTTCAAGTGGTGATAACTCTGATAAAACCTTGAAATAAAGTTTATAGAAACAGCCGAGGAGCTGATAAAGGCCAGTCCCGGTGGCTTTTCCGGAGCGAGAGTCGCTGGGAGGAAGGGAGGAAAAGCAGTATCCTGCTGGAGGGAGCAGGGGATTTGTGACTGCAGGTCATGGAGCTCAACTCGACTGACGTCGAAATAAAAAAAACGTTCGCTCTGAAAGAATATATTCAAAGATTTGTGTCGCATTTTTACGATTATTCAAAAATAGCAGACATACAAGCTCGCTATGAGCTTGTAGATCTGCTATTTTTCAATAGCTAAACCTAAAGTACAACATAATGCTTAGTTAAAACACCAAAAGGGGTTCCCGTCCAGAGGGTTAAGTATAGCCTACCGTATAGTGTATTCTAGTGCACGGTTCTCAAACTTTTTCGTGTCAAGGAAGGACCCCCAAATTGATATGTATATACGAGAATATTTGCATGTGTTAAATAATAGTATAATACATATATATACAGTAGGTATTTTGTATTTTTGATCATTTTCAAATATCCCAAAAAATCAGTATGGCTACAAGCTGGCACTGGCAGCGCTGTGAGCGAATAAGCTCAGATATGGCATATAAATGGATAAAGTGGTTAAAATGATTGTGATGCGATGTTAACTATATAGGCCTTTACTTTTGTTGTCCCCCCCCCCCCCCAAATAATCCTTGGGGGTCCCCGGACTCCACTTTGAGAGCCAATGTGTAGACGGGTATACGTAGGCTACAGTTCATTTATTCACCTGTAATTCTGACAGAGTTCGTGTTGCCATGCATCATGCATGTTTTACAAATCATGCATTGTTTTACAAATAGCTCCATGCATGATGCATGGAGCTATTTGTAAAACAAATATTTGATTGAGTTTGAATGATTGATCGAACAAAGGTTATGAACAAATGCCATCATATTGAAATGATTTTAAGAGAATAACTTTTGTACTTAATGTTAAAACGTGTTAATTAATGTCTGAATCCAAAATCCAAAATTGTGGTCAATTAAGAATATATCTAATATCACATTAGAAATGTCTCCTATACTCGAATATCCCAAATGTTAATATAAAACAAATCTAAATGGCATGCTGCAGACATTTACACATGTCATTTCACAAGTGCTTATAAAGCCTATTGTGTTTATTTCAATATCTGAAATACTGGAATAAAATAAAACTCATTGACACGTGTTCTATACACAGTCTTAATGTTTGTCTTTAGTTCAAAGTTTGTTTAGTAAACGCATTGACAATGAAGGGAAAATTTACATAATGTGTCGTTTACGTCATATTGTCTCTTTATTGTTAATGGCGTTTAATGTTTGTGTTGGCACCGTTTGTTTAACATCACCATTGCATCACGATATCAACATGAGTTAGACTTTAATATATTAGCGCCCCTCACTTCACACGGGTGTGACTTTTAAAATGCTATTCAACTACATTATGTCACTCTCATTGTGACTCAGAGAACTGCCAATCAGTTTGAGGATTAAGAATGCCTCCAATCCAATCACTTGAGTTGTGCTGACAAGCCTGCTCTTTGTTTTCATTCGGATTAGGGATTGGGTCTTTAAAAGCACACGCAATAAATTCGATATTGGTTGAACCAAAAATAAAGGGCGAGCTCTACCCACGTCCGACCCAATACGATGCAAAATAAGTAAATACAAGTTTTATATATATATATATATATATATATATATATATATATATATATATATATATATATATATATATATATATATATATATATATATACACACGGCATCACATTTTTTAGTGTGATATTCTATAGCCTATACACTTGTTGTTTTTAGCTTAAATAATCCGCTCGTCAATATCATAATTTATGCATTTCATAGCAGAACATTCTATTCTTAAATGCAGATAATGGCCGTTGTTCTTTTGTAGCAATATACAAACTTCATAACTTTTTGTGTTGAAAACAATACATGGCACTATATGGCAGGCGCCGTAGACCACAATGAAAACACATGAAGCAGAGTATTTTAATTGTAACCTATACAATGTAACCTATACAAGTTGTAAAATGGCATGTTAATTATACCAGAGCCCACGCAGAGGCTGAATCCATGCATGCAGGCCAACATTTACCGTATAGGCTACAATTTAGGCATTTAGCAGACGCTCTTAATCCAGAGCGACTATAGTCCTAGTTATGTGTTAATGTCATCTAATTCACATAAACTCTAACCGAATGGACCATTTCGACTATACTATAGGCCTACTTTCGGAAGTAAATAAAAATTAGGAGGCTTGCAGAAAAAAAACCCTATAATGATTAAGTTGTGATAGTAGCCTATGAAATCAATCACATCAGCTGTCCGTGATCACATGTTGACGAGATCAGATAACACGTAAACAAACCATGCCTCCTGTGAAGAATGTTCAGAAGATAATCATTGTTTGACGAACTCTCGCCTGACCCGCGTGCGCGCTCGTGCGCGCTCTCGCATCGTGGGGATTTGCGAACAATCACGTCCAGCCGTGACCCTTGACCCCCCCATACCACGGAATCAGGCTGGAGAGCAGTGGGGATGAAAGACACACACACAGGCACGCACACACACACACACACACACACACACACACACACACACACACACACACACACACACACACACACACACACACACACACACACACACACACACACACACACACACACACACACACACACACACACACACACATAGCCAAGCCTATTATTGCCACTATGCCACGCCTCCATATATGGTCACACCTCGTGACATCACACCTCCATATATGGTCACGCCTCGTGACATCATGTCTTGTGACACGTCACATCACCACCATATATGGTCGTCTCAAGATCACAACACTGACCTATTCAAACCCTGGATAGCTGGAGAAGACTGGACATCACCTGCATTATGGAGCCAATTCGGCCATATGCACTTGCATAGGGCCGAAGTGAGCACTAACTATAGAAGCTGGCCAAAACTGTCTGTCTGTGTGTCACGCTGTAACACCACCCGCCCGCCACCAGAAGGCAACTGAAATTGGAACGATACAGGTGACAGAGGTCTCTCTGTGTGTGTGTGCGTGTGTGTGTGTGTGTGTGTGTGTGTGTGTGTGTGTGTGTGTGTGTGTGTGTGGAGGAGTGTTTTTTGTGCAAAACTAATGCTTGGAATGGATTCAGAATGATCAAAACCCCCTATAGTTTGACTGTCAAACTATACATTTTTTATCATACTTTAAGTAGCATGTGACATGTCAAACTTGATGAAATTGCCTTATATTGGTTGTCTATGGTGTGGTATACAAAAATGGCCATAACTTCTTTTCGCGATGTTTCCGGCAGAGCGGACCCGACCTCTCATTCTGTGGACCTTAATGACCAAGTGAATAGAAAAAAAACACAAATAAAAAGTTTGTCATGACTCATGACATCACAGGTTAATCCTCAACCGTTTGTTGAGCTTTTGGGCCTGTGGCTCCCCGGCTATAAGCAAGGATCCCTTGCATGAATAACATCAAATGAACATATAAATCAGTTGAGCTTCTGTTGGCCAATATCGTGAGTCAGTCCCGCTTATATAACAGACATGTCCTTATTCATGCAGGCCTATATGTCAAATGTCAGACTGATGAAAAAGCGTGTTATTGATTAGCCGTAGGTGACATAAGCAGTATACGAGATGTCTAAAAGCTGCATGCAGGTCTGAACGAACAAGTTCTTTCTACTCCCCCCCGGCCTTTAAATTGCCTGCGCTAGAAATATAATAGGACACTTGACCGTCTGGAACTCAGCCAGCTAAGGTTTCAGCCAACTTTTTTCGCCCACTCCTTTAGATAGGAGGGTATTCATGGCTAGAACAAAGGGGGGGAGAGAGATTAGGGGGGCCCTTACGGCAACGTCAGCTCCATTGGCGTGCAGGAGCTGTTATCCAACCCACCTCATTTAGGAAAATAAATAAATAGCATAGATCTGCAAGCTCACAACGCGACCCATGGGCCATGGCGCGTCTTGGAGCTTGCAGATCTGACTATTTTCGATGCTCAGCACCGCCGCACGACGAAGTATAACGCCAGGATGAATGAGGCCCTTATTTGCTGCTCTGTCTGCATGACCCCCCCTGGCTGTCTGTCGTTGTTCCGGTTCTGATCAGATCTGCATGTTACGGTGGAGATCTTCGTTAATAGTTCTGTGTGATTGAGGATTGTTTGGAATGTAATCCGAACTTCAGTCACCCACAGCGCCCGGCCCAGACACACAGGGATGGAGGGACCCACCATCAGGGAAAGAGCATAATATTATGGACAATAAACAAATGTGTATATCAAGCAAAGGATGATGGATCGGGCATATATATGCAAAATAATTCAATAAACCTTGAAAAATTATAAGGCTGCTTAAACACACAATACATTGGGGTTAAATGGAAGTTATAATAACATTGATTTATTTGTACTTTTCCACAGATGTTCTGAATCTATAAGAACCCTATTGTTATTCTTCAAACCTGTCCAAAACTATGAGAAAAGTTACACGTGAAACAGAGCTGCTTATTATAGGCTAATGTAACAATCATGGGTTATGACAAAGACATTTCCTTAAAAGGTCTGGTGACATAAAACATTATTTTTTTTTTTAACACTCAATTGCACCCAAAAAAAACCTGAACTTAACATTTAGTGGATTTTCTGTGGTCTGGGGTTTTCTGAATAATTAGGCTCAAACAAGTGATCCGATCTGCCTGTGGACAGTGATGTCACGGTCCACAAATACCGCCCCCTCTTCTCCCTGCCCCTCCCTTCCCCTATGCTTCAGCCCATGGGGGGGAGGAGCAGGGGCGATGATTGACAGGCAAAGTGCCATCTGCTGGCTAAAATAATTCCATTGCATCTGAAGAAGCTTTAGAACACAGCGAGAAACACACATGGCATGGCATATACTGGAGTGGATTTTTCTGTTAAAACCTTTTAATACACTTTTATTTTATGTTTTTTTTTTTGCGGCTTTCGCCTTTATTTTATATATTTTTTTTAGAGAGGGACAGACATGCTGACAGGAAATGGGGGAGAGAGACGGGGGAGTGGCATGCAGTAAAGGCCGTCGGGCTCGGGAGTCGAACCCGCAGCACACTGCCAGACTTGGGCTACCGGCCAAGGTGCCTGGACCGCTGAGCCACAGCCCAGGCCTTTTAATACACTTTTGACCATGACAAAGACTTTAAAAGTCAGGATGAGTTTATGAATTAATTTATGTATATTAGTTAAGTATAGGATATTTCTGAAACTGTTTTTCTCCCCTCTCTGTGTGTGTGTATTTTCATCATCATTAGTTTGACATGATTGATTGATTGGATTAATACTTTTTTAGACAGAAATATAAACAGTACAGAATACAGTGCAACACAGCATAGCAGAAAAAAAGTCCTGGGCTGTTTGACTATCTGTATTCACATAGGCCTAATTCAATCAATCAAGTCAAATTGTAATCTATAATGAAATATATAGAATGGAAGTTGTTGTTTAAATCAACATTTGGGGATGAATTGTTAAAGGTGAATCAACATGAATGAAAGTTGTTAAAGGTGAATCAACATTTGGGTGTGTCACACACTTCATGGTTCCTTCCTAATTGTCCTTAACAATTACAATTTAGGCATTTAGCAGACGCTCTTAATCCAGAGCGATTTACAATAAGCAAGAACAAAAAAGCATGGCAATACATCACATATAAAGTAGTTATCATGAAGCATGCATAAGCTAAGGCGTAACAGTGGAATATCTATATAATGCAACTATACATATAAACTATACATACTATACTATACATATACTATGAAGTGCTATGACTACATAAAATGCAATTCTAGTGCTGTCTACGTAACATGCTATAAGTCTGTATAAAATGCTATCTAAATCTATATAAAGTTCTATCTAAGGGGCTAGGGTAAGTGCTACGGGCCATGATGGAGTCTGAAAAGGTGGGTTTTCAGACTATGGCGGATGCCTGATGTTTGGGTGCCATGCAGCAAATCACATATAGGGCTAATTTGTTGGGCTTCAGATATTAGTGTATTATTTTTCTCGTGGCAAGAAGATAAATATCTGAACGGTGTAATGAACAAAACGAATTCCCTTCTAAAGGCACAATATGGTGTGTGAAACAGGCAGCCTTAATAGCCAACATGATGTTCGGTCATTTGGTATAAATACTTAATATCAGAAACACGTTTTTAACTTCCCGTCTGTGTAAAAGAGTTGGTAAACAGTTTGATACACCTTGTATGGACACATAGCCTATAGGAAAATAATTTCTAAAGTAGGCTATAGCTTTACGTATAGACCTACATAAGACAGTTTTCCAATACTACAATTAGGAGAAAAAAAAGACAGATAAAATAAGTCTTCATATTCATAACAGTTACAACACAACATTGTGATTTTGCAGGTTTAGATTAAATTAATTTAAATTGAATTTGGGAGAAGGGTTGATTTAAGACGGTTCTCTAAATAGTAAAAAAAATAAAAAAATGAAAAAAAATCTGATTGAAAATGTCATTTTTAATGTAGCCTATTCATGAGCTAGGTAGTCTTTGAAACGTTTTTATAAGGAAGCACAGCAAAATTATTTGCTTACAATTTACATGATTAAATTCACCACGGGGCAGTTTCGCAAACTCAAAAAATAAAATAATGCTTTCATAAAAACGGGAATGTATCTTTAATAGCTTGAATAAAACAATCGCGTTGGCACCTGCGACACAACAGTATGTTGCTTCAAATTAATAATACTTTTGAAGGTTATCCACCACCTCAAATAAGTGTTTTTAATTGAATGTTTGAGGCATGCAGTCTATATTACAGTAGGCTCAATTTATATGCTATCGTATATGCTTGGCAACAAGAACAATCTAACAATGCGTCGCAACGCGATGTTGGCTTTAGATCTGTCGGCGAGCACCACGGAGTTAACGAAATCGAATTAACACCATATGTAGCCTAACATATCCCAAAGAAAAGGGGGAGATAAACGTTTATTTTCATTTCATATTTTTTTTACGGTTCAACTGTTATGTTGACATTTTGTGGAGATAAAGGCCGAAGCAACAATAACGAGATATGCATATTCCATAAAAAAATAAGACAGAGAAAATGCGTGTGATCTCCCACACTGTGCCTCTCACACTGGCACAGTCAGCTTGAATAGTTGGTACAGTCTATCGCTGCCCCCTGTCGGCCAGAACGGAGAACGACGCGCCCTCTTAAAGGGGATGTCTGGGAAAGCGGAAGAACTTTTTAAGGTGGAACAGTGGAGATAGCCGTGCCACAAACATGCTTTTTCACCCCCTCTCCGAAAGGGCACGCGAGACTCAGTCACTCAGGGAGATCGCCGTAGACCACCTATGCCCGCTCCCATAGATTGGTAGGATATACACCTCATAATAGCTTCTCTGCCTACATTTTAGCGGGTCAGGCTATGTGCAATGCCATATCCAACCCCCAAATATACCCTAATTTATTAGCCTATAGGCTACCAATACAATTGATCTCAAGTCCCTATGATGCAATACAAATCAGTTTATTTTCCAAGTATACCCTACCCTACTTTGGGGGAAATCCATGCATGCACTGCTTTGAATGAAGGCATTGGACTCCCTGTTTGGGCCTCAAGTGATGCAACCCGTTTAACCAAAGCGTTTTGACCTGTGGATAATTTAATAAACAATAATGGACAATAAAATGCATGACGTTAAATAAAAATGTCTGTTTCAGATTAATGTCATCATGTTGAGAGGATTATAATTGTATATATACTTCCTTGACTTTACGGTTAATATTCCCTGTGTCTCAGTCAGTCATATTAGCCAGCCTATATGAACTCAGTCTCAACTGGAATGATTTAATAGGCTAATTCATTTTCGAATATCTAACCGCCAAAGTGACGATCTGACACAGTAAACACAAGAAAATAGAAGGGACATTAATATTCACTACCTGCTTTTTTATTTCCATATTGACAAGTTATGTTTTCATAAAGCATGTAGCCGCACGCCAGCTAGAGTAGCCTAGGCCCTATAGGCTACAAATCAAAATAGTTAATTGTCCTCTATAGACATTTAGACGCGTTCAGCTCCTTTAGCAGAGGGAAACTAAGCGTGGATTGTGCGGTCAAAGTCAAACCCTCTCGTATAACTTAAGAGAAAGAAACCACGAGCTTTGTAAAGAAACCCATGAGGTCGTCATAAAAGGCAGGTGTTATAACTTATAGGTCAAGTGGATTGTAACCAAATGAAGGACACACGCACCAGACAAGACACTAATGCAGACAGTCTGCATCATTTAGTCAAAAATGTCATTAGCCAATACATTGACTGACCATTTCTGCTTATAATGTATCCACACTTCAACAGAAAGTCAAAGTTATTCTAGCCTTCTTCCAAATCCTCAAGGCCGGGGGACAAAGTCAAGGCTGCCTCTGGTGAAACCAATTTAAAGCATGTGTGAAACTGCAAACGAACTTTATTACTAATGGCTAGTAGACTATAGGACTGAACGGCCTCCGAAAAAAAGGGTAAAATCCTCATTGTAGTAAACTAGGCCTACAGATGTAACCAAATAGACTCTTTACGGGTCCAAATTGGTTACACATGCACCTTGCATTTTCAACAATGAGTTATAACTCATCATCTAAACAATGAAAGCTGAGACCTCGCTTTTAATGGCCTTTCTCCTCGTTTCATTTCTAATTCATAGGGGAAGTCAGCTTCTTGCATCATCACCAACAACCATCAGCATACAGTAGCTCATTCATATAGAACCTGGATGCACGTTGTGGTGTCAATACACGACACGACCCCCTCCTCTCCAATGTGTGTGAGCAAGCAACGCCGCTCCTGTGTCCACTCCACACACACGCACACTGCAGTGGAAGATGGTCGCAGATATTAAGTTGTATCGTAGATGTTTCGGGGATAAGACGTGCTTTCACAAAATAATGGGTTTTGTTGGAACCGCATGCGTCCTTCTCCTCGCCATCGGGTTGCAAACCGTATAGTAGCACCGCAGCAGGTAAACACAGTCACACACGCGCCTCGCTTATAGGTTGAGTTTGTCACGTGTCGGCTGGTTGAGAGTGCACTGAACAGTGTGAACAATGAATGTCTTCTTTTCTTGTGCGGTTCTTCATTCAACAGGGTGGTTCATGGGGTGTCTGGATCCCAGGAGGACCCCCGGATCCGGAGCATACCGTCTGCATGCGATCCGAGGTGTTGCTGCTGACCTTGACCCCGTGGACTGCTCTCGACGCTGCCTGGATGAAGGGTACGAGACAATTCATTCAATAATAGGCCTACAAAGAAAGACCAGTCGTGGAGAAATACTGCAATGTAGCCTAGTTGTTTACAAAAAATTACTATAGGCCTTAATGTAGGCCTACTTATTGTGCCAGAAAGTAGGCCACTCATTGTGCAGAATGAATGTCTAATATATATATCACATCATATATCACAAAAAATCATCAGTGAGTACCACAGACGAATAACAGTCTAAGTCCACACTATTGCTCCATAATATATAAATGATAGATAAGAGTTCAGGACAACGAGGCCTTTTCGTGGAGGGGTCAGTCTGAAATTTGGACTTAGACTGTTTTTCGTCTGTGGTACTTATTGCACAACCATCAGATGAATATCCCCCCCCCCCTTGCAATGGTTAGGTTTTGTTTTGTTATTGGTGAAAGTTATATGTAAACATGGAATATTTTCTTTGGGTTATGTTATGCTTGCTTTCATCTTTCAAACAAAGTGCAAAGTAAAGAAAAATAATTAATAATAAAACAGAGAAAGAAAATGTTTATCCTGGTTCCTCCAACAATTATAAATAGTAATTCTGTTTGAACAGAATACAGATCTTAAAAATAATAATAATAAAAAAATCAATAAAATATAAAATACTGTATAGATATTACAAGAAACGTAACCAGAACAGAAGCACATTTTTGTATGGCCTGTGTGTGTGTGTGTGTGTGTGTGTGTGTGTGTGTGTGTGTGTGTGTGTGTGTGTGTGTGTGTGTGTGTGTGTGTGTGTTTATAGGCTACAGTCCTGTGTAAAAAAAAGCTATTTTCAAAGCTATTTTCTTTTTTCATATATTTAAACGTCTCAGTGTGTAAAAACTGACCTCGAGGACTTTTGTTAGTTAGACAGTAAACTCTGCTGAGTGTTCATGAGTACAAATTGACCCGCAAGTGTCCATTTGGGTCCATATCTCAGAGGATTTTACTGTGTGCTCTGCAAGGAAATGTTTGCATGCACTCAAACGGTCCTTGCAAAGTAAGTAAGCAGGCCGGGGACTATAGCATTCTTGCTAAATCCTGTGTATTATTTACATGACATTGTATGTGTGCTGTTCATTAATATGCGCTGTCCCTAACAAATAAACGTATACAAAAAAAGAAATAAAAGTAAGCAACAAAGCTTCATCTTCTGTGCTTGCTGCTGAAGGTGTCAGATTGCAGCGTTGACCAGAGGCAGATGTCACTGTGGTCAGATGCTGCTTCATGGTTTGGTGACCAACACATCTTCTCGCAGAGTTCTGGGTGAACATGCCACGGGAGAAAGGTGAGACACGCAGGCCTTCCTTTTTTTCCTTAAATATTTATAACTGCTATCTGACAAGACCTTTCAGGTTTTCTTTTTTTAACGTTATCGTGCATTTCATAATTCATAGTTCATCCGTGTGTCCGCTGGGCCAGCGATACCCTGGTTGACCTCACAGGTCTGAGTGCATTATTTGTCCATTTAACGTGTCTGTGTTGAGGTGGAATCCAATATGATTATGTTCCATTGTTGTTGAAAAATAACTGTAGTCCTGTCCTGTCCTGTCCTGTCCTGTCCTGTCCTGTCCTGTCCTGTCCTGTCCTGTCCTGTCCTGTCCTGTCCTGTCCTGTCCTGTCCTGTCCTGTCCTGTCCTGTCCTGTCCTGTCCTGTCCTGTCCTGTCCTGTCCTGTTCATGTGCATAGGAGCGTACGGTGGCAGCCTTGTGGAGAAGATGGGAGCTGGTTTTCGGTGTACAGAACACACGGCACGTTCCTCCACAGCATCAGCCTTGACTCCCTCCTCCACTGAACACCTGCAGGCCGGGAGGCATTTCACCGCCCGGCTCTGGACGGTGAAATCCAGAAGTGGGAGGCTCGCTGGACATCCCGAGCAGCCCATAGGTCAAACCCACTGTTTTCATTCACAACCTCAAAGGCACCATTAAACCACACACACCATTAAACCCTTTAAGACCTGAGGCCGATTCGACACATGCCTTCTATAAATCAGTAGTTCTCACACTTTCAAGATTTTTCAAAAAATGTTTCAAAAACAGCAAGATCAAGATGTACCATCTCACAGCAATGTGAGCTTGTATATCTGCTATTTTTTAATTGCTAAAATGACACAGATGCTTTCCCGGTTTTAATGGGTTATGGATATAATACATCATCATGATTGAATTATACGTTTTATACGGTTTTTTGTATAAAACAAGCCCAAAATAGGGATGCCAGGTTATTTTACAAACTTGCATTAATCTAAGTGCATAAAAAAAAATCACACCCGTGTGAACTGAGTGGTGTAAGGTATTATATAGCCTGATCAGCTCTGATCTGACGTAATGAAATCACACCCTGATGTGATTTCACAACTGGCTTTTTTTGTGCAGAAAAAATGAGCATGGTTGCTACGGTCATCCAGTTCACCCGGGTGTGATTTAATTACGTCAGAAATTATTTTGAACATAGCAACCATGCTCATTTTTTTCTGCACACAAAAGCCAGTTGTAGGAGTGGTTTACACCACTCAAAAATATATATA
This sequence comes from Electrona antarctica, assembly GCF_951216825.1. NCBI lineage: Eukaryota > Metazoa > Chordata > Actinopteri > Myctophiformes > Myctophidae > Electrona > Electrona antarctica. The sequence goes on from NC_136801.1 coordinate 25,399,467, forward strand.
TATTTTAACCAATTTGCATAGAATAATGTTAATAACTAGTGCATCTACATTGGTTGGAGGTGGTCTCCAATACTCTTCTGCTGATTGACAACTAATTCTGAATCAAGCTCATAAACCAAATATCTCCCCATGGCTGGAGGAAACAGTATTCCCTTTGTTTTGAGAGGCAGATGTTAAGTGTCAAGTGGGAGACCAAACATCGAATCTAGCATGACTCATAAAACGTACAGATTGCAGTTGTATTTTGTTCAATAACCGGGGTCTCGCTGTCTATCTCCAGCTCTTTAACAGAAAATACAGTTTCAAGTCGGAATAACCAACTCTGATTTAGTCTGCTCATTTATTTTGTTTCATCACTCCCAATTTTGTTTCTTTATTTTTATGTAGCCTGTATGAGTTCCATTCCCTGATTGGATGATATTGGTATCCCGACCTAAAAATTCATTTTCTGTTTACCAAAGAGTTGAACCAACCCGGAAACCCCTGTTACTGAACAAACAGAAAGAACAACGACATGGGTATCAAATGAAATTACTGGTATGATCTGCTCTATATATTTTTATGTTGTATCTGAAATCAGCTTATCCAACCAAGGCGTCCTTGAGCTGTCTCTCCATCTTGTTCAAAGTTCCAAACGCTGTACCGTGGTAGCCATATTGTCTTCGTTAGCCCTCTCTTTATAGCATCAATTTGGTCAGAGAGAGTTGAGAGAGAAATAAGAGCAGTTTGAATACTGAAAGTCTTAGCATCAATTTGTATTGCCAAGTTCTCTTTACTTTCGCGTATTGCCTCCAATACTGTCTCCAAGGGAGCAGCAGCAGCACTCCCGTACTCGGTGTGGGGTCGTTGAGTTTATCAGATCTTCCCTCTAGTGAGGTTTTTAATGCAAATAAAAGTAAAATAACAAGAAACTGCGAGGCAAACTGTCAGAGCTCAAGTTGGCATGACCTTCCTCTTTTATTATAAAACCGGAACTCCAGAAAGTCTTACAGAAAATCACACTGTATAGTATACAATATTCTGACTTGCAGTAAGAAGCAACATAGTTTTGTTGTGACTCTCTTAGGCCAGGTATAAGTGCACCAAAGTCTGGACCCCAGGAAGAATAATCTCCACTACGGTGTAGACTAATGGGGATCCTTAATAAACTAGATTTGATTTCATAATGTTTATTTTGAATTTGCAAATAAAATTTAAATGCAATAAAAACAAAATAATAAAGGGAGGCTCCGCACACTCAGTTTATTTTTTAGCCTCGCGTTGCAATACTAATATACCACTGCGCTGGGCTAATCCGCCTCAGGGCATATGCATATGCAATAGGGGCGGGTGAAGTGTGGCTGTGCCAGGCCATTTCTTTTTAGGAATAGCAAGCTTTCGGTCCTTAGACCTTCTTCAGGCATGCTTGCTATTCCAAAAAATATAAGATTTTGCATAGTTTTGAGTGCAGAGCCTCCCTTTATTTTTGAGTGGTGTAAACCACTCCTACAACTGGCTTTTGTGTGCAGAAAAAATGAGCATGGTTGCTATGTTCAAAATAATTTCTGACGTAATTAAATCACACCCGGGTGAACAGGGTGAACATAGCAACCATGCTCATTTTCTCTGCACACATTACGTCAGACATGATTTCATTATCTTACACCACTCAGTTCACACGGGTGTGATTTTTTTCATATACTTCTATGTGAGTCCACCACCTCACCCAAGTCTACTGGCAGGTTTTTGTTTTCTTCTGTCTGAAATGCAAAAAATTCTTTGCCCAGAACAAAAAAACTAAAAATGTTTCATATAGGGGTCAAACTACAGCAATATTTATTTTCTGTTTTATTTGTATTTTCATTTTCAGGAATTCAGAGTCTGGTACAGCTGAACCTCTCATACGTCTCTGTGCAGTTCAGCGGGAGGAACTCTAGAGGTCAAAGTTCACATAGTCTTCCTGTATTGGATGATGGCTCCTTCACACTGTCAGATGATTGGCTACTGGAGACCCCGGGGAAATATCATCTCAGTAAGTCAACGAGAGCAAATCTGTCAAACGATGAATCATATATTAGGCCTACTGTTATGCTCATTATTGTTTTACTTGGTTAATTAATTAATTAATTCATTCATTCATTCATTCATTCATTCATTCATTCATTCATTCATTCATTCATTCATTCATTCACTCACTCTTCCTGCTCTCTCTCTCCCTAGATGTCAGTGTCTCCAACCCTCTGTCGCAGCTCTCCTCTACGCTGTTCTCTCCATCGCTCATCCTTCTCCAGAGGGGATGGAGGTCTCTCTGCTCCCTGGGACCCCTTCCTGTGTGCCTCCATTGACCCCCAGATAGGAGGAGCTGTGGAGACAGCCCACCTGGGCGAAACTGTCAGCCTACGGGCGCACACACGCCGGGGTCTCGGACCATACCAGTTCCACTGGCGATTCACCCGTGAAGGAGAGGAGGACGAGGCAAAGGTCCTAAACACTAACTGCCTGCCTGAGTCTGACTGTCTGAACAGCACTGTGGTAAGACACGATAGATAGATAGATAGATAGATAGATAGATAGATAGATAGATAGATAGATAGATAGATAATAATACAACTTTATTTGTATAGCACCTTTCATGACATGAAATGCAGCTCAATGTGCTTTACAGAGCAATGGAGAAAAAAGAAAAGAAAAGCAAGGCATAAACATTAAAAAAAAACAAGAGCAGTAATGCAATACAGTGAGGACATGAATAACAAAAAAATTAAAAGATCAATTAAAAGCAAGAGTGTAGAAGTGAGTCTTGAGCTGCGCTTTAAAAATGTCTACAGAGGCTGCCTGTCGAAGGTACAGTGGGAGTTTGTTCCACGCCGTCGGCCCGTAGAAGCAAAACACTGCTTCCCCGTATTTTTTAGTTGCCATTTTTTTAGGCAAAGCGAGCAGGCCCGCAGTGGAAGACCTTAGGGGGCGATTTGGGACATATTTAGGCAGGCAGTCATGTAGGTAGGAAGGTGCGAGACCATTGAGAGCTTTATAAACAAGTAAAATAATTTTATAGATAGATAGAACATACTTTACCACCTTATATTGAAACCCTATATTTATTGACCCTGGGCTCTAAACTTGGTCCCCTCCCTTTTTCAGGATCAAGGGGATGAAGTTAACGTTTTAAAACAAGTTCCAACATTTCTTTCTTTCTTTCTTTCTTTCTTTCTTTCTTTCTTTCTTTCTTTCTTTCTTTCTTAATTTCTTTCTTACGGTTTATCTTGTGCGTTCTCTGCATTCTAATCTAAACATTGAAATGATTGCAGACGTGGGTCTTTGAGACGGAGGGAGTTCACGTGGTGAGCGTGAACGCGTCCAGTGCCTCCGGTTGGACAGAGGGGATGCTCCATGTTGTTGTGAGTATACTCTGCCTTCCTACTGGCGTCATTCAGTCATTCAGTCAACAACGGAGATCCACATGGAACCACAGGTCATTATTTAAAGCAGCTCAGCCTCATTTCCGCTAAGTGTGTAATAAAGCTCTGGGCTGTAGATAGAGAGACATTGATTTTCCTTCCGTTGCAACTTCCCCTCCGACCACTAACAGTCAGACATTTATCAGTGAGGAATCATTGTGTATGTATATAATATATAGATCCTCTGATTAAACCGGCTCTGTAGCCTACTTGGTTTCCTCTTTGATTCTCCCCCCAAACGACACCCAAGCACTCATCGTGAGAATCGGAGTATCCAATCAGCTGGATGGAGCTGAAATGTGGGATCTCCCCTTCAAATGTGTTTGCTGAAAATAGACGATCTGTAAGCTCACAACGAGTGGCGAGTGCATCCGGACACATGCTTGACAAGACGGACAAGGTTGTCAGTGGTAAGGAATCACTTCTAATTACTGCCCCAGAGAACTGTCACGTGAGCCAGTCTTCACAGTACTGCTTCTCAAGTTCTCAAGTTCAAATGGAACCAAATGGACCTGCAAGGGTCCATTTGAACTTGACCCAAATGTAACTTAATAAACCTTTTCATAAAGACTTCAAGTCTTGTTTCACACAGCACAACATGCGTTTTTGTTTATGGTCCCATTAATGTTTTGATCGATGATAAAGCAGGATAAAGAATTTCATAAATATATACATAAAAAGTTAAGAAATTTCACAAATGTAAAAAGAAGAAGTTTAAGAAGTAGTGAAATAGAAGATCTGCAACCTTGTTGTGAGCTTGTAGATCGGCTATTTCCACTATAGATTGGGTCCCGGCCGGGGGGGAGACATCGTCAAATTTCTCTTTTGGGTCTCGAGCTACAAAAGAAACATTTTGGGAACCACCGACCTAGAGAATACATGTGAGCGGATGGCATTCCTCTCTCCCTGGTAGCTCAACCAGTAAATGTTCTTACCACTTTACTGCAACCACAACAGCCTGGGTTACAACCCACCCCCGGGCCTGCACTACACTGCACTGCATGCACATCGGCCAGTGTCCTGTCGGGCAGAAACCTCCTATCTCCATATTTTAACTTTTTGTGGGTTTTTTTGGGTGTTTTTTCATTTTTTTGTAAATTAATGCCCGCGTCACACAAACGCATCAAAAGTTGCCAAAATCTACAAGCTCACAACTTAATGCAATTGCGACGTGTTGTGAGATTGTAGATCTGCTATTTTTTAATTGCTTAAGTATAATATATGTTCTTAAATATATTCTTAAATGTTGCTAATATATCTCCAAAGTTACTTGTAACTAAAGCGGTCAAATAATTGTAGTGGAGTAAAAAAAAAAGTACACATTTTCCTCATTGAGCTAAAATAGAGCCTGCCTGCTTTCTCAGGGGATAAACTGAATATTGATCATCAGGTTATCGGCGTCAGATCCTTTGTCTAGGTGAGACATGACCTTTGACACGATCTAATGTCTCAATAGAAGAGCAAGGAGACATGATACATACACTCCAATTATATATGTTATATATATTAACAAACTACCATATAGATTGGACAAAATTACATTTAATTTATTTTCAAAAGTTTCATAGTGTTGCTTTAAGTAACTGTAACTTACCGTAGTTGCATGACACCACTGTTCATAACATGTCCTATAAGGAAGCAGAAAGATCTCACCTTCTGTACAGTAGAGTGATGCAGGCCAGGGCCCAGCTGTTAATTCACCTTCTGTACAGTAGAGTGATGCAGGCCAGGGCCCAGCTGTTAATTCACCTTCTGTACAGTAGAGTGATGCAGGCCAGGGCCCAGCTGTTAATTCACCTTCTGTACAGTAGAGTGATGCAGGCCAGGGCCCAGCTGTTAATTCACCTTCTGTACAGTAGAGTGATGCAGGCCAGGCCCAGCTGTTAATTCACCTTCTGTACAGTAGAGTGATGCAGGCCAGGCCCCAGCTGTTAATTCACCTTCTGTACAGTAGAGTGATGCAGGCCAGGGCCCAGCTGTTAATTCACCTTCTGTACAGTAGAGTGATGCAGGCCAGGCCCCAGCTGTTAATTCACCTTCTGTACAGTAGAGTGATGCAGGCCAGGGCCCAGCTGTTAATTCACCTTCTGTACAGTAGAGTGATGCAGGCCAGGGCCCAGCTGTTAATTCACCTTCTGTACAGTAGAGTGATGCAGGCCAGGGCCCAGCTGTTAATTCACCTTCTGTACAGTAGAGTGATGCAGGCCAGGGCCCAGCTGTTAATTCACCTTCTGTACAGTAGAGTGATGCAGGCCAGGCCCCAGCTGTTAATTCTGAGCGAGCTGTGTGCAGCTTGAGTTTGGATTAAGATCTTGTCGCTGTTGGGTGGAAACCTTGTATGACCAAAAAAGGAAAAACATATATATATTTCTGTAATTGTTCAAGGAAAAACACAATAGTGAAAATCTATAGTTCAGATCTACAAGCTAAAATATGTCTTAAGTGTTAATGCAATTTAATAATACATCTCCAAAGTAACTTGTAAACTAAAGCATGCAGTCAAATAATTGTTGTGGAGTAAAAAAGTATCAACCTTTCCTCTGAGATGTAGTGTAGATGGAAGAAAACATGAAAAAGTTGAAATGTTGGAGATACAAGGTTTCTGTCCCGACAGCGAAGGCTTTCTGCTGCTGCTGTCATCCGAACGTGACGCTGCCAAACAGTTGTCAGAATGACTGTAGGAAGTTAATTACTTGGCTTTCATCCTTGACTAATACTCGCATTCTTGATCTTTGTCCAAGCAAATCTGAGCTTCAGTGCATCTCGCGTTACACTGGAAAAGAATGTGCGGACGTCTCAGTATGTACAACATAGTTGTTTGAAAAGGGGTAAAAAATAGACCTTTACAGGCCAATGTTCTTTAGACCTTCTCTGAGTTAAACTTACCACTCCAGATTTTACTGTGCAGAGCCGAGCGGCTTAAGGTATTGGTTTCAATTTCAGTCAGTTGAATTCAGTTTGGAGTTGACATGACGCTAATAGGAAGTTTAGCCATAGTTCAGTTTGTACACTGGTGAAACTATTCTAGAGCTTTTCGGTCATGAGGTGAAAACTCATTTAATTCATTACTCGCTTTCACAGCACCAGGGTACAGAGAGATCAAGTTAACTTGACTTTGCATTAGAAGTAATGGCTGTAAGGTTATTTTCAGTATAAAATCCTGTGAACTACAATGGTAGATGTCAAACCTTTTCGTGCCAAGGACCCCAAAATTGTTTGTATCAATCTATTTGGCCGCGGACCCCCATCTAAAAATGTTTTGTGCCCGGGAACCCCCAGAAGAGAAGTGTTTGTGATACTGTACTAATTCATTTTGCTGGGGACATCCCTGGAACCCTCCCACTTGCACGCACACAGCCACACACCCACGCACACACCCACACACACAGAGCTCTGTGCTTCTCAAATTGGCCTATAATAACCCTGAAGTGTGTGCTGTCCTCTCCACCAGCAGCGAGGGTGCATGCAGAGAAGCAGGTTTACTCCACCAACACAGACATAACCTTCACGGTGCAGACCGACGAAGCGGAGCCTCTGCAGTTCCTCTGGGACTTCGGAGACTCCAGACCCACCAGGACCACCTCAACAACAATCAACAAGCAATACCAGGCACCAGGCAGGTACAGGAACAACCTAACCAGTAACCACCAGAATGTACTTACGGAAATCGACGGTTTCCGACCTATTGTGCATGGAGCATGTTTTAATGATCAATCAATCCATTGCGTGCCGGTGTCACAATGGAAACCCATTGTTCAAGGTTTTATAGAAAAATACCATGACATTTATTTACATGAATTGTTTAACCCATTTGACCTCAAAATTAAAAAAAATCTTCTAAATCCTCCAGTTTTCTGAAATAAATATTTTCACGATTTAAAAAAAAATAGCAGACCTACAAGCTCGTAGCTCGCCACTCGGTGGCGTGCTATGAGCTTGTAGATCTGCTATTTTTCAATAGCTAAATTATAACATAATGTTTAAAACACCAAAAGGGGTTCCCGCCCAAAATGGGGGTAGGGTAGGTGATTTTCTTTGGTTAAATAGCTCTATATTCTCACGTGTTTGTTCAGTAATAGCTCTCCAGCTCTTTATTAAACAGAAAATACATTTTCAGGTTGGGATTTACCAATTTGATCCAAACAGGATAGAGAACTCAGGCAAGGATACATATTCAATAATTAAGAAGAATAATTGGAAGTGATGACACAAAGAAATGAGAACACAAAATTGGAAATTGAAAAAAAAAAATCATATAGTGTTTTGCCAATTATTTCAGGGCTCACTTGCAATATCCCACCAGTGGTCCCTGGCCCACTGACTGGTGGGATCGCTGGATTATTTATTTCACAATATGCCCCATGAGTTAAAGACAAGGAGACAAGCTTGTCGATCTGATACTTTCACCGATTCCTTTTCCCGGAATAAGGAGGTTCATGTGGTTGACTCAAGGTGTTGTGTGAGTTGAACCGGTAAATTCCTTTCACTAGTACAGACCACACATTCAATCAAACATCGTTTAACATTTTATTTAGAAAAGAACATGAAAAGGCATGATAGAGAATTAGATACGCATGAATGACATGAATGAGAATTAGATATACATGAATGATATGAAGGGGATGAGGGGATGAAAAGGGGGGGGGGGCGGGGAGGAGGGATGAGGATGAAGTACGAGGTACAATGCACAAATGCCAGGTGAAGCAAGCAGGCATATATACTCTTCCCTTATTGGAGCTGGAGTTAAGGTGCGCTTGACAGTTGCGCTTGACAGTTGCCATGGCAGCGAGGCCTCGGTGAGTGGTGAGGGTGGAGCCAAGATCAGTTACCATAAATTGAGGGAGGAGTTTACTCTGTAACTATGGTGATGTTGATCAAGCTTGTTACTTTAGGAAAGGACTAGGAATGGAATTAGCCTGATAGTAAAGTGGGGAAAGTAACCAACGATCTTATCTTGAAAGCGTAGTCTTCCTCCTGGGCACGTAACTCATTACGTGCCCAGGTTTATAACGATTTTTCACCTACCTTTGAAAAATCACAGAATATTTTTTGCGTCAGTCTATTCCGTGCACGAGCACTCTCAAATGACACGCACGGATGTTGTTGTCCGCGAGCAGTTTTCCATTGGACTGCTATTATGGTGGAGTTTTCACTCCAGTCCTCTACATGCGCACATGAATATAAATTTTCCGGTCATGTGATCATCGTGTCCCGAGGTGATCCGAGTGCTCACGAAACTATGGATGTTATCAAAGACCTCATGGGCACAGAATGAGTTTGATGTGTTTCGTTTTCAAATTGTCCGTGTTTAAGTAAACAGTGCTAATTAAAGAGTTGATGATGCGTGCCGTGTAGTCACTTCTTCCCGAGTCTGATCTCAGTCGTGAGCTACTGTAGTGTTTGGAACACACTACACAGTGCTGATGATGTAATAAGATAATTTTATCAAAACATGATGGTTACAAAATGCTTCACAAGTGAAAGCAACACCAGGGGCTGCATAGTTGAGTTACAGCACCCTCTGGTGGACAAATGTGCAGAGTGAATACATATACAGAGAAACAAGCTTTTTTGATTGATTGAAGAATTTATTAACAGTTTGCAGAATTACAGTACATTTCAAGCACAAACTCAATACAAAGGCTGTTAACTGTGAGTGGACGACCCAATTAAGCATTACACTTGTTTCCAACAGGGTCCACCATGTTCAAATCATCAAAACATTTAGAGACGTACAAATAGACACTTCTATAGACAGAACAGGAATTCATCACAAAAGAATTCATCAAAAAGGAGGTAAAAAGGGAAAAGAAATATATACAGTGAGGGGAAAAAAGGGGGGGGCGGGGGGGGGGGATTCAGATTTTACGGGGGCCAGTTTCGAATTGCAGCCATCCGTAGGTGCCCTTTGAGAGCGGTTTTGAAGGAGTCAAGGGATTCGCATGTCTTAATGACAGTTGGTAGGGCGTTCCACATTTTGGTGGCATAGGAGCGAAAAGAATTTAGTCCCTTGTTTGTGCCGAATCTGGGTTGTACATGGTTCGTTGCACTCCCTCTGGTGTTGTGGGTGTGGACTTCGTTAACATTAAGGAAGTATCTAGACAGGTACATGGGTATCTTGGTGGTGTATCGAATCTTGTGGACCAGACCCATTGCAAGATGCTGTACTCTGTCGTCGACCCTAAGCCATTCCAGCCTGTCGAAGTGGGCAGGGGTGAGGTGGGTTCGGGGGGCTAGATCAAGTAGGAGCCTGACCAGTTTGTTTTGGGAAGTCTGGAGTCTGGTTTTAAGGGCCTTTGAGGTGCTGTGGTACCAGGAGGTGCATGCATAGTCAAAGAAACCCTGTACAAGGGCTCCTGTTAAGGTCTTCAAGGTGTTTTTGTTGACCAGTGAGGAGATCCTGTAGAGGAATCTTGTTCTATGGTTGACTTTTTTGATTACGTTGGTGGCCATTTTATCACCGGAAAGATTAGCCTCCAGGATGGAACCTAGGTAGGTAATTTCATCTTTACGTGTGATAACATTGTCACCCACTCTAACCAAGAAGCCATTTGCCTTGCTGAGGTTACTAATAGAGCCAAAGAGAATGGATTCAGTTTTTCCCAGGTGTAAAGATAGTTTGTTATCAGCGAGCCAGGTGCAGATTCTACCGAGTTCAGAGCTGAGGGCATTTTCAACCTGCAGTTTGTCCCTGTCCGAGACCAGCAGTGCTGAGTCATCTGCGAACAGGAACAGGTTGCAGTCACAGGCTGAAGTCATGTCGTTTACATATATTAGGAACAGTAGAGGCCCTAGTATGCTTCCTTGTGGAACGCCACAGCTCACTGGGAGGGGGGGGGACAGTGTTCCGTTCACTTCCACCATCTGTTCTCTCCCCTCCAGGTAGGATTGCATCCAGCTCACTGAAGTGCTATCGAAACCAATTGCTTTTAGCTTGTTAACCAGTATGGAGTGGTTCACGGTGTCAAAAGCCTTTTGGAGGTCCAGCATGACCATGCCGCAGTATTTGCCAGCGTCCACCTCTTGTTTGATGTGGTCGCTCAAATAGAGGAGGCATGTGTCAGTGGAGTGGGATGTTCTGAAGCCAGATTGGAACTCGTACAATAATTTATTAGTGGCAAGATACTTTTCAACCTGTTCATAGACTATTTTTTCCATCACTTTCGAGATGGAACTAAGAATAGAAATAGGGCGGTAGTTGCCGGGGTCTAATTTACTCCCTTTCTTGTGCAAGGGGGTTACTTTGGCCAGTTTGAAATCTTGGGGGACCTGTCCCTGTTTGATGGAGAGGTTTACTATGTGGGTGATGATTGGAGCTATAGAGATGGCTGAGTCTCTGAGAAATTTGGAGGGAATGTTGTCATGTCCTGTGGCCTTGTGGGGTTGGAGGGCACTCAGTTTCTTAATTACCTCATCGGTTGTTACCATAACTAGTTTAAAATCGTCTTTACAAACACCTAGGTTTTTGTAGAAGGTTGTAATGTGCTCTACACCAAAGAGCCCAGAGTGGGAGGGCAGTTTGTTAACCAGAGTTGTTGATATCAATAGTTAGATAATAGATAATAGATAATAGATAATAGATAATAGATAATCAATAGTTTCTTTATTCATTGTCATTAAAAATGAAAAGATGATGACAGATGACAGTATACACATTTTAAGAATGATAGGGCAATAGTAAGTGACCGTAAAATATCTAAAATGTGCCGGTAATCAAATATAATGTTCAAGTCTGTGAGTATGTCTGGACAAATTGCCCATTTTAAAATATGGAGATAAGAGGTTTCTGCCCGACAGCAACAATATAAATATAATCAATTAAACCCATAGGTACAGTGGTGGAAAGTAACTTAGTACATTAGTTAAATACTGTACTTTTTTTGTACAACATTTAATTGAACGCGTTAGTTACTAGTTACTATATTATTACAAAACATACATTAAGCACTTCAGCTCTAAATAAATGTTGGGCATTTTCATGAGACACATTGTGAGCTTGTAGAAATTCTATTTTCAAAAGATTTGAAAACATGAAACATTCTGCATAATGACGAGTATACCTTCTGCTTAAATTGGTACTTAAAATGTTGACTTTGATTGTACTTTTTCTCAAGTACATATTGAATTCCGGACTTTTACAGTAATGATACTCTTACTTAAAGTAAGAAATCATGAGTACTTTTCCCACCACTGCATATAGGTACAACGTAGTGGTGGTGGTGGTGGCCTCCAGCGGTAATATGGCAGGCCAGTCTGGTGCATCTCAGAGGCAGTACAGGTTACATGAGAAAAGGAGGGGCCTAAATTGTCTGAGCTGCTCCAGTGCCTCCTTTTCTAATGCGCTATTTTACATTGTTACTCGTGGAAGTAATGTTGTTATGTAACACATTACCTCCAACACTGAACAAGAGGATGACAAGTCTTTGACTGGTCGTCGTGCTAGCCAGTGTTTTATATTAGAATAGCATGCACACACACACACACACACACACACACAGACTAAGTACAAATGAGTACACATACACAGGATACGTACATGCGAAGCAATAAACATAAACACAGGGTATGTGTACTATAAATAACAGTGTTATGATGAGTTGCAATCAGGGAAGCAGAACTCCAGCAGGAAATATGGGAAAGAATATGTTCTGAATCACAGCAGCTAGTAACTTGCTTTAACAGTTGGAGGAAATGTTAACTGGAAGCTTACAGCAAGAGCTTTTAGAACACTACACATAACAGGGATGATTAGGTCATCATTTATGAGCAATTGTTGCCTTGTGTTATTGTGTCTATACCATGTGGTCACGTAACAAATTGAAGCAGTACTGGAATTTGATTTTATATTATATATCTGAACTATATTTTCAAAGTACAAATTCCCCAATAATCATTAGTAGCTTTGCTGTGAGTTATCCATGAGGGAACCGCATATCTTCTTTGGATTCTCTAAGTAGCTGTTCCATCAAAGGAATCTCAGTGAATTGGTAATAATAATCTACTGCCCCAGTAGTTCAGTCATGTGTAGATGGCTTGTGGCTACACCATATAGTATGGAAGAAATTATACACAACTTGAGGCTTCAGCGGAAGACATTCTTAACTAGATGAAACCCGATGTCCCAGCATTACACTATTGATTTGACACACGTATCCTTACCAAACCCCTCTCTGCCTATCCCCGAACAGCTACAGCTGGAGCTGTACGCCAATCAGCTCCATTGTCGATTCCTGTTTCGACCAATACCTTCCCACTTCCTTCCCCGTGCTGGCGTTCCCCGCCAGCTTCCTGAAGAGCAGCTTTGACCAGTTCCAGTTCACGCTGACCGTGCACGGTGCTCACGACCGCACAGCTTCCACACAGACCTTTGTTACTGTTGCACCACACCCGATCAGGTCAGCTGGTTTGAAGTGTTGATGTGTTGTGTACAGTGGCTCCTGGCTTGTATTAACAAAATTAATAAATAACTAAACAACAAATACACTGTTACTTGGAACAAAATAACCTTTTGGATCCAATGGATCCATTTGTAGTTATTATTTAGCCACTCGTTTTTTTCATTGATTAATATATAAAACCCACAGACATGATCATATTACTTAACCAGTTTCAATCTGGCACCCTTATTTTGGGCATCTCATTAGATATAGATTGACAAGCTCAAAATGTGCTGCATTGGCTAATCGGCTATTTTCGTAACTTTCATGCAACACTGTCTGTCATTATGACAAAGTATAAAATAGGGCAATCATTTATGAAAGAAAAACACAAAAAAGATGAAACAAGGTTTCTGCCTGACAATATGTAAAATAAATAATTTACCACTTAACCCCTATACATGTATAATGTTGACTGGGGTCCACTAGCCCCCCTACATTTTTTGCTCTACTACCCCAAATCTCTTCAAGTAAAATTTTCTGTGAATGAACGTCTGTTATGGCAGGCAGGGATGCTACAAAAGGATTTAATCCATTAGTAACCCTATTATATACAAATCCTCATCATAAAGTAGCCTATACATTGATTGCAAATGTAGGTGTAATGTAAACCTTCTTTCTGTACAAGTCCAGTAGGCTGTGGGTGTCTTGCCACCAGTGCCAGGGTGACCGGCTGAACTGGGATCAGCCGTTCTCTGTGAGTGCTGTGTGCGACGGCTGTGGCGCTGACCCCAGACATGTTCACTACACCTGGAACCTCTACTTGGTCAACGTCTCCTCCAAACCCACAAGAGAAGGTGAAACTATACACAATAGCAAGCAGAATTGGTTCTTCAGCGGTTCTTTGGGGTGGTTGAGGGGTTATACAGTATAGCACCGCTGCCTTACAAAGAACCTGCATGTTTCTTTAGAGCTTCCCTAAAGGTTCCATTTGACAAAGGATGTTATGTTAGATGCTATATTATAGCAGTGATTATGAGCTATAGCCTCGGTACCCAGGGCTTTTATTTTCGTTCGCATTCGGCTCAAAAATGAAAGGCTGGGGAAACGCATTGGGAAAATCTGGCATAGGAAGCCCACTTCCTTGTATTTCGCTATCCAATAACAGTGCAGAGGGGCGTGACGTGCGCCGCCCCAAATTTGGTGACGTCTGTGTTCTCCTGTGTTTTCTACCGGGGAATATATATATTCCAGTGAATATATATATATATATATATATATATATATATATATATATATATGAAGGAGAGCATGCACTTTAAGGCTGCCATTTACACCTTTTTGATCCTACATGTTGATATGAAAGACAGACTTTATATTTAATTCATGGATGGCAGCAGACATGAGCTCATGTTGTCTGAATATCCTGCTTTCCTCGGTTGTGCTTCTATCTTTGACTTTATCTTTGGGTCATTTATGCATAATTTATGAACACTTGACTTTAGTTTTTAATTTAATTTAATTTAATTTAATTTAATTTAATTTTATAATATATTATTCTGCAAAAATATTCCTTATTTCTGTTCGGTTCAGATTTCTGTTAGTTTTATGTAAACACATTTCGACAGTTTCATGTTTTGTGCTTTCCTCTCCAGTACCGTTCTGTCATGCAGTAGATCTCAGTTCTCCATCCAGCCTCATCAGAGATCCAGCAGCCTCCCCTCTGCCTCCCGGGACCCCCACCCTCCAACCCCCTGCCACCTCCCCTCTGCCTCCCGGGACCCCCACCCTCCAACCCCCTGCCACACACACACCTGCCGTCAATCCTCCAACCCCTCAACACCTCCATGCGTCATCGTCGAAAGTGTCCAGCCATGCTGAGACACAAACTACAATCCCCACAATACCCTCTCCCATCACCACGCCACAATCCCCCCTGTACCCTCCCCTTCTGTCAGAAGACAGCCAATCCCCTGAAGGTCGCTCCTGGAAACAGAGTTTACTTGGACCTTGGAGGACCAATAGGACGGCCTATTCCAGCGGCTCATCCAACAAGACTTCTTCCTCCATGAACATGGCTGCTGGTGTGGCGGATGAATCCCTGTTCGAATTTGATGACCAGAGTGACGGCATCACAGAATCCCCCAGTGACTCTGACTTCCCTGCAGACGCAGATTACCTGTTCTCTATCCTGGAGAGTGGTGACACAGAGACAGAGAAGGTATCCATCCATCCATCCATCCATAGATGATATGGATGGATAGTATAATAGATAATAAATGAATATCCCTTCGTGAACTATAACCTCCTTACAGGTTGCTGCTGTTGTCTATGGTCCATCACTGCAAATAAGTTTAAGCTCAGTGCCTCTCGAGCATAAATAACAGTTTTGAAATGAAATGAAATGTCAAACTACATTGTGTTTTCAGACCCTTCCTGGATGGAGGTTGACTTGCCTCTCAGCGGAACCCCACCAGCACCAACTGCCAACCACACATGACATGGACCACTGGTAATCCAAACCAATCTGTGTAGACACGACCACTCCAGCAAACATCTTGCTTGTACTGTCAAATATCACACCCGTGTGAAGTGAGGGGCGCACTTATCATCATACTGTTGATGTGGCAGCGGTGGCCGAACGGTTTGCGGAGCGGTCTTGATACCGGAAGGTCGCCAGTTCGTATCCCCGGACCGGCACGTTAAAATTACCACCGCTGAAGTGCCCTTGAGCAAGGCATTGAACCACTACCATGAAATGTTCTATGAGCAGGGCCTGGCTGTAAACAAGTATCTGATGGTTAGTCCAGTTACCCTGGGTAAATATAGTAACTTTGCTTTGCTTTGCTTTACATCATCATACATCACATTCCGTGCTCAGCCAACCAAATCATCACAAATGTAATTCCGGCCAATCACTTTTGGCGTCTTCACTTTTCTGCCATCACTTTTTGAGGGGCGCTAGCCTCTCCTATGTCCAGCTTTTAGAGTGTGTGCAAAAACATCAGCTGCAGGGGTCAATATATACATAGAGGACATACTACAGACCTACACACTCATGGGAGAAGTTGGCAACGCTCAAAAAGTCAAGATTGATAGATCATAACATGCTCTGAAAATGCACAGGGCCGCCCACCCATCTGACCAGTTAAGTGGGCAGATGCGTGGGCCGCAAATACGCTTTTGAGATTTTCAAGTGGGCCCTGACCCAGAAAATGTTGAGAAGGACTGCCTTTTAATGACTAATGTACTGGTGGTTTGGGATGTTAAGCCCATTGACTCTTGACATGAATGACTATCATTTTACAAACATCAACTTGCAGAGACCAGAGGTGTTAACGTGGGGAGTCTGTGTCTTCTACAGGTACTACAGATGATGATGTCTCGTTCCTGAGTGTAGAGGAGGGAGACCCCGGGATTTCACAAGGCAGACCCACAGGTAGGGGTGTGTGTGCGTGTGCGTGTGTGTGCGTGTGTGCACACACACACAACTGTACTGAAAGTACAGTTTCAGTATAGGAGACAGTCCTCCTAGGATTCTTTACCAGGGACATGACATCCAGTACTACTTCAACCTTCCCTCTGGAGACCCCAATGATGATTATAAAGGTACACGCGCACACACACACACACACACACACACACACACACACACACACACAAAGTCACAAAGTCCTCTCTAAAAGTTGTGCATCATCAAGGCGATCGATTGAATGATGGATTTGTCTTACTCGCCTGCTTAATCGATTGATTGATTAACAAACACTGTTCCCGTAGTGACCGTTCACACAGAGATCAGTAGCAGCATGTTTGGAACGGCCACTAAACCCTGTCCCGTCACGGTTCGAGTCCGGCCCAGCCTCCTCCGAAACGCTTCCTCACTCAACGACCCCGACCTGTCCCAGTAAACCCCTGTCTTGGCTATTTTCAAATGGCCGAAATAGATATAAGGCTGAAGTGTTTAATGTATATGTTTTAGTATATGATGATGAGTGTGCTGCGATGTGCACCGCTCAACAATAGCATAGAAGCTCACAGCTGCAAGCCTGTACATCTTTGAAAAACCTTGAAAGTGTTTTGAAAAAATTTGAATGATTGAATCAGGCCTTGCAAACGTGAAGCGAGGAACGCAGGCGTTGTTTGCCTGG
Organism: Electrona antarctica; assembly: GCF_951216825.1. Lineage (NCBI taxonomy): Eukaryota > Metazoa > Chordata > Actinopteri > Myctophiformes > Myctophidae > Electrona > Electrona antarctica. The sequence goes on from NC_136801.1 coordinate 25,416,429, forward strand.
ATCAACACAGGTCTCCTCCAGGTCTGCTCAAGAGGGGCGCAACAACGCAAGCGTAAAAAAAAAAGCTAAACAGAATCCAGGTCTGGTGAGTCGCGGGCGTGTGCACGTAACGAGCACGCGAGCAACAAATGCATGGGACCGCACTCACGTAAATACGCTTGTGTTGTCGCACCGCGACTTCTCCGAGCAAAAACACAGGTCTCATTGAAAATGTACTATAGGCACTTTTTATCGCTACCCGTTTGTAAGGCCCTTAAAGCTTCCTGAGCAGTCCACTCACAGTGGAGACACTGGAGGGGTCTATGGGGTCAATGGCAATGCATAATGCTGATGACAGTATGCTATGTATAACACCAGGTGCAGGTGTAGGGTACCTGGCTCTGCTGAACGCTGACTATGAGAAACCTCCCAGACACAAGTACCATGACTAACCAGGTCACATACAGTCTAACACTGGAGTCTAGCCTGGGTTTGTCCTGGGACCGCCACCAGGGGGCGTGGACGCACCGCGGCTGCACCAAACGGCAAGAAGGGACGTCCACTGCTGTCAATTGCAGGTTAGGTTCTACTGTCAAATACACAGTCAGCCACACAAACACATGCAAATGTTATTTTCTCATGATAGATTTGCTCACAGTGCATTATGACACTCATCTGGTCATATACTGTACCACATGCAACTTGCCTATATACAGTATATTATAGTAAAACATAAGAAATGTTACATATGGTTCTCGTTAATTCACAAAGGTGCAGTACTGTATTTTTGTCACCGGACGTCACTAATTACAATACAAGTTACTTCCATGAATTAGAAATATATATATATATTTTTAAATATATATATATATTTTTTAATTTTTATCCCACAATTTTGCAGCCCATTTTTTCACCCAGTGTCAATTATCTAATGTAATCCTGGGCGCTACACTTCCTCTGCTAACCTGGGGGTGCAGCGGACTGGCCTCATGCTTCCTTCTCTGCATGAGGAGTCCACGCTGCTTCTTTTCACCTGACGGGGGAGTTTCCCTGGCCGGACGTAGCGCGTGGAAGGAACATGTTATTCCGACCAGTTCCTTTCCCCTCCATCAGGTGCAGGGTTTCTTAATATTTGCCTTTTTAATAGATATCATAGAGTAGTGATGTATTACTGAGGACTGTGAGAAGAGCATCAAAGAATCATTCATGAACATTGATGGATTAAATAAATAATGACAGATTTAGACAGACCTAACAACTGTTGATATAGATTATTTTATTTGATATGGACATTGGAATAACACTGGAACAATAACACACAAGCACCAGATGCATTGTATTGATTGTTTGTTGTGAAACGTTAATTTACAATACAGGAGGCTTTTAAAGAAAAGAAAAAGAAAGCAGAGAAACGAATGGGAAACATCATGAACAACCGGAAAAAGGTTAAGAGACCAAAGTAATGAGCGAGAACAAGCAGTAAGAGAGAGAGGAGGGCCATTCATTGTCCATACAGTTATACATGTGTTTTACAGTGGTGTTCTATTCACATGGGAAACAGCAGAAAACCACTGAATGTGTTGCGGTAAAAGTGGTCATCTTGGAGCCCACAATTAGCAGCAAGTTTCATGTAGATCACGTCACCTTCCTGTAACTCGATAGTCAACGCATTAGACAGGTGAACGTAACCCCAGGATGCACTGGATACACCGTCGGTATTGAAGAGAACCAGCCTGCTGTTATGGTACAGTTTCACACCCACCCGGTGAGAAGTGCGGCCTTCGGCAGCGGTGAATCTGAAGTAATAAAGTCCTCGGACGGGAGCTGTGAACAGACCTGCACCAGAGGAGGACAGGCAGAGATGAGTGATGCTGGATAATAACATTCATAATAACATGGAGAATTAGGTTTATTGAGTGCATGGTACTGTACCACAGGTTACCCAAAACAGATCAAAACATTATGAAACTATATCATTTCAAATAAAGGTACACATAATGGTAATAAACACCTCAACATGATTTAAATATTAAGTTGCATCATGGCTTCTACATTGATTCAGTTTGTAGATCAGTACCTGTATCTGGGTTGTAGGCGTGGCCAATGTTGGCGAGTACGTTTTTGAAAACCAGTGTGATATCAGTATTGAACGGTCCTAGTACTGTTGTTCCTCCGTCTGTCAGTCCAGCAGAGAAAGCCACCTTTGCTCTCTCTGTGAACACAAGAGAACAGTATTTTAGTCATTTTACTTATAGTGTTTTTTACAGTTTTTTTAAAAGAACAAATTATTAGTTCACCTGAGTTCTCTCTCTTCAGGGCTGATACATCGTTCTGTAATGCTGTAAACACACATGAATTGGCACTTTTAAATCATATAAATAACCATAAATAAACAGAATAAGACCTCACATCAAAAAGAAAAAGAAAAGGCCCTGATGCAAATTCTCAGCAGAACCATATATTAACCCATTACAAGTGTCATTTTAGATTTATTTGGCTAAATAAAAATGTAGAAGATATACAAACTCGTCGCTTTAGAAATACATATATTCAAATATTTGCACAAACTTTCACAAACATTTTAACTCAAATCTTTGCTTCTGGGGGTCCCTGGAAAAAATATTTTGAGATGGGGTTTGCGGCCAAATACATATCAAATTGGGGGTCCTTGACATGAAAACGTTTCAGAAAAAGTTAGGGTTTAGAAGACATTTGTTACCTGCATTCTCTGTCTCCAGCGTTACAATCCTGCTGTTGGAATTGTTCAACTCATCTCTCACATAGTTCAGCTTCACCTTCTGTTCCACCAGCTGCACCCTCTGCTCCACCACCATATCTCTCAACCACATAAGTTCTGTCCAGATATCTGGGGTGGAGCGGGCTTCTCCACCGAATTGGTTGTGAGTGACCATTCCATCCTGTCCCTGAGCCAGTGCCCTAGACAGGCACAACAGCGACACCACCAGCAGAGTAACAGCAGCCTTCATCTTTAAACCACACCCGCTCTTGTGGTCGGTGAGAATGTAGTGTAGCTAATAGGACTGCAGCGCTTTATGTAATTCAGCACAAGGTCATGGATATTGTGTGCCAACTTCTAACACATTTTGTGGGAAGGCCTGCAGCTGTCTTGGATGTCCCTCTTCAATAGACATTTTAGTAAAGTTAGAAAGTTAGAGATATGGATTCTTTACTCACCTGTGTTTAACTTTCTAATCACTCCAATTTGACTCCAGTCACAGCTAGGAGTCAAGTCAGTATCTCTTCTCACCTCTCCTAATACCTGTTTGGACTATTATGTCTATTTTCTATCTGACAGTGTCAGCCACGTTTTTATGTATCTATAAATGCACCAAGTCTCTGTGTGTGTACAGTACGTGTGTACGTACATCTGTAATGCACGTAACTCGAGAGCCGTTCGCCCCACCGACTTCAAATTCGACACACGCGTTCCACACCCCCACAGGGAGTGCAGTGCCCGGTGTCGAGTCGGTCTGACCCACGGTTGAACCGCCGCAAAAGGCCTCTGCTCGGGCTCTGGATATGATCACCCATAAACTGGAGAGCTCTTAAACAGTCAACAACAGCATGCCATGGACTGATGGAAAAGGTTCCAGCAGTGTGTAAAAAAAAGTTAGTTATGAAAAGTGTTACTAAAGTGTTAATTTAATATAGTTTATTTTGTATTTAATTTGTTATGTGACAAACATATTGGCCTGACTCAAGCAGACATGGGTTATGCATATTTATTTAGCATATAGGTCCACTGATAACAGGTTTTAAGTTGGGATAACATAAACAATATATATATATAGGAGTACACTTGAGGAGCGATCATTTCAGCTTTTGCACACTTTTACAGTAATGAATAGGCACACATGCATTTTTTTCATGAATGGAAAACAATCTACTATGTATGTTGAACAATGATAATGTTATCAGTTTTCTCTACCATGAGTATTCAATAAACAACATACAGCTGAATTATTTAAATATGTTTTTCTGACAGTGTACATGTTTTTTATTTGATTTATAACATTACACACAGGTCTGGAAAAAGCTCTACTCTGTTTTCAGAGTCACTTGAAGCATGGCAGTTTCCCAGCTTTGTGGATGTAGAGAAAAGGATAAACACACCCTGACAGCCTGGATAATATTTCTGTGATTAAAGTTGCAACTAAGCTGTGACTGGCCAGTAGTTCACACAGAATATAGGGAAGATAGCTCATTATAGTCACTACCATTACTACCAAGCTGATGAGAATAATCCTAAAAGCCCTTCTCTTCATGTCTTTGCCACTGTCCCTCTGTCCTTCTCCTGGTCCAGGCTGTTTCAGAGCTCTGAGGACAGAGAGGCAGCAGAAAGACAGCACAGAAATGCACACAATGCAAAAGCCCAGAAAGATGTAACACAACACTATCCATGACAAAAAATTAAACAAGCTGAGTGCAATCACCATCAGCCAGACAACGCAGCAACAGGCCACCCTGTACCGGAGAGCTTTGTACCTGAGAAATACCACAGGGTGAACCACCGCTATGTAACGCTCCACACAGATACAACACTGGAACGATGGGACAGAGAACCAGAAAAACACAATGAAAGTAAAGAATGAAACCGGTATCAAAGTAATGTTGAGTGTGAAGACCCATGCAACGTAAAAGACAGAGCCCAGGATAGAAATGATCATAGATGCAGTCAGGTTGAGATAAAAGAACTCAGAGGCTATCGTCCCACCAGCTCCACTCAGTATCAGCCACAGAACGTAGATGTTGCTGGGGAGAACCAGGATGAGGCTGATAGCCAGATCGGTTAAGGCGGAGGCTAGTGTCATGATGGGGATGGAGGTGTCACTGTCGGTGCCATTTTCCAGGGTGTCGTTCATCTTAAGGCTGTGTGTGTGTCCTGCAGCTGGTTCAGAAGAGACAGACATAATGGTTGGATTTGTGTGCAGTTGTCTAAATAACAATGACAAAACTAAACATTTTAAACAAACAACTTTTCTTAATGTTCTTCTGAAAACAACAACTATTCTATTGAACAATGAACACAAGGTCAAAGTGATCTCACGTTTTGGATGTCAGCAGCGTGTCTCAGATCTCTGAGTTGGATGTTGTGGTGAAGTGAAGTCTCTTCTTCAGTCACTGGGTTCCTGATAGCTGTATCCTTCACATGATGTACTCTCCCCTTTACCACCTCTAACCATTCCCTTCCCTGCTTCTCCTACCACTGTATTGCTTGTTGTACAGCTGCACATATGAACACATTATAATACCGTAGTTATTCCATGGAAATTCATCTTCATTACACAAACTGTGCCCTCATTTGGATAACCTTGGACAACAACGCTGTGGTAATAATTTGTGTATGTACCAATGTACAGTGTACATTGGTACATACACAAATTATTATTGACAAGTGGGTGTGTACATTGTACACACCCACTTGTCACTTGTCACTAGTCAATGTCACACAGGCTAACCTTTTTTAGATTTCATCTAATATATGTGTATGAATATGTTTTTCAGAAAACTGGATTTATAACATTGGTTCTCAAAAATAGCAGATCTACAAGCACACATCGTGTCACTTTGTGCCACACTGCAAGCTTTATTACTAGGGCTGTGAATCTTTGGGTCTCCCACGATTCGATTCGATTCCGATTCTTGGGGTCACGATTCGATTCAAAATTGAATCGATTTTTTTTCCAGATTCAAAACGATTTTCTATTCAAAATTATTCTCGATTCAATACATAGGATTTCATCACAATCTACTCCAGTCTTGAACTGAAGTGACTACAGTAACTTGAAAATGACTGAAGACATGATGTTTACTGTGATTAGGGTGAGCTTACATTTCACATCACAAACACCATGTAGTGAAAACTCCTGTAACTGTAACCAGAATCTAAATCGATTTTTGGATATTATGAATCGATTTTGAATCGTTCATAACGGAATCACGACTCTAATTTGAATCGATTTTTTTTGACACCCCTATTTATTACATCTGCAATTTTATGTTACATTAAAAAAAGAAATTAAAGTGTAAGCCTTCAAATTTAGCCCATTGTGCTGAAGCATTCAACACTGCTGTAACTCTTCTGTAGTGCCCCATGTGTGTGAGCAATTTGTCATGCAAGACCCCTGAACAGTGTTTGTGCCATGCAGGTTTTGTGTGGATCGGATCAGAGTGCCATGACAACGTTTGGCCCTCCTAACACATTATTGATGTGTTGTGTTTCATGTAAAGCACTGTGAATCCCCTTGTCATTGAAATGGATTGCTAATTTGCTATTCAAATAAACCTGCCACACTTTTCTTTTTTGCCATCCTCGAGTTAAATGACACCTCTGTGTGAATGGTGTGGCATGCCTATACTCGCTGATGCAGAAAGCATGTAAGTTTTCAAGAAAGTATTATTTTGGATTTGCAAGATAATTTCATTACTTCAGTCTTGGTTTGCCTGTTCTGTTCACCTAAACATCTAGTATAAGTCACATTATAACCATAGCATAACCATATGTCAGGTCATAGGTCAGGTCATAGGTCAGGTCAGGCAGATCCTGCTCCTGCTACTGATGTCATTTTGACATCTGCATAGACTCCATATTTGGGAATGCCTGACAAAGAACTCCATATATGGGCATAAAAGGGACACAGACTAATAACTGGGTGGGCATGCATTTCCAACTTGCATCGTTCCAAGTAGGCCAGTGCCCAATGGGCAGTGGGCACCACCACAGTACACTTGTCATTTGTCATTTTAGGGTTTTCATGGTGTGTGTACTTACTTTTTCACAGAACCACACACCACATGGAAAGATAGTATGTGAGAACAGAACACATGTTTTTGACCAATGTAAAAATAGCACCAAAGATTCTGGGGCAGCGTGAAATGTAAACTGACCAAAACTATGATAGTAGATTTTCTGCAACAGTTTTGAAATTAAGATATTTATGTTACTATTTAAGTTGAGAAAATTTGGTCCACTTTTTTCTTAAAATAATGCCAAGCATGTCGGTGTACAGTTGCCCCCCCCCCCCCCCAGCGTCTACACACACACACAAAAACTGCACACCTGTCTGCTGCTACAGCTGGGCTACATGTGCGTCAACGCGCTACTCGTATCACAACTAGATGACCAGGTAGGTTGCTACGGGACAACGCTCCACACGCCGGGACAACGCTCCACACGTCCCAAACTCTTCTCCCTTCTGGCTCCAAAACTATGGAATGCACTTCCCATCACAGTCAGAACTGCAGCCTCACTCCCAATCTTCCGCCGTAGTCTGAAAACCCACCTCTTCAGACTCCACCATGGCCCGTAGCACTTGCCCTAGCCTAGCCCCTTAGATAGCACATTATGTAGACTTAGATAGTATTTTAAACAGACTTATAGCTTGTTACGTAGACAGCTCTAGAATTGCACTTCATGTTGTCATAGCACTTTATAGTACACATGTATAATATATTATATAGTATAGTATAGTATGTATAGTTTACATAGATACTCCACTGTTACGTTCTTAGTCTACGCATGATTCATGATAACTACGTTTTATATATGTGATGTATGCCATGCTTTTGTTATTGCTTAATGTAAGTCGCTCTGGATTAAGAGCGTCTGCTAAATGCCTAAATTGTAAATTGTAAATTGTTGCTACAAAATAAGTTCAAGGGTTCTTGAGACCTAAAGAACCTCAACATGAAAAATGTTAAGGTTCAAAGGTTTAAATCTAACCCATCAACTACTGTTCCCCTGTTTGCAGTTCACGTATGAGTTGGGCCTCATCAACGTATCGGCCGTCTCCTTGGCGACGGCGTTGTTTAGTGTGCTGGCAGTGTGCTGGCAGTGTTGCCCGCGGCGACACTGATATCGTTCCTGTTCCGTTCGCGTGAGGTCAAACTGATGGAATCGGGAGTCGGACTGAGACAGGACAGAAAGCCTGATGTGTACACTGTTGAAGGTCGAGATTTTCTACCAGACAATACTTGGAAATGTGGGGCCATCCTTCAAAAAGATGAAGCTGAGTCAGTGGACCTTTTTGACTCATCAATGACATGTCATAAAGTATAGAACTCATCCATAAAAGAATGTTTGAAAAGTAAAACTAAAGAAACGGAGAACGGTCAAGAAAGTCTTCTATAGAGGCTATGCGCGTGACATCATCATCATACCTGGAAGTTATGCGGGAAAGCCTACTGAGTGGCAAAAATCATTCTGGCCTTGACAGCCCAGAAAATCAACAGAAAATCTGATTGCATTGATTGATTGCTGATTTGCAGCTTGTATAGCGGGTGAGGGATGGGACCAGTGGTGGAAAGTAACATAAGTACATTTACTTAAGCTGGCATGTAATGGAAACAAGCCTGGTTTTATCTAGCATCAGTATTATAATGACTCAAATATTAATTAATTAATATTAATATTAATTAATCTGCATATCAGCACCCCCACCACCTCAGGACATTGTGGTATTGCAGCTAAAACTGCTTTCAAAGTCCAGAAATAAATGACAAGGGCTGGTTATATCAGTGGTGATTGAGGCTCAAACCATTAGAAATAAGTTTGAGGGATATAGACAATATGATATTAAATATTAAAAACTGTTTTAAAATGCATGTTATTTCTGCTTTAATACTCTTTTGAGGTATATGCACTTTACTTGAGTAAAATTTGTACTTTTACTCGACTATTTTTGATTAGAAAACATACATTAACCACTTCAACCCTATTTCAGCCATTTGAAAATAGCAGATCTACAAGCTCACAATGTGTCGCATCGCGAGCTTGTGTGGGACCCGGCCGCTGGCCTAGTGGTCTGGACACCTAGGCCCAGTGTAGCGCGTTCGAGTCCCGATCCCGACGGCCTTGGCTGCGTGTCACTCCCCATCTCTGTCTTTCCTGTCAACCTACTGTTCTATCAATAAAGGAATTAACAGCCCCACAACAACAAAATAATATTAATATCTAGAACTGCACTCTGTCGAGTGCCTACTTGCTTGTTGCACACAAGTAAATGGCCTACTAGTGCGCAAGCAGAGTGCGCAACTACTGTTGACTGCTACGAACTGTCAAATCTCAGCTTCTCTGTGAAAGAACGTTTGAAATATTGAATTATTAGGTTTAGCTATTTGCTTCGATGGTGACGTATATGTCGATCAGTGTCGGGTGGATTAAAGGAAATGCCTCTATGTGGCTGATGAATGAATATCAACATCCTAATACATACATCCTAATACTGACAGGCAATTCCTGCTGTCAAAATATGACCCCCCAGTCAGACACTCATGCTTTCTAAGGTGTGATTTGGGGTCCTAATCACGCCTATGTATATGTATGTATATGTATACATATGTATATGTAATTTGTAAGTTGATTAGCGGTATACTGTGGTTACTCTGTTCCCCGTTTGATGCGTATGTATCGTAGCAGCAACAGGCCACGGGAACAAACCTACGGACAGAAGTTTGTTGTGTGAACGGACTGGGAACAGCTCCTGCAGTGGGACAGGGGTTCTGTCAGATGTTCTTCAGACCACCAGGGGTTGCCATACAACCATGGTGGTAGAAGTTCTGATTCATGAAAGACCCAGACAGAGCAGAGAGATGGAGAACCCAGAGGACATAGGACAGGTGCGCCAATGGGTTCAGAAGATACGGAGGTAAAAGGAAGAAAATAAGTCGAGATTATTCAAGTAAAATATAGTATTGATGATGTGAGGGGGGGGGGGGGGGGGGGGGGGGGGTGTAAATGTCTCTTAACATGTGTGAAGATTTTTGTCTTTTGTTTTTGGACCTTGTAAAATAACTTTAGTTGTACTTTTTGTGGTAAAAGCTAAAAGAATAATAATACGTATGTTTTGTAGCAGAGGCTTCAATATCTGATGTGACTTTACTTGTACGTTTTGTGGTAAAAGCTTTGCTCAAACGTTCATTTTTTACCTGTCTTGATCTCCTTGCCCCCCCATCCCCCTTCCCTTTATTTATTTATTTTTTCACTATGCACAAAAACAAATCTCACCCACTTTTTTTACTTGTAAAACTGTGATGTGACAATAAAGCTGATTCTTTTGACTTTTACATACCATTTGACATAAACAGACAGACAGTTCACAAACAATGATCACACGAATGTGAGCCTGCTGGCAGAGCAGATACACTGCTGCCCTCTGCTGGCAGAGCAGATTCACTAACATCCACTCGGCCAGAGTCCTGCACCACACCACACTACTTCTGTATGGTTCTCCTCAAACATTTTTTTATTGGTTTGTTATATTTCAAGGACTACCAGATTGATATGCATTAGGCCACAGACACCCATAATGACGGTATGCAAATTAATGTAAGGTTCCATTTTGCTACCACTATCATACATTTAACTGGGGACCCCCTGGAACCACATCAAGGACCCCTGGGGTCCCCCCTACCAATGCCACGTTGAGAACCAATGCTGTAGGCTGTGGGATTGTATAGACTAGTTACGTTCTGCCAGCTATGTTACTACCTTTATTTTTTGTCATTCAAGTATTTATTTATTTTCAGAAAGAACAATAAATAATCACCCACCTATTACACCTATGATCATTCTTATGATATTCTGTAGATTTCACAGTACCTTTAATGCACTTCCCCTTTATAATGTTCTTCCTAGCAGTTATGAAAGATGTAGTCTCAGACAGTCATAAGTGAGGAGTCCATTCCTTTGAGTCCTGATTTACTGAGCTCTTCCCCATAGAGTAATAAAGGGCTCTTCCAGTTAGAAGTCTCACTGCACTGTGCATTATTAGAAGGGACGCTTTGCTGACTCCTTGTGGTAGAAGTGTAATCTTCCAGAAGACAATACTGTGGGGAGAATGCACATTGATTGAACAACAAAAACAAACTGGTCAGGCTCATACTTGGCCTCACCCCCCTGCCCACTTTGACAGGCTGAAATGGCTTAGGGTCGACGACAGAGTACAGCATCTTGCAATGGGTCTGGTCCACAAGATTCGCTACACCACCAAGATACCCATGTACCTGTCTAGATACTTCCTTAATGTTAACGAACTCCACACCCACAACACCAGAGGGAGTGCAACGAACCATGTGCAACCCAGATTCGGCCCAAACAAGGGACTAAATTATTTTCGCTCATATGCCACCAAAATGTGGAACACCCTACCAACAGTCATTAAGACATGCGAATCCCTTGACTCCTTCAAAACCGCTCTCAAAGGGCACCTACGGACGGCTGCAATTCGAAACTGGCCCCCGTAAAATCTGAATCCCCAGCCCCCCCACCGCCCACCCCTTTTCCCCCCTCACTGTATGTTTCTTTTCCCTTTTTGCCTCCTTTATGATGAATTCCTGTTCTGTTCTTTGGCTATATAGAAGTGTCTATTTGTACGTCTCTAAATGTTTTGATGAATTGAACAAGGTGGACCCTCTTGTAAACAAGTGTAATGCTTTATTGGGTCGTCCACTCACAGTTAACAGTCTTTGTATTGAGTTTGTGCTTGAAATGTACTGTAATTCTGCAAACTGTTAATAAATATTTCAATCAATCAATCAATCAACACTTTTCTCTCAGATAAAACATATCTGCAAACTATGGCCTCCAGCAGCTCCACCCATAGAGCAGATACAAATCTCTCTCTCTCTCTCTCTCTCTCTCTCTCTCTCTCTCTCTCTCTCTCTCTCTCTCTCTCTCTCTCTCTGACTGCAGGTGTATGGTTCTGTTCATAGAAAAGGGAGAGAGAAAGAGAAGAGACAGAGAAATGTCAATATTTACATTCAGAAGGATATATTCTGTTGTGTGTGTTTGGTTGAAGTGTTTCCTAAGAGGAGGGTGAGAGAATGTCACTCTCACTCCTTCAGCAAGTCAACTATATAATATATTATTGCAGGAGATCTTGCATTGCACCATGAAGGCTAAGGACCAGACTGCTGAGACAGGACAGTCACAGCCAGGGCAAGTCAACTGTAACTGGGCCAAAATAATTGAATGGGTTCAAAAGATACATACTGCAGATAAAGAAAGAAAATAACATAGTTATTACCACGTTAAAATGTGGCAGTATCTGCTGTTGTTGTCCTCTTTGTAAAAGTTTAGTCAAATCTTTTTTTTTCTTTTTTTTTGCTATATTGAAATTGTTTGTAAAGTTTGGAAAAACACATTTTTTAACATATTTTTGAAATATTTAGAAAGTGTTGTGTTATGTTATTTCATTGTCTTACTGTATACCCTGAAATCTTGAATAAACAAAATTGTGAAGAACAAAAATAAAACTGAAAGAAATAAACATTTAGGGTGAGAGAAATTAATCATTTGAGTCATTCTGACACACACACACACACACACACACACACACACACACACACACACACACACACAGACACACACACACACACACACACACGCACACACACACGCACACACACACAAAACCAACCCCCTTTTTTTCTTTTTTTCCTGGCACTCTTAGCGCTCCAATCAGCCTTCAATGACATGAACAGGAACTAACAGAATCGTCCAATGGCACGCTCCAACGTACGATAATCAGGAATTGAGTGGCGAGCCGTGATTGGATGACAGCCGATGGCGAAGACCAATCAAACGGTGGCAAGTCAGACAAGTTGCAGAGGATCCGGATTCCTGTCCTGATGTGATTTCACTTTATATGAAAGAAAGACACACACACACATACACACACACACCACCAGTATTCATTAGTCTATCGCACTGATCAGTATTTACATTACACTGATGATCATTGATCAGAAGTATTATTAGATCATTGGAGAACATCATGAAGAAGGTTACACTGCTGCTCATTGTGATGCTTGGTGTGGTGCATTTTGCATCTGTCATCAGATGTGAGGATGATGGTAAGTTTATTGTTTATGAATTATGTGTTTATGCCTCCCTGGACATGCTTGTTATTGAAACGGTGCTGTTATTAGCAGCATGTTGTCGTCACTGGTGTGTAGTGTGCGCGTCTCAAGGTCTCAAGCCTCTCCCTTGCACATGCAGACAGTGCACAGACTACACACACACACACACACACACACCCCTGCAGTGCATTAAGCTTGCTATTACGCTAGTCCTGTTAGCATATGTTAACCAATAACTACAGTGCTGTGGTTCATGTGCACAACACTGACTGCTGTCACTTAATTGAAGAGGATGCAAATGTAACCAATTGGACCCTTCCATTGCAAAGGTGTTACAACTGTGGCCCACAACATTGATGGTGCTTTACACTATAATTATATTATAGGATTGCTAAAACAGTTTAAAATAGCTAAAACATTTAACTCTGAGTCTGAGAGGGTGCAAATGTATACAGACTTGAGAAGTCCTTAAGGCTAGTATACAGCTCTCTCAGGATTACAAATGGGTGAGGAACAAGTCCATTTGGTTACATTTGTGGTCCACATTGATGGTATATATATATATAACATTCTTATTCGGGACCCCAATCTAAGAACACTCTAATTGTTATTGTTAGACATTATTTGGTCAGATTGTGTCTGTATTTTGTTAATTCAGAATTCCTATGTACTGTGCACGATATGATGTAATGTGAAACTGATCAAAATAAACCTTATTGTGGGCTCTCTAGTTGGGTTGGCATTCAAACGTCATTGGCTGTTTTTTCCTTCATTTACTAGTAGAAAGATGCAATTATGACTTGTGTCATGTGTCAGTATTTGCAGAGGAAGGTGAAGGTGAACTGACCGATGACGACAGTGATGATGAGGAGTATGACGATGATGATGCTGAAGATGAAGATAGCACAGAGGTGAAGGAGGAGAATGGAGTGGTGGTTTTGACTAACGGCAACTTTGAAACATTCATGGAGGGAAAGGACACAGTGCTGGTTGAGTTCTACGCTCCATGGTAAGTTGGTTTTGTCTTCCCTTATCTTGAGAAAATGGCTTCAACTTTTTAATCTGTTTGTGTTTGTGCTGTTTTGGTCTGTGAATCTGTTTTATTTGGGCTGAGCATTTAATCACTTTACCCCTGGCAAGTGGCAACCCAAAATTCCCCCAAAAAATTCCATTTCAACAAGCTCACAACACAGCTTTTAGAACTGCCATATTTGAAAAACCAAAGTATAAAAAAGGCCTTACAAGGTTAAAAAGAAAAATCCAAATAATAACTACTGCAATTAAGAGAGATGGGAAATAGACTTCTGAACATAGTGATTCTAATATCATAGAGATTTTGTTTTTACTAAAACACTTTTCAACATAAACAAAGAGAGTTTGTGAATTGCAGTTTAAATTGCAATAGAGGGTATGCGCGTGACATCATCATCATTCCGGGAAGTTATGCGGGAACAGCTACTGAGTGTCAAAAAACTACTTCCTGGCCTTGACAGCCCATACATCCAAACAGAAAAGTCCTATCTGATTGCATTAAGCGAAGTTAAACTATGTTTAAACTCACTTTGCCACCCTATTTGCCATTCATTTTATGCATACGCATACCCTCTATATTCTATAAAAGGTTTCAGTGTCTTGCTCAAGTACACTTCAACATGAAGCCAGGAACCTTCCGATTCCAAGGCGGCTGCTCTACCTCCTGAGCCATTGAAACAAATTAGTGTTCTCCTCCAATGTGATCCCTGACATTTGCAACACACACACACGTTTTCTCTTCTGTTCTCTTCCCAGGTGTGGTCACTGCAAGCAGTTTGCCCCCGAGTACGAGAAAATCGCTCAGACTCTGAAGGAGAATGAACCAGCCATACCTGTGGCCAAGTGTGACGTCACCAAGGCCAGCGATTTGGGGACGCGGTTCGAGGTCTCGGGCTATCCCACCATCAAGATTTTGAAGAAGGGAGAGCCTGTGGACTATGATGGAGCGAGGACAGAGACGGGTAGGAGTGCTGCCCACAAATCACAATGCTTGTGTCACACTAGAGGTTGCTAATACCATGGGGTCCACCTGGAAGTGAAAACCGGAGACCTGAGCGATCCGTGTCCAAAATAGAGGCTATGCGCGTGACATCATGATCTTACCCGTAAGTTATGCGGGAGCACCTACTGAGTGGCAAAAAACGACTTTCTGGCCTTGACAGCCCATACATCCAAACAGAAGAGTCCCATCTCATTGCATTAAACGACGTTAAACAACGCTAAACTCTCTTTGCCACTCACTCTGCCACTCTATTTGCCACTCACTTTATGCATGCACATATCCTCTATATTGACTTGCTACTCGAGTATGGGTCAGAACAATTATAATTGCCGCAGCTCTCGGGTAAGTGTATCTGAAATGGATCTAGCCATGTGGACCCACGAGGACCTCATTAGCTTTATTTCCCTATTAGACTCTTTAACCTTGGATTTAAAAATTACTCATGTGTTGTAATTACGCTCTGAAAGCCATATTTATTGTCTGTTCTTGCTTATTGAATGAGTCACATCACAGCCGATTGAAACGCAGCCAATCTAAAGTGCAGTGCATGCGTGAACACCATTTAGCGAGGTGAAACGCAACCTAGAGACAAGTATAGTGAGCTGAGCAAAAGCCACCAGTGGAACGTCAACTGTGTGTGGAGCACTTTTGTGGTTATTATGGGCAAGGATGGTATTAAAGAAAGTCAATGTACTTTCTGCAGCACAGAAAGCACTCCTCAAAAAGTCAAAATGCATGCAACCAAGACGGGCATGTCTCAATGTAGCACGGCCTGTGTGTGACTAAGGCCTGCCCCTCTGCTCCACTGTATCATCGTATATGTTATTTGTTGAGGGGCGCTAGCCCCTCCTATATACAGGTTTAATGTTTGTCTTGTCCAGACGAGCATTAAAAACGCCATTGACAATGGACAGAGTTTAATGTTTGTTTTGTCACTAACACAAACATTAAATGCCATTAACATAGTTTAATGTTTGTTTTTGTCTGTCACTGAGCTAATCGGTATATGATGTTATGTTATGATATCGCGATGATGTAAGATGATCGGTAAAGCACCCCTCACGTCACACGGGTGTGATTTTTTTTTTTTACACAGGTTTAATGTTTGTCCTACTTCAATGTTTGTTTTGTAAACGCCTTTGACAATGAAGGGAAAATTTACGTCATAATGTGCCATTTACGTTGTCTCTTTATTTATCATGGTTTGTTTCACCATTACATCACCTAATCAACAAGAGTTAGACTTTAATATATTAGCCCCCCTCACTTCACACGGGTGTGATTTAAAAGGTTATGTCACTATATTCTGACAGTAATCATTGCTATAGAGTGTTTGTTCAGTAACAGGAGTTTCCCTGTTGCTCTTTAATAAATAGAAAATGCATTTTTAGTTTGGTGACAAAATTCAAGCCAATCAGGAGAGGATAGCCATTTATCAGCTTATTTTTGTTCCAATTTTGTCTGATTTCTTTGTGTCATCACTTATAGCCGGGGGGCCAGCACCAAAAATTTGAGAGGACCTGTGATGTCATGACATAATTTAATTTTTAATTTAATCATTATTTTCATGATTCTGAATCCATTCCAAGCATTCGTTTTTCACGAAAAACACTGGTAAAACTTTCTAGCAATGAGTACTATCACAATATAGAGCGTTGTTTTAACCAAAGAAAATCACTTACCCTACCTTAAAGCGCTGATTGATTTGAAAAGCCAGTCCCCTGGATAAAAGATTGAGTTGTACGCTAAATTCAAATGCCTGTGAATTATTAACCATGCTGTGGTCTTTAGACAACATTGAGTCAGATAACAGATTGACTTTGGAGAAAATGTAAACAAACATGAAATCTAAAAATCACACCCGTGTGAAGTGAGGGGCACTAATATATTAAAGTGATGTAATGGTGATGTAAAACAAACGGTGCCAACACAAACATTAAACGCCATTAACAATAAAGAGACAATATGGCGTAATGAGTTACATTATACATTTTCCCTTCATTGTCAATGGCGTTTACAAAACAAACATTGTACTAAAGACAAACATTAAACCTGTGTATAGGAGGGGCTAGCGCCCCTCAAAAATGGATCTAACTGGAAAATGGTCTATGTTTATGAAGGATACATGTGTGAAGTGAATAGACAGTGACATGTAGGCTGTTGGCACTGGTATCTGGTAAAAAAAATAAAGTCAACTCTGTCAGTATGTAAACTCTGTATGTTTTCACTGACTGTGTATGCTCCAGCCATCATGGCTCTTAGGTCCATCAAGTTTCTCTTCATCACCATTGTTAATGTAACAACTGCCTGTCTGTTGCAGCCATTGTGGCTCGGGTCCTAGAGGTGGCCCATCCGGACTGGAAGCCCCCTCCTGAGGCCACTCTGGTTCTGACCAAGGACAACTTTGACGAGACAGTCAACAATGCTGACATCATCCTGGTGGAGTTCTACGCCCCATGGTCAGTCCTCCTCTCTTGAAATACTAGCGCTACAATTGGCAGCAGTGCTACGGAATGAAATGCAATGACCCCTTATCCATAATTTATAAATTATGGATAAGGGGTCAAGACAGATGGGACTTTTGGGGGACTGGTCAGGATAAATAATGGACTTAAAATGGTTCTTCGTCAACTCTTCAAAAATGTACTAGACTAGAGAGAACCCATTTCTACCTGAGGCAAGCCCAAACCACACCAAAGGGTTGCGTTGGGAGTGGACAAAATGGTTTTTAAGGTAAACCACACCAATGCAACTCATTGAGTTGCAAGGAGTTGCATTGGTGTGGTAACTGAAAATATTTATTCAAGAAAAAAAAGAAGAAAAAAAGTGTGTTGCTATATGGTGTATATACTGTGCATAGCAGCAACAACAACCCTAAAAGGGCTTCCCGGATTGAAAGGTATAGTATAGGGGTTCCCGGTCTAAATGTTAATAATGGTCCTGGTCTGCTGGACAGTCCACAGTACAGCTAATAGATAACATTTCACATGAAAAACAATCAATCCCATGTCACCTAACTCTATGTAACTGTTGTGAATCCTTGTCCAGGTGTGGACACTGCAAAACCCTGGCTCCAGAGTACGAGAAGGCTGCGAAGGACCTGAGCAAGCGCTCTCCGCCCATTCCCCTGGCCAAGGTGGACGCCACCGCGGAGGCGGAGCTCGGCGCGCGGTTCGAGGTCTCCGGTTATCCTACGCTCAAGATCTTCAGGAAGGGCAAGATGTTCGACTACGACGGTCCCAGAGAGAGGGAAGGTAGGTCTCTGTAGGGTATTAGTCGAGATGCCTGTTGCCTATTTTTGTACCTAAAGGATTACATCACCCACGGACTACATCACCCACGTTCAACCTATCTTCATTAATCATATAAGTTACACTCTGGCATTCCGAAGCCTGCTATTCTTCACTTGCACAATGTAGGAGGCGGGACTAAGGGAGACTTCCTGTTGGGATATGCCTGTCTGTGCTGCTGCACTGGAGCATACAACTTTCCCCTTGAGAAAAAAACCCTAAATAAAACATTACGATAAAAACGAATGGTAAATGAATGAACCATACGAATAAAAGTTTTTTTAAAACTTAATTAAAAAAATTACAAGTGACAAGAAAATACTATAATTGTCCGTAGAAAATGACTGTGATATCCCAACAGGAAGTCCCCCTTAGTCCCGCCTCCTACATTGTGTAAGAATTCCGACCCGCTCATTACTAAACCCTGTCCCTAACTGCACGTGGAAGTCACGTAGTCGGAATGGTGTTTAGGCAAACAATAAGAACTCTTTAATTCACGTACAAGGAATTTAAGCATTTATACTTATAATTTACACTCGCAACATTTACTCTTAAGTTATCGTAGTCTTGATAACTTAGTTTCACAAAGTCAAACTAAGTTAAAGCTGCAGTCCATAACTTTTCATGTTCTATCCATTATTAGAACCCAGGTGAGTTTTACTGTTGAACTATTACATGGACAAGTGGACACATTTAAGTTGTTTCCCTTCATGCAGCACCTCATGGCAACCAGTAGGTGTCCTCCCCGGCCACAGGATGTTAAGGATGTTAATGACCACCTCCAACCACTGCAGTTGTGTTGATTTTATTTTATTAACATACTCATCATACAGATTGGTTAATAACAACACATCAGTCAAAACTAAAGCTATACAAACTATGAAAGTACATGAATATGATTCTTCTGAGATCCTTTTTTTTCTCCATTAATTCCCTGGGGTATACAACATGTGTACATGGTTTATACAGTACTAGGCATGCTTATATGATTTCTAGTTTTGAAGACCAAGGACCCCCAAATAGCACTCACGTACACTCACACCTACATGTGCGCATGCGCACAGAACAGCTGATAGCCTAGTAGTGTATGAGAGTTTTAGACACACAAACGCAAAAGTAGACTTAAAATAATCGCTTCTTCGATGGAGGAGGAAGCATTATTTTTGCGTGCAAACGGAACACCACAGAATCCGTACTGGATGTGTTGCTTTTTACCGTGTATGCTGATGTTCAGATAACCTGTTGTGTAAAGTAGCCATTTGATTTGGGTACTTCACACGTCGTCAATCTAGGGGGGCTCGCTCACCGCCGGTAAACCTGTAAAGTAACCACTGGATGATTTGGGTACTTGGTGCGTCTTCAATCTAGGGGGGGGGGTGCGTTCTAGCGTGTACCATATTACGTACCGTGCCGTACCTGCGCAAGTGCACAAAGGTTTTTGGTACCACGCGCATGACACCACTGCCACTGTCCTAGCTCATCCATGTACTGCCCCTCTCTCATCTGTAGGTATCGTGGGACGCATGATCGAGCAGGCCGGTCCTCCGTCAAAGGCGGTCCAGGCTGTCAAACAGGTGCAGGAGCTGATGAAGGACGGAGACGACGCCGTCATCCTGGGCGTGTTCTCCAGCGAGCAGGACGCCACCTACGAGACCTACATGGAGGCCTGTAAGCACAACTCTGAGCTGAGTCTCTTAACCCATTCGCTCTGAAAGAATATATATTCAAAGATTTGCGCCACATTTTCACGATTTAAAAAAAATAGCTAAAGTATTACATAATGCTTAACCCATTTAGGCCTGACGTCGAAATAAAAAAAAACTTTCGCTCTGAAAGAATATATATTCAAAGATGTGTGCCGCCGAGTGGCGCGCTATGATCTTGTAGATCTGCTATTTTTCAATAGCTAAAGTATAACATAATGCTTAGTTAAAACACCAAAAGGGGTTGCCGCCCAAAATGGGTTAAAACACCAAAAGCGATTCCCGTACTGAATGGGTTAATGAAAGCATCCTAGAAATATTGATTTGATTAAAAGTGAAAACGCCATGTGGTGGTACAGTCAGACATTAAAGCTAAAAAAGGATGGCACAAAAAAAAGTAATGGGGACTTGTTTTCATTGTGGTCCTACGTATTAAAACATATATATTTTAAAATGACGTCTCAAATTAGGTCTCAATATGGCTTGGTCATATCAAATATTCTTTTACCAAATACCTCAATATCAATATTTTTGACGAATTGTGTGAAAAGTATAAAATATGGCTCAAATGATTAAAGTAGGAAAATACAACAACTTCCACAATTTTGCAATATCCCAAATCCCAGACAATATCTTTTCTCACATGACAATGTTGACACTATAACGATATATTGCCACAGCCCTACCTAGACATTTTCAATTTCTTGTCTTGTGGGGAAATTTTGTTTCGGTTTATTGGCTGATGAAATGACTATCCACTACGACATAATTTAAACCACAAATCATTACATTACAGCGGTAATGATTTCACGCAATTTGACAATAGTGGGAAGGCAAGTTTCAGTAATGTAATAAATCCACACACACGCACGCACGCACACACACAACAATCATCTGGAAGGCAATGTTTACGGCCTTTAGAAAACTAGTTGACATGTCTTCATGGTATTGTCCTTACTGTTGTCCTTACTGTTATTGCTGTCTGGCAGGTAACACTCTACGAGAGGACTTCCATTTCCTCCACACCTTCAGCTCTGACGTGGCCAAACTGCTGAAAGCCTCGCCGGGGCAGGTCGTCATGGTCCAGCCTGAAAGGTTCCGCTCCAAATATGAGCCAGCATCACACACATTTACTATCAAGGTTTGTTTTGAACCCATTTAGGCCCGACGTCAAAAAAAAGTCTTCTGAAAGAATATAAATTCAAAAATTTGTGCCGCATTTTCATGATTTTTCAAAAATAGCAGACCGACAAGCTCGTAGCGCGCCACTCGGTGGCGCGCTATGAGCTTGTAGATCTGCTATTTTTCAATAGCTAAAGTATAACATAATGCACCAAAAGGGGTTCCCGCCCAGAATGGGTTAACTAATTTGCTAGCATGTTAAACTGTCCTTTGTCAGTTTCTATACAAGTGTAAAATTAAAGGAGACTTATAGATGCTATACTTTGATGTCAACTGTAGTTGAATAACCTTGTAATTACAAACTACCCTGGCTATATACTTTGTTGACTGCCCTCCCCCCTACACCAAATGTGTTAGCCAAACAAAATAGATCTTCAGTGTGTAGATCTACTATTTTCCCTGAATGTTTCCATATTTTTGCCCAATGTTCACCTTACTGGCAAGCCCAGAAAAGGGACTCTATGGTTCCAAGTGATTAAAATGGTTCATTGCTTTTGCAATACTTTAATAAAAGTTAATGTTTATTAATGGACGTTTTAAAATTGTGGAAAATAATTAATGAGTCGTTCGGTAATTAATATAAAGCTTTATTAAGAACCACAACTATCTTAAATGGCAAGCTTTATGAATTGAAACACTACGAAAGCAAGGCTTTCTGGAGTCAAAATCTTGAAATGGCATACTGTATTTGAATATTTGAGTTTTTCTTCGTTTGTTGTCTATACAGGACTCCACGGCAGCGTCCGAAGTGCAGGACTTTGTTAAAAAGAACATCCTGCCTCTGGTAGGCCACAGAAAGCAGAGCAACGACGCCAAGCGCTACACCAAGAGACCGTTGGTGGTTGTGTACTATGGCGTGGACTTCAGCTTTGACTTCAAGAAAGGTGAGTTACGTTGAACTTCCAAAAGATGCTTTTCCATTTACCATTCTCACACGGTCGCCATTTTATCGCCATCATTATTTTGAGGGCGCTACTAAATGGCTGATGCAGATTTTACAAAACCCTATAATATATACAGTGTCATAAATTGAAGACAAGAAGACTACCTACAAGGACAGTCTCAACCTTTTGAATTCCAAGGACCCCCAGTTTGATATGCCACGTACCTAGCCTGATTATCAGACTGAAGCTTTCTTGAAGCTTCAGTCTGTCCACTCAGAGAGTGGGCGGGGTCTCCGGGCTGGATCCAGGCTACCACGTACCTCCATTTGATACATTTTAGTAAGCCTTGCTGAGCCGTGTGGCCCATAGGGCAGGAGCCTATCTCTGTTTCTGTAGCGAGAGCCGTGAGGCAGCTTGATGTACAAGTACGCCCCTTGGATGTCACATGATGTGTGACATGGATGTTAGTGTGTTGGATGTTAGTATGTCGCAGGGACTTACCCCGAACCCTTGATGCTGAGTGCCAAGCAAGGAGACATTGGGTCCCATTTTTAGTCTTTGGTATGACCCGACCAGGGATCGAAACCCAACCTCCCAATCTTATGGTGGACACTCTTAACAACAAGGCCACTGAGCTGGTATGATTTATCTCAGGGACCCTAATTTATTCTACACTGTATAAGTTATGATACACTCTCAGAGTTACGGACCCAACATTTTATATCGAGGGTACAAGGCCATTATATTTCAATAATACTTTTTTGTTTGTTTGTTTAATACGATTTTTACATCACTTGTCCTGTTTGAATTCATAGCGACTCAGTTCTGGAGGACCAAGGTGCTAGAGGTGGCCAAAGACTTCCCTGAATACACGTTTGCCATCGCTGATGAGGAAGACTATTCGGACGAACTGAAGAGCTTGGGGCTGAGTGACAGTGGCGAGGACGTCCATGTTGGCATCTTTGGCCAGGAAGGGAAAAAGTACGCCATGGAACCTGAGGAATTGGACTCAGACGTGCTCGGGGACTTCGTCATGGCCTTCAAGAAAGGTGTGTTCTAAAAGTATCTGATCTGCAAGCTTGCACCACGTGGCATTGCTGAGCGATGTGAGCTTGTCGATGTTATCTTATTGAGAAATGTCACTTATAATGACATGGCCCAAATAGGGACAGCGGGCATGACCCTATTCTGGGCATGGCATAATAAGCGAACATTCAGCAAAAATAGGCAGCCTACAAGTTCTTAACCGTAAGCTTGGAGATGGGCTTACACTATTTCTGGTTATTTTTTATATATTTTTTATCACACAATGTTTGTTGGGTGGGTGGGGGGGGGGCAACTACCCCCGGTCAACTAAGTAGATGGTGGTTAACTAGTAATGCATCTTTTTAGACTGCATCACAAGATAAACAAGTTTCTTCTTTCAGAAATACATTTTACTTACTTACTTATTGTCTGTCTGTCTGTCTGTCTCCTTGCCACAGGCAAAGTCGCTCCCATCATCAAGTCCCAGCCAGTACCCAAGAGCAACAAGGGACCAGTGAAGGTGGTGGTAGGTAAGACCTTCGATGACATCGTCATGGACACCAAGAAGGACGTCTTAATCGAGTTCTACGCCCCCTGGTGTGGCCACTGTAAGCAGCTGGAGCCAGACTACCTGGCCCTGGGTAAGATGTACAAAGGTGAGAAAAACATTGTCATCGCCAAGATGGACGCCACAGCGAACGACATCCCGCACGACAGCTACAAAGCCGAGGGCTTCCCCACAATATACCTTGCAACCAGCGACGGCAAGCAGAGCCCAGTCAAATTTGAGGGCGGCGAGAGAACGTTAGAGGCATTTAGCAAGTTCTTGGAAAAGCACGCCACAAAGCTCTCACAGAAGAAAGAAGAACTTTGAGAATCAATGTCTCACAGAGTAGCTAAGAACTGTTCTTCTCATGCTAGTGCAGAGTCGTCTGGGAAGCTCACAAGCCCTTTTGGAAAGATAGAGGGAGCGGAGGATACAAGTGTTACTGAGTTACTGTCATTACAGTGTTTAATCATTATTGTTTCTGGTCATACCAAGAGATTCTGCATTCTTCCATTTCTAAAAGCATGTTAGCACTATGTTTGAGATTTCTAAGTCTTTTTAAATAAAATGTAAACAAAAACCTATGGTGTGTTGGGTGTGAACTTGTTACAAGCTAGGGCCTGCAGAGCTTTTGGCATAATAGAATTGTCATTATGCAACTTGTAAATGTTGTAATTACCACCACCAAGTAAAGTCAGCATTACTTCTGTCAAATGTTAAGAGGTGATGGTATATAATTATCAACATGCTGTGATGGAAAACATTTGTTTTCCATTGCAAAGAATTTGTTGGGGTAATGTCTTTTCTTTTCTGAGTATTGGGTTCCCAGAACTCTGGGTTTGTACCACCTCAGAGAAGGTCCTACATTAGGTTCCAATTGTGGTTATTTCAGACTGAATGCAATGACAAACGACTGTTAGCCTAGTCTATTAATACAGTTTGGAGCAAATTAGGCCTCATCACACACGTTTTAAAGTAGGTGTGCACGATTATGAAATTATGATATCCGATTATTTGCAGGGTCATATCTGCCGATACGGATTCTGACTGATTCCGATATTATACATGACCACAATGGAAACGAGCGTAGGCCCTAGGGCCCTGGCCCAAAGCCTGTTAATAAAGTATTCAATCAATCAATAAATAGCCTATACTCTTTTCCAACTGTCTGTTTTCACAACTGAATGAGATGAGTACACAAATTAAATGTAGAAAAATGTCAAGTTTATTTTTACTACTTTACAAATTTGATGTGGCTTTTGTTCTAGACTAGAGGTACTACACACTTTTGATTTATATTGAACTCATTGATGAATTTCCCATGTGTACACCTAAAATCACACCCGTGTGAAGTGAGTGGTGCAACTCTGTGTGGGGGTCCCCGGGGGGGGGGGGGGGGGGAGAAGTTCCACAGGAACGCACCCAGGGTGCCGGCCTGATTCTGGCGAGCCGCCCCATGTCCGAAATGGTTGAGAAATGACAGAGTTAACGTGTGGGGGTCCCTCTACCGTAGGCTACTGTCTGTCACTGTACTGGCACACCTGAAATCACCATATATACAGTTAATATGTGCGTGTTTGTGTGTGTGTGTGTGTGTGTGTGTGTGTGTGTGTGTGTGTGTGTGTGTGTGTGTGTGTGTGTGTGTGTGTGTGTGTGTGTGTGTGTGTGTGTGTGTGTGTGTGTGTGTGTGTGTGTGTGTGTGTGTGTGTGTGTGTGTGTGTGTGTGTGTGTGTGTGTGTGTGTGTGTGTGCGCACAGGTGGTGAAAAACAACCATGCTGTTTTCGTGCTCAGATGCACCCACCCAGCCAGCCACCCACACACATAGCTGCGTAAGGGAGTGGTTGCACCACTCAAAAATGTGTACATTGTCTACTGTCTAACCTTAACACAACTTTTTACCAAACCTGTGCCTTTAAACTTCAGCATGAAATACACAAATGCAACCACACACAACCAGAGCCTAACCTTTAGCTGCTAAAGTTAGCATAAACTTACCAAAAATTAGCTGATTAGATTAACAATGAACCACAATGGAAACGAGCCCCCCTGGGGGGTTTTGTGTTATCATTTTAGCATAACTACCTGCACTGCTACAAATTGTGTTTAAGTATTCAATCGATCAAAGCAAAAGAAAATAGGAAATAACCTTTATAACTTTACAGCTGTGAGTCCTGGAAAAACAAATGCTTGTGTTGATCCAGGAATAGTTAAACTTTGAAAAGCTGTATGTGTTTCACGCAGGCAGTGACAAATGCGATCAGGATGTGGATACCCTATCTATGCACCCGTTTCGAAAGCTCTAGTTTTCAAAAACGACTCCCTACTGTGCACTTTTTGTAGGGTTCCTATATGCAAGTATGGAATTTCATTTCATACTTTTCCAGGTCTGGAAAAGTATGGAAAATGTAAATAATGTGTGGGAAAATATTTTCAGACTAGGAATGGCCATTAAGAGAAGATTCCTTAATCGGGCCTTGTTAACGGCTATCGGTTGGCCATCCCTATTCCAGACTATTGCTGTTCTGTTTTCCTGAGCAGGTTACTCAAGGGCCCTGGTTCCTGTCCGGTCGGTGACTCCAGCTTGTTTTGTCACCTTAGGTGGCTGGGGTGTCCGTACTCCCAGGGCAACCAGGGGGGCCTCCATATATACATTTTGGCACTACTGGGCCTTTACACGTGGAGGGAAATTCTCTTTGCCGTTTTTTCGCCGGTTTCCAAGTTGAATCACCGACGGGGCAGGGACAAAGGGCCTGCTCCCGAGTTCCATGCCCGGGGAACTGGGTGGGGGTCTGCCGTGGGAGTATAGGGACACCTCAGGCACCTAATAGTGCAGGCATTTTGTGGCAGCAAAGGGCTAAACCTAAAATAAATTGCAAAAAACTCTCAACTGGTTTGTTTCATAAATATCAAATGTCCTAAGAAATCTCAGTGGTGGAACATATTGAAAAATGCTAGGTGATGGTACCAAACGGCCATAGCCACTTGCCCACATGTGATAACCCCATCACATTTGTGATGACGTTTTCGCCCAAGGAGTGTTTTTCGTGCAAAAACAAATGCTTGTAATGGATTCAGAATCATGAAAACCCCCTAGTTTGCACGTCACGTGGTAGGCTACTTAAAGCAGAATGAAAATGTTGCATTTTAGGTTGTTAATTTTAGCATTTTTCAATATGTTCCACCACTGGGATTTCTTAGGACTGATATGTTGTTACTAACATTATTTATGAAACAAAGACCGTTGAACGCATTTCTGTTGCAATTTGTTCTGGGAAATGTCTCAAAATGCCTGCACTAAAAGGTAACAGCACAAGCTGGAATCACCTACATGGACCTATCACGTCCTACAGGCCTCCCCCCGAGTCCCCTGCCCAGGGAAGAGTGCCACTTAAGTCCCTCCGACACTGAACCGTCCACTTCTTCTCTCTCACACCTCCGTTTTTCGGCCGCAACTTGCCCGGAGCGACCCACATGCCCGAAATTTGAAACTCCATATTTGGGCAGAATTTTGTGAATGAAGGTGTCTGGGTCCGTGGACACTGATATGTCCATTCAATTCAGTACTTGAACCATATAGAATTCCATATTTGTACATTTTTATGACATGTGAAACTCCATATTTGGGCAGAATTCGTCATGTGTTTGTGTTGCAGGGTTACGTTCACAATATGCTGACATATAAATGTGCCGTACAAGTAAACCAGCCTGTGTGGACGACTGAGACGAGCAAGATGGAGGAACAGGGTAACGGAGAAACTCGAGCCGTTATGAGAAATGGTGAGGCAGATGGAAGTGCTGCAGCAGCAGCAGATGGCCTAGCCGTGCAGGGGGGTACTGGAAACAGACAGCAGCAGCAGCAGCAGCAGCAGCAGCAAACACCTAGTGCATGGCAGGTCGTCAGAGTCATCATACTCGTATGGGCAATGTTTAACTTGCTCCTCAAACGGCCATCCACTCCGCCCGCCCCGGCAGGAACCTCAGTGTCTTCCAGCCTCAATCTTTTCGACCCGGACACCCTCATGGACATGTATATCTATATGTCCCCGGATGAGGTCCTCGCTGACTTTGACAACAAAGAGTCCCTGTTCTGGTTCCACAAAGGCCTGGTCTATGGAGACTGGACCTCAGGGGAGAACGGGGATGGCTGCTATGAACACTACCAAGAGATTGACATGCCAGAGACGGTGAAGAACAATGGTTCATTTTACATGCATGTCTTTTTCACTAAAAGTGGATTCCACCCAGACCCCAAACGTGAGGGCTTGTATAATAGACTGGCAACAGTACATGCATCACGAATGCTGAATAAATACAAGCAAAGAACATTTCTGAAGACCAAGAATCTGCTTACAGGAGAGACGGAAGCAGATCCCGAAATGGCTAAGCGCGCAGAGAGCCATGGTTCTGTAGAGACCATCTCTCACTGGCACCCCAACCTCACCATCAACATGGTGGATGACCACACAATGTGGGTGAAGGGTTCGGTCCCCCCACCGATTGACCAACATGTTAAGTTTGAGGACGAGAGCGGAAACTACTTCCCCATTGTGTACTTCAACGATTACTGGAACCTCCAGAAGGACTACTATCCCATCAATGGCACCCTGAAGAATCTGCCACTGCGCGTCTCCTACTGCCCTCAGTCCCTGATGCGCTGGCAGCTGTATGTTGGCCTTACTAGCCGCTCATCATGGAACAGTATTGGCCTGGAACTATCCGAACAGTCGGATGAGGATCAGGACACCATCAAGGTGGCCCTGTTGGACACCAACGCCTACCTCTTGGGACTGACCGTTGTCGTCTCACTTGCGCACGGTGTCTTTGAGTTCCTGGCCTTTAAAAGTGACATCCAGTTCTGGAACAGCCGTCAGTCTCTAGAAGGCCTGTCGGTGCGCTCCATTGTCGTCGGCGTGTTCCAGTCCCTGGTGGTGCTGCTCTACATCCTGGACAACCAGACCAACTTCATGGTCCAGTTCAGCGTCTTCATCGGCCTCCTCATAGACGCCTGGAAGATCACCAAGGTCATGGACGTGAAGTTGGACAGAGAGAACAAAATTGCAGGGATGGTTCCACGACTGGTGTTCAAAGACAAGTCCACATATGTCAAGTCTTCAACAAAGATCTATGATGACATGGCCTTCAAATACCTGTCATGGATGCTGTACCCTCTGTTTGGCTGCTATGGGGTCTACACTTTACTCTATGTAGAGCAGAAAGGCTGGTACTCATGGGTGCTCGGTATGCTCTATAGCTTCATGCTAACCTTTGGTTTCATTACAATGACGCCGCAGCTGTTCATCAACTACAAGATGAAGTCGGTGGCTCACCTCCCATGGAGGATGCTCACCTACAAGGCACTCAACACTTTCATCGATGACCTCTTTGCCTTTGTCATCAAGACACCCCTGATGTACAGGATTGGATGCCTCAGAGATGACGTGGTGTTCTTCGTCTACGTGTACCAGTGGTGGATCTATGGGGTCGATCCCAACAGGATCAATGAGTTTGGCACCAGCGGAGTAGACTCTTCCAAGGGCAACAGAGCACAGGGAGAGACTGCTACCGCCACCCCTGCAGCCATCACAGACAAAGCCCAGGAGGAAAAGAAGAATGATTAACAAAGACCACACACTATAGCCACCTCCTGTGGCCTCACTCTTAGGGCAAAGAGGACTTGTGTAAGCCAAGCACGCTTAAAGTTTGTTTGAGAGTCATTGTTTATCTTCCATGGGCACTGCTCCAAAAAGTTGAAAAAAGGGCCATGATAACGGCTCAAAGACCAGAGTGTAAGAGATGGTTTACAGTACTTACCACAATACAGTATATTTACATGCAGGAATGAAGGGCCAAGGGCTTTTGTTCTGTCTGTAGATTCCTTGTGAATGTCTCTTATGCCATGTGAACACAGTTTGTTCGGGTTACCTGGAAACGGGTGAGTAGACAGAGGAAACTTGAAGGGTCTGGAGCCAATATGGTGGCCTAGAAGAGAAGTGGTGAAAGAAGGATGACCCTGTTAAATCCTTACCAAGATAGTGACTCCTACCCTACATCTGATTTAAAATTATCCAAATACAAAAAGAAAAAAAATCACAATGACGTGAGGGGCGACCGAGAGAGAGTTAGTCAAAGAGGGTACAGCCAATCACGATTTGCATCCTCACCTCCGTCTTCACTGTTTGTGTTTACACAATACAAACACTCAAAGCTGGCCATTCATTGTCAATGGCATTCACTGTTTGTGTTAAGACAATGTTTGGAACTCAAAGCCGGACACAGGGAGGTGCGCCTCAAAAATCACACTAATGTGAAGTGAGGGGCGCTCTTATCATCATATTCCGTCCTCTGCCAATCAAATCATCGCTAGTATCGTACACACTAGTCTCCCGTGGCCAGACTGTTGCCTCTTTCAATTTTCAAATGCTTCCATCATACAGTCTGGAGCAATGGAAGCTCTATCATGAGTATGCGATAAAGTGGAGACTCCTCCCCACTTCGTTTCGTCTTTACTCTTTACAGCCACGCACATTTATCCTAAAATAAATAGAAATCATCTAAGCACATAGCTTGCTGCTTAGCAGAAATTGAAATAAAATAATAAAATGTAAAGATATTTAAAAATATATTTTTGTGAACGGAAATTGCAGTTTCCTTACTCTTCGGGAGGTGTAATTCCAGACTCTAGAGGGCTAAGAGGGCTAGTGTCCCTCAAAGAAAAAAAGAAGAAAAGAAAGATGTGGCCTAAAAACAGTGTGGCTCCCATGTGGATCTTGGACTTCCATGTGGCCAGCCTGTGGTCATTCATCTATGATGTATCTGGACTTCCATGTGGCCAGCCTGTGGTCATTCATCTATGATGTATCTGGACTTCCATGTGGCCAGCCTGTGGTCATTCATCTATGATGTATCTGGACTTCCATGTGGCCAGCCTGTGGTCATTCATCTATGATGTATCTGGACTTCCATGTGGCCAGCCTGTGGTCATTCATCTATGATGTATCTGGACTTCCATGTGGCCAGCCTGTGGTCATTCATCTATGATGTATCTGGACTGCATGTGGCCAGC
This sequence comes from Electrona antarctica, assembly GCF_951216825.1. Lineage (NCBI taxonomy): Eukaryota > Metazoa > Chordata > Actinopteri > Myctophiformes > Myctophidae > Electrona > Electrona antarctica. The sequence continues at coordinate 25,447,021 of NC_136801.1, forward strand.
CTGTGGTCATTCATCTATGATGTATCTGGACTTCCATGTGGCCAGCCTGTGGTCATTCATCTATCTATGATGTATCTGGACTTCCATGTGGCCAGCCTGTGGTCATTCATCTATTTATGATGTATCTGGACTTCCATGTGGCCAGCCTGTGGTCATTCATCTATGATGTATCTGGACTTCCATGTGGCCAGCCTATGATGTAGTATCTGTGGCGTATGATGATAAGAGCGCCCCTCACTTCACACACAGGTGTGATTATTATTTTTTAAATGGAAAAAGAAAATAATGAAAAAAGTGGAGGTACAAGACAGGGTCTAGTAACGACATGGCTTCCCTCTGGATCTCTGTCATGCATCCATTCTATGTCAATGTCATCAATTACATCAGTAGGCCTATTATGATGTTGTCAGTACGGTATGACCTCCATATTTTTTGCAAGCCTGCCTGCAGAAGGGGTGTGACTATGGAAACGTGAACTACTGATGTCACTGATGATGTCACGCCCCATCATGCCGCATGTAATCTAATATATACAGATCATCGCTCGACATGTCATCGACACTTTGCAGGATGGCGCTCGCTAGTGTGTTGAGGAGTGATTACACAGATTCTGTTAATAAGCTGTCTAGATTCGACAATGGACCTGAGAAGATTGAAGTAAGAGCCGCACTCGGAGAAGATCTTGGTTTTGCAGTTAACGCTTCATTCAAGTTGTCAGATGAAGGAATCAAAAAGAAAATGGAGTTTCACCATGGGACCACCACACTGGCATTCAAGTTCAAGCACGGTGATGAGCACGGTGTCATTGTAGCTGTGGACTCCAGGGCAACGGCTGGCTCCTACATCGCCTCTCAGACGGTGAAAAAGGTGATTGAAATCAACCCCTACCTCCTGGGAACCATGGCCGGAGGCGCCGCAGACTGTAGCTTCTGGGAGCGCAACCTGGCTCGCCATTGTCGTATCTATGAGCTTCGCAACAAGGAGCGCATCTCCGTGGCAGCAGCATCTAAGTTACTGGCTAACATGGTCTACCAGTACAAAGGCATGGGCCTCAGCATGGGAACCATGGTTTGTGGCTGGGACAAGAGAGGGCCAGGATTGTACTATGTGGACTCGGACGGCAGCCGGGTGTGCGGCGACAGGTTTTCCGTGGGCTCAGGCTCCCTGTATGCCTACAGCGTGTTAGACAGCGGCCTCAAAGACGACATGACAGTGGAGGAAGCATGCGAGCTAGGCCGCCGTGCCATCTACCAGGCCACGTATCGTGATGCATACAGCGGCGGGCAGGTCAACCTGTACCATGTCCACAGCAAGGGCTGGACCAGGATCTCCCAGGAGGATGTCCTCATGTTGCACCAGCAGTACAAGGAGAAGGCGGAACAGGGTTAGGTGGGGTTGGGGGTTTATGACCCCTAATGAAATGGAGGGCATCTCTGGAATCATTCTGTTATCACATCAAATAGTTATTTAGCAGCAACTGCTGTCCCTGCCTGGAAAGGAGCAGGCTGAGGTGGTTCGGGCATCTGGTTAGGATGCCTCTCGGGCGTCCCCTAGGGAGGTCCTCGATGCACGTCCCACTGGGAGGAGACCCCGGGGCAGACCAAGGCACAGTTGGAGGAAACACATTGACTCACTGGCCTTGGAACGTCTCGGAATCCCCCAGGAGGAAGTCACTAATGTTGTTCTGGAGAGAGAAGTCTGGAGCACTCTGGTGGAGCTGTTGTCCCCGCTACCCGACTACGGATAAGCGGTTGAAGATGGATGGATGGATGGATGGATGCTGTCCCTGCCTCAACTGCAGAAGCTGCTTGGGCCTTCTGCTCAAGCCTCCAGCTAGTTGATGAGGACTAAGTCTAACTAATGTTATGTAATAGCACATACAAATGTTGGGTATATGGTTGACATAGAGTTAAGACATTCCCAGCAACAGTACCTTCAGCTTGGGTTTATTTTTTTTGAGGGGTGCTAGCCCCTCCTATGCCCAGCTTTGTGTGTCTGTGCGTACCACAGACTGTGATGATTTGATTGGCTGAGCACGGAATGTGATGTATGATGATGAGAGCACCCCTCAGTTCAAGTGTGATTTTTTTTATGTGTGGGTGGTGTGGAAGCCTTGTGTGTGCGCGTGTGTTTTACATCCGAGGGTCTCTTGTCTACCAATACTAAAAGCTTTCACTATCTCCAAATATGGAGATATCTGATGTCTTGCTATAACCAACATTACAATCTCCATATTTGACCCGGGCTGTCCTAGAGCTCCATATATGGAGATGAGAGAGAGAGAGAGAGAGACTTTCAATGGGGTGGCCCCACTGGCCCGATTCCCGAAACGCCAACTGTTCAAAACTTCAAGCATACTTGGTATATAAGTGATTTAAGCTCTGCAGTTGGAATCAGAGACAATCGAATGGGCCGTTGTACAAGCAGATTTAAATTCTTTGGTAAAATCATTCGGAGTTTGACAAGGAAGTCATCACAATAAAACAAGACGGTCTCTGGCATATGATGATGCCCAATTTGTTAAGAATCCTTCAGTGAGACTGTTCCATTCCCTTCATTGGCTTCCAGTTGCTACCAGGCCTCACCCAGTACAAACCACTGCTGTTGGCCAACAAGACATCGCACCCCCATTGCCTTCAAGACATGATCCAACCCTATAACCATTCCCGCTCACTTAGATCAGCTAACACGGAATGCTCTCCGAGCCTTTCCTAAGACACACTGGACTGTTGTACACCTCTTCAGACTCCACCCAACCACTTCAGCTTCAAACACAGCAGATAGTAAATAAAAAGAGAGAGGATCCGGGCACTCAAAGTAAAAAAATGAGGAACGCCTTTATTAAATTAAAAAGGCAACTGCCTGTTTCGACCAACAAGGTCTTCATCAGGGCAAGGATGCCCTGATCCTCTCTTTTTATCTATGTCTTGAGCCCGTTTTTGATCCGTGTGAGCACTTTTTTATCATTACCATGTTTTGCTATCTCCGTTGAGCACCTGGTTAGTTCCTCTTTTTCTCTAATACAGCAGATAGTATCTTTGAGTTCTCATGTTTTTTGTTACTTAGATGTTTTTTTTTCTTGACCACAAAGTATGTTATTTAGATGCGTGCATGTTGTTCAGGATAAGACTGTCTGCTAAATGCCTTAAATTGTATGGATGATGTGAGACAGTGAATCTGAGGTTATGGAATGGATTCACCTTCTCTTTCCCCCCCTTTTTTTGAGGGGTGCTAGCCCCTCATATGCACAGCTTTGTGTGTTTGTGTGTACGAGCACGGAATGTGTTTGTAGCACGGAATGTGATGATTTGATTGCCTGAGCACGGAATGTGATGATGCATCAAGTGGTCTACTAGCCTAATCAGGGAAAACTAGAGGTGGACGAGAGCAGCAGACAAACGGGCCCGGGAATAAAGACGTACATGACGTCATCGTCAACGGGACCGGGAATAAAGATGTACGAATAACGGTAGTGGCTCGCTACTCGAGCCCACAATAATAATAATATCTGGGATTTATATAGCGCTTTTCTAAGTACTCAAAGACACTTCACATGTGTGGGGGCCAGGGGAGAGAACAAAAATAAAATGGCAACTTTATTAGAAAGAGTAAATAAGTAAAAGCAATAAAACACTCAAAGTAACAAGGTGAAATCAAAGTCAACTCGGGGAGGCTATTAGGTGGGTCTTCCGGGGCGGATTTGAAGGTAGGAAGTTAAAGGAACTACAGTACAACATGCATTTTTTAATATGTTTTATACTGTTTTTAATATTTAATTGATAATTATTGTTTATCAAAATCCCTCAAACGTATTTCTAATACAGTAACCAGTCCATGTCATTTCTGTCTGGCTTCTAAAGCGGTTTAGCTGCATTACCACCATGTCCCGATGTGGTGGCGGCGCTGTGTATGTAAATTATGTTCTCCTTCAAATCAGCTACATCTTTGACTCATCATTTATAATAAGGTCCCCCCCCTTGTATAATCCAGGGAATATACAAATTAGGGAGATACCTATGACATCACGAGTAGCACCAAATCAGTTGGTCTGTTGTGAGACCACTGTACATAAAAACCCAGATATGATGAGAAAGCCTTCAAAATTGGGTATTTGCGGGGATAGAAGACACGTATAGGGGAGCCCAAAAACACAAAAAATGGGAAAAGTTGAAATTCTTGTTGTAGGACCTTAAATGAATTCCATCACCAGACGCCTAGCTGCCCTCTAACTCCCCTCAATCCATTGAGAAAAAGATCACACCCATGTGAAGTGAGTCCTGCCTTTTATCATGATGTATGTATGATGATGTATTGACCCAGATCGCTAACCACAGTAACCGTGCTGCTATACCGACTAATAGGCATCCAAACACACAGTGTGTAATTCAGTTAATGTGAATTACAGCTAAAATTAAATAAAGTAAATCAGACCCGTCTGAAGTACTGTACTGTACTGTACTGTACTGTACTGTACTGTACTGTACAAGCTCTCCTCCGTGGCCTCTGTCTGTGTGTTAGGCTGCACAACAGTGACACTTGGTGGTGACAATATGCTATTTCCGTGCTCGGACACAGGGACACACAAAAAAGAAGCGGCACAACAACATAAAGGACGTCTGTCGTCATTTAGTGCCCAGAAGGATGCAGAGAGAGACCATCTTTATAGGCTGTCTAACCTACGGTGGACCAGTCGAGATCACATATGTACCTGTTTGTCCTTGTCCCTTTTATGCCCATATATGGAGATCTCTGCCTGTATCTGTCAGTCTGTGTCCCTTTTATGCCCATATGGAGATCTCTGATGTCATCAGTATATGCCCATATACTGTATGGGCATGCTGATTTATGCCCATATACACGAGATCTCTGCATCTGTCAGTAAGTGACATCACTATTGTAAGGTGACATAAGGTCATGAATATAAATAGAGAACAATCAATCGTGAATTGGCTCAACTCATAAGTGCAAATGTAGTGTGTCGTGCAGCCATATTAATAAATAATAATCCGTAGTCTCACAATCTGACAATGAAGCGATTTCTCATATTGCTTGTCCAGCTTCTCTTGGCGGTTTCAGCTCTTGCTGCCTCAATGAATTGGAATGAAGCTCCAGGAACCAGTGTGCTGCTGCGCAATGTAAATGCCTTGACACTCCACAGAGATCGCTACACCACAGGCCGCCGCTCCAGCCCCGTTTCCCAGATCAAATGTGTTGGTGGCTCCGCAGGCTGTGGGGCCTTCGTTCCCCAGGTGGTCCAGTGCATTAACAAAGGGTGGGACGGAGTCGATGTCCAATGGGAGTGCAAGGCGGACATGGACAATTCATACCGGTTTGGCCAAATAGAGGTGAGCTGTGAGGGCTACAGCCATCCAAATGACGCCTACATCCTGACGGGTTCCTGCGGGCTGGAGTACAAGCTGGAGCTGACGGAGGAGGGCCACCGCAAAAGAGCACAAGGGGCCGGCAGCTCCTACAGTTTCTTTGGCAACAAGCATCATCACCAGAGTGCTTCACCTGAGGTCAGCCTCTTGAAATGTCTGCTAGGAGTGGCTGTGCTGCTGCTCATAGCCTATGCCATCTATCAAATTGGACAACCCACTCAGCCTTCTCCACACTATCCCGGTGCCAATCCCCCAGCCTATGGCGTCGATCCAGGTTACGGGTATGGCTTCCGCAGTGATTACTACAGTAACCAACAACATTATCCAGGAGGAGGATGTGCTTCCACAGGAACAGGAGGTGGCTTCTGGACAGGCCTGGGGACAGGAGGTATGTTGGGGTTCCTGTTTGGAAGACAGCCCAACAGCCACACCCACTTTACAGACAGCAGACCTGCTAGAGAGACCGCCGGCAGCACAGGGACACCCGCCGCCAGCACAGGGACACGCACTGCATCAGGGTTTGGAGGAACCACAAGAAGATAGGAATCTTGTGTGTCAAACTGGAGTGATCAGCACCAAATCTGTTGTGCGCGCCAGAAGGCCAAGGACGTAACCTTTTTTCACCTTTTCTTTTTTTCAGCGGCGCTATATGGTTTGTGTGTCTGTGTGTACCACATTTTAGTGTGATTTTTTTTTCTTCACCTGGAAGTAAATGTGGAGGCAAGTCAAGATTTGCAAAACAAAAAATAAAATATAGCTGCAAGCAGCGATAAGACGGGGCCAAGCCATTGAAGCGATAAAGCAAGGGGTTGTCTGTCAACGCTGTATTCCCACCCACAAACAAACCCACCCACTACGAAAATCCAAGGAGTGGATAGAGTGGATCATATAATTCATACAATCATATAATTGGGAGATCTAAGGGTAGATCCTTTGATGAAGGACTGGAAGCTTCAGTTCTTGACCGTTTCCCATGACCTCTACCATATTGCCGAATTTCATTCTATTTGCACAGAACTGCAAAAAGTGGCGGAAGAAGAAAAAAACAGTAGAAAATATAGGGCCTTGGAGGCCCTTATCAATGGATTTTTCATGGTTTATGAATTTCTGGTTTCCTAACTTTGTTTTTTTTTATTGGCGTTGGCGTTGGCGTTGTGGTTTGGGAATGTGTCCCCCCCTTTTGATTGAATGAATGCATTTTATTTATATAGCACCTTTCCAAACATAGTTACAAAGTGCTTTACAGACTTAATAATTAATCATAAATTAATCATTAATTATAAAAAGTTTCAAAACATCAAGAGCATCAGAAACAACAAAACATAAAATAACAACATCAAAGACAAGTAAAAAAACAGTATTAGTAAAAAGACGTATACATACAAAATACAAATGTGTTTTACAGCTGCTGTGTAAGCACAGCTGGTCAATGTTCTCCCTCTGGTGCTTTCACGCCCACTTGCTGTAGTTGAGACCCGTTTCTCATTGGCTGTACTGACAACCTATCGTCCTGATTGGCTGCCTCGTCTCTAGGCAACTACACACTTTTTGCCTCTAGCCGACCTCTCAGCCATGGGATATAAGGCAGCAGCTGGTAAGATTTGTTTTTGGCTTTTGTGCCTTTATTGATATATTGATATGTGTTTTTAAAAGCTGTCTTAAAGAGGGCTCTGACTCTGCTAGCCTAAGAGCCAAGGGCAGGGCGTGCCAAAGCATAGGCAAAAGCCTTCATTTTAGCAAAAGAGTTAAAGGTCTATAAGGGTCCATTTGGTTACCAACTCTCCATCATTTAGCTGGGCACCACCTGGACCGCCTCAAGGACCCCTGGTGGTCCCCGGACCTCTGGTTGAAAACCACTGCTATATGTTAATTGTCCCTCCTACCTAAACCACCAACTGGGGTGTAACACCTATTTTGTTTATTCTTTGTTTAAGGTACAACCATGTTCACAATATTTTGTTAACAAGTTGCTGTTTGTGTCAGCTAGTTTTGACATGATTGACCATGGACTGATTAATTAATAATAATAATGCATTTTGAGGGGCGTTAGCCCCTCCTATACACATGTTTAATGTTTGTCTTTAGTTCAATGTTTGTTTTGTAAACGCCACTGACAATGAAGGGAAAATGTATGTCATAATGTAACTCTTTATGTCATATTGTCTCTTTATTGTTAATGGCATTTAATGGCAGTTTGTGTTGGCACCGTTTGTTTTACATCACACCATTACATCACCTAATCAACATGAGTTAGACTTTAATATATTAGCACCCCTCACGTCAGACGGGTGTGATTTCTTATTTATAAAGCACTTTACATTCTCACGAATGTCAGAGTGCTACAGGGTTGGAAAGCAAGGCAAAAAATAAAATAAAAACAGCATATTATGCAACAAAAGGGTCAAGTTAAAACTAGGTAAGAGAAAATCAATTAAGAGCATCAATTTTAAAAGCATCAGTGCACTGTGGTGCTCTCAGCTGCAAGGGGAGGGAGTTCCACAGACATGGGGCTTATTGGCAGAAGGCCCGGTGCGGAGCTTGGTGTTTAGGGGCGATGAGTTCTTTAAGGTGGGGGACCTGGGAGTGCATTGCTGTAGATGCAGAGGTTTCTTGATTATTGTTGCTATTGCAGTGTTTGGTGTCAGGAGCTGTCCCGGTGTTATTATTTTGTACTTTTTGTAGTGTTTTATTGTGTCCTGTTGTCTGTGGTGTACCTTTTACTGAGTTAAAAGGTTTCACTGCTGTGTACATTTTATTTTGTATTGTTTCTAGTGTTTCCTGTTCTCCTTGTAGCTGTCTTGTTTCACCTACCCTTGTATTTATGTTCTCCAGTTGTGTCTACATATAAACCCACACCTCATTCTCCATGTTCCTGGGTTTTTTATGAATACGTGCATTTGATTTGATCTGTTTTGCTCCTGCCTGTCTGTTCTGCATTTGTTCTAACAATCTGAGAAGTGAGAACCCATCTGCAAAAAAAGGAAAAACAGCACCCTCTTTTCCTTTGAAATGAGGGTGTCTCGAGAGACTAGGGTCCTACCAGAGCCATCTAATAGAAGAGTTGCGATATTGAGGGGGCAGAAAACACAAAACAGCCTGGTCATGTGGTTCATGTACTCGCGCGAGCCCATATAGACTCCAATGCATTCCGTAAACTTCCGGTTGTCCCTATGTGGAGCCTTCAATTAGGGACAAACCAATTGGACTGCCATTGGACTGGCCCCATGAAGTGAACCTCTGTCTATACTCTATGGCTCTGGGTCCTACTAGCTAGCTACTACATATCACAGTGACATTTGGGCCCATCATATTATTGTCTCTTCGTCTCTTGTCTATTTGTCCACAGGGTGGCATCACAATGTAACGTCATAATACAAGTGGCAAAAACAGATTATCTTTCTACAAAACAGGTATTTTGTCAGGGTACCTGGTGGCTCAGCCAGTTACCTTGTGCGAGTCGTGTCACCAGACTTTAGCCAGTTAGTGAACAGATAGTCAGCATGAGGATCTAGGATTGAAATTTGTAGGCTACCCCTGTCTTGACTAGTTTCTGAAATAAAGCATTAAAATAGGTATTTGGCTATTGGCTGGGGACCCCCGAAAATGCTTTGGCCATGTCTCGCGACCCCCGCCCCCCTCCCCACCCCCAATACAAATTGACCGCTACAATATCCTTAATAATAGAGAAAATACATCATATATAAATACTGAAACCAGATATAATCATTAAGGAATGTTTATGCATGCACTATGTACTATGTAAACTCAAACTTCCATTTTCCAGCCCAAAAAATCAAATCATTTAGGGACCCCTCAAAATAAGTTCGGGACCCCCCGAGGGGTTTCGACCCCCAGGTTGAGAACCCCTGCTGTAAAGGAACCTAAATGAACCATTTGATTTGATTTGATTTATTTGATATATTCATGATACAATTCATAAAAGAGCAGTACAGAATTATCAGGATTGCACAAAAAGTCAGAGGACTTAATTCCATTGTGATCCAAATAAAGAAATAGTTACAGCATATGATAAGAAGAACATGTGAGTACTAACATCACAATACTAATGACATTTACAACAGGCCATCATAGATCAGTAAACAAAAGACAATAAATAGATATAAGTAGATAAATACAGCACTATACTAACTTGCCCATCAGCCACTTTTTGTCTCCACCAGGCCGAAGGCATGGGGAGAGAGTATGTTTTGCACTCCGTCCGTCCGTGTGTCCGTGTGTGTGTCCGTCCGTCCGTCTGTGAACAGCTAATCTCTGGCACCGTTGGCTTGATCGCAGCCATACTCTGCACACACACTCCCTGAATGCCAGAGCTGAACCTCTGCCCCAAAGTTTTCACATTGGCCTGTTATAGCGCCACCAGGAGGCCGCTTTGTGCAAAACAAATGTTTTGACAGTACACCTACAGATTTTGTCCAAACATCACGCAAATTGGTACACAGTCTCTCTAGAGCCATTCAACTAAACGGGTCTTTCACATTTCTCAGACTCCATCCTGATTGGCTAAGATTGGCTTCCAAAGTTCGCAGTAGTGCTCAGTTTTCAACTCAGCCTCATGGTGGCACTATAACTGGCCGAAAAGTGTTTTTACCTCTAACTGCACGGATCTGTGGATAACTTTGTATGCCAACTCCCTAGAGGCCAAGGAAAAACCTTTGCCTGGAATTTTTCACATCTGCTCTTTATAGCGCCACCAGGAGGCCGACATATGTAAAACACATTTTCTAATATTACTCCTTCAGATTTTATCCAAATTTCACGCAAATCGGTACACATGCTCTTCATAGTCATGTGATCAAGACGGGTTTGTTTGATTTCTCATAATCCACCCTCATTGTCTACGATTGTCTTCTAAACTTTTCAGGAGTAGCCCACTTTGTACCCGTTTTGTACAAATCGCCACAACTACTCAACGCAGCGTCCGATTGTGGTGAAACTGTGCATGCAAATTCCCACTAGGCTTTGGAAGAAATGCCACTTGACAGTTTTCAAATCAACCTCATGGTGGCGATTTGAAACAGGCCAAGCCACGTCACACACACACACACGTATATATTGCTCCTAAACATTTTGCCAAACATCACACACATACTCCTATCCTCCTGGTGGAGACCTGTGCCCAGAAGGGCACTTTTTCTAGTTCAACATATTTTTTAAAATGTTCAAAGACTGGGCAAATTTAATTTCCCTTGGGATTTTGTTCCAATCCTCCACCCCTGTATATTTGTCTCCACCAGGCCGAAGGCATGGGGAGAGAGTATGTTTTGCACTCCGTCCGTCCGTCCGTGTGTCCGTGTGTCCGTCCGTCCGTCCGTGTGTCCGTCCGTCCGTCTGTGAACAGCTAATCTCTGGCACCGTTGGCTTGATCGCAGCCATACTCTGCACACACACTCCCTGAATGCCAGAGCTGAACCTCTGCCCCAAAGTTTTCACATTGGCCTGTTATAGCGCCACCAGGAGGCCGCTTTGTGCAAAACAAATGTTTTGACAGTACACCTACAGATTTTGTCCAAACATTACGCAAATTGGTACACAGTCTCTCTAGAGTCATTCAACGAAATGGGTCTTTCAGATTTTTCAGACTCCATCCTGATTGGCTAAGATTGGCTTCCAAAGTTCGCAGGAGTGCTCCGTTTCAAACAAAATGCTGCAAATCATGAACACATGGTGTGATTTCCGTGAAATTTTGCACGCACATTCCCACTAGGTCGAGGAAGAAATGCCACTTGAATATTTTCAACTCAGCCTCATGGTGGCGCTATAACTGGCCGATTTGTGTTTTACCTATAACTGCACCGATTTTTCACATCTGCTCTTTATAGCGCCACCAGGAGGCCGACATATGTAAAACACATTTTCTAATATTACCCAGATTTTATCCAAATTTCACGCAAATCGGTACACATGCTCTCCATAGTCATGTGATCATGTGATTTGTTTGATTTCTCATAATTATCCATCCTGATTGCCTACGATTGGCTTCTAAAGTTTTCAGGAGTAGCCCGTTTTGTACCCGTTTTGTACAAATTGCCACAACTCCGCAACGCAGCGTCCGATTGCGGTGAAACTGTGCATGCCTATTCCCACTACTAGGCTGAGGAAGAAATGCCACTTGACAGTTTTCAAATCAGCCTCATGGTGGCGCTACAACAGGCCAAGTTGCGTCACACACACACACACACACACACACACACACACACACACACACACACACACACACACACACACACACACACACACACACACACACACACACAAACATGTTTATATTACTCCTAAACATTTTGCCAAACATCACACACAATCCTATCCTCCTGGTGGAGACCTGTGCCCAGAAGGGCACTTTTTCTAGTTTGGGCATTGTTCTTTTAAAATTTTATAGACCATAATGAGTCTCAGTCGACCTGGCAACTGTTTTTTTGTTGGATGTGCATGCTTTGTTCTTTTTTGGTTAAACCTGCCATATCTGGTTCTTCAGTTTCCTTTCTCCCCATTATTTCATTTAGGGTTTTCCAGAGTTCCTTGCCATCTTGTTTTGCTGCATTTAATCCTTCTTAGAAAACCTTCTAATGAGGATTTGACATCATCTCTTTTTTTCATTAGGTCTTTTAAAATTCATTCAGCTATGAAGCCGGTCTGGATTTGGCAGTACACTGGAGCACGTTTGTTTACAATTATCATTTATAGAAACCTTCTGAGTAGCTTTCTGGGCATTGCACTCTGTTTGTATTTCCCGAAAAAAGCATTCAGAAATGAATTTCTTATATCCCTTATGTGTGTTAGTGCAACTCTCATACCCTGATCGAAGGCATTTTTTGTGGGATTCGTAACTACGAGTTGTGCGAGTCAGTGCGACCTCGTCTCCTTCATGTTCAAGTGCAACTCTCAGGAACATTCTCGGATACAGCCAAACTGTGGATGTAGACATTACAGTGAAATTCTCCTCCCTCAGTCTTCACCTTGCCGTTGAGTGTTTACATTCCTCTTTGATAAGCAATGTGGGAAGTTGGCCTGCTCAAACTTCTCTGTCACGTGCTTTTTCTTCAACCCCCCCCCAGTCATAAAAACTTGTTGTGTGAATTATTGATGAGATTGATGAGACCAGGGAGCATAACAGAAAACCTGGAAGAGGCCCAAAAGAGGCCCTCCTGGAAGGCCAGCGAAAGTACCAATGTGACACTGTTGGTGTCTATAGGGCCTATAGCTCCCTAGAGATGGTGAATTCACAAGACAGGAAGCTAGATAAGGAACTAAGTGCATCTCTCAACTATCGGTGACCCGTCACCCTTTTGACCCATCGTTTGAACTTCTGTAACGGATTGTGTCTATTCACCTTCCCTTCTGTTTTCTCCTTTTGCTGATCAAGCATTTGTATTCATCGACAGGAGGGTATAAGAGGAGACACAAATGTATGCTCGGTCTCGGGAGCTGGGGAAACCTTTGTCTATCACTTTGGTTTTGTACTTTGCCCTTTTGTACTCTGTAATTTTGTACTCTGTACTTTGGTTTTGTACTTTGTCTGCGGACCTTTTAATAAACTTATACTTTTATCCTTTCAACTCTATTCTTATTCATTTCTTGTCAGTTCTATATTCTTATTCCTTAGTGAAATTTCCACCACACTTGTGACTACATCTTACTTAGCATATCTATCTATAAGCTCCTCAAACTTGAGAAAATATTCTTGACCTTTCGTTCTTGTGACTAGATCTTACTTATCTATGAATGCACCAAGTCTCTGTACGTCTGTCTGTCTGTGTGTAATCCACGTAACTCGAGAACCGTTCGCCCCACAGACTTCAAATTCGACACGTGCGTTCCGCACCACCGCAGGGGTGCAGTGGCCGGTGTCTAGTAGGTCGGACCAACGGTTGTTCAGAACCGCCCCAAAAAGGCCTCTGCCTGGGCTCTGGACAGGGCCCCTGCCCATGGTCCATATATGAAGCTGGCCTGTTCTGACCTCACAACACTCCATATTTGGGCATGCCTGACAAAACACTCCATATTTGGGCATGCCTGACACAGAACTCCATAAGTCTCTGTCTGTGTGTGTGCGGTGTGCGTGTACTGTTGTAATCCATGTAACTCGAGAACCGTTCGCCCCACCAACGCGTTCCACACCACCACAGGGAGTGCAGTGCCTGGTGTCGAGTCGGTTGGACCCACGGTTGTCTAGAACCGCCTCAAAAAGGCCTCTGCCAGGGCTCTGGACCGGGCCCCTTTGTTCTATTGTAACGTTTGAATGCTGGCTCCGTATTCGAATACCAAAATTCTGATACTTTGAAAGTCTGAATTGTGTCTGTCTCATGTTATTTATTGGTGTTATGAGTGCTCTCCTGAAGATCTCTTTAATAGTAGATCCCAAGAAGTGTAAGAATGGAAGCATTATTGACACTGCCTCCAAAAGATCAAATTGGTATGATTTAATTTATTTTAGTCAAGTTTAGGCATGGGTTTGTTGTGGTTTATGATTACGTTTAGTTAACCACTTGAACCATGTTGTTGTATAGCAAAATAATAGTAATAAATAATAATAATAATAATTAATAATAATAAATATTTGCAACAATTATGTGGCATCCTCAGATTCCTCAGAGAATGTATATGGACCATGCAGCTGGCAGGAGTGTTTGCAAATATTTTCCACCTCTCCCTCTTCTAGGCTGTGGTCCCGACAGGCTTAAGAGATCAGACGAAGCTCAGAGATCTGGGCCTGCATCCGACCATGCGCATACTGGACTTCCTGTCAGGTCGTCTTAAGGTGATGAGACTGGGCACTGCATTACCTCAGATGCACTGACCCTCAACACCGGGCTGGGTTCTGACTCCTATATACTCCTTGTATGTGCACTTGTCTGCATGGCATCGCACACTCCAATGCCATTAAGAAAGCACAACGGTAATTAATTAACATCAACGTCTGACTACAAGACGGCCTACAGGGACAAGGTCAGATCAGTGGGCATCCTGACAAGCTGCATCACTGCCTGGTATGTGAACCAATCCAATGTCAATCTACAACCTAACAACGTGTCGCCTTGTGACCTTGTAGAATGTAAATCATCTATTTACAAAATCATGGAAGCACGCACGACTCCAATTCGTCTCAATCTCTCTGAGCATTTTACCGAGTGCACGGTCGGAGAAGTAACTTTTAGACAAGAGAATACCAGCACTCACGAAACTGTCCTTTTAAGGCACTTTATTGTTTCATCATAGGTATATGCTCTATGCTGCAAAGCAGACAGCACAACATTGTAAGTGCTTCGGCCTACGGCAGGGGTATTCAACTAGATTAGGCTGGGCACAACTGTAGAATGATTGTGTGTAGGGGGCCGCATAGCGTGCACGCACACAGAAAATGTTGGGGTTCTCAAAATACATTTTGCAGACTAAAGGTGTCCCTTCTCGCTTGCCATCTCTCGCGAGAACCGGTAGATGCTGCGTGAGGTCCTGATCACCCTCATTGGCCAAGCCGGTCATGTGACACTCCGGAGGCCTCGGCGCGTCTGCTATAAAGGACAGTCTTTGCCTGGCTTCCGAGGAGACGACATCGCTTATTTAACTCCAGCTGTTCGCTACTATTCTGTTAGTTAACTTTTGCTTATCCCTTTGATTTATGTTTAGCTCCCTTCGGGAAGGAGTGTTAGGTTTAAGTTGTAGTTCCTCCTTTGTTATCGGTTAGGTTTTGGTTAGGTGAAGTTATTGTTTTGTTCGTCTCCTTTTTCATTCTGGGAACACCCCAAGTTATACCGCTCTGCTTTAATATCTTACCCTATATATAATAATACTGCCTACTAGTCATCGCTATTATAAATGATTGCCAATATACTTGAAAGTCGATTAACTTCCATCATGTATTTATTGGGCCATTTGTATTGAGAACAACACTTTTTGTACCTCTGTAAAGCTGCTTTACAAAGGTGCTTGAAGTTCAAGTAAAACCATTTTCAACTTTGCAGTGAGGTTTCCTTCCATATAAATTCCTTCGATTTTATGTTATGCGTACCCTTTACCCCTAGACTAATTGGTGCGTAACACACACACACACACACACACACACACACACACACACACACACACACACACACACACACACACACACACACTCTGCAGTGCTCTCGTCTAAAGTGACTGGAGTGTGTCTCATTTCTCTCCAAAAGCCCTTGAATATGATGGAATATGATTTAGGATTACTGTCATACCTGTAACTTTCATTAGCCCTTTTTATTTTTATTCCAGGGGCCACAAGCGGGCCGCCAGTTGAATACCCCTGGCCTACGGCCTTTGTCAGCGCCACTGACGAAGGCTGTATGCCGAAACGCGTATGTTGTTGTGCTGTCTGCTTTGCAGAATACCATGACGAAACATCTATTTTCAAATCATTTTCGCAACAGGACAGGGACACTAGGGTCCATGTGGCAAACAAAAAAAGGCCAGGGTGTATTTAAGGCTCTTAAGGGAGGAATTCCTTAGATTTGCAATTCATTGGATTCTTGTGGTCCAGACTAAATCAATAACTGAGTAAATGTGAACAAACTCTCTCCTTAAGCCCAAACCACACCCGTAGGGACTCCTTGGGACAAAACCGTTTTAAGGTCAACCACACCAATGCCACTCATTGCAACTCAATGAGTTGCATTGGTGTGGTTGACCTTAAAAAAATGTCTCGTCCCATCTCAACCCTTTGGTGTGGTTTTATTTGGGCTCAAGCCAAGGAACCAGAACACTAACTTCATAATGGGAACAATGCATCATGTCCTGCAACTGCAATGCATCATTGACAATGTGATAGAGATGGGGTAAGTAGTACAATGTAGCCTACCTACCTTCCACTTGAAGGCCGACTTCACTCATCTTCATAGGTCCTTACTAATGTTCATTATAATATGGTTACGTCAGTTATGGTACCATATTTCTTTATGCTTGGTCTGTGTTTCTGAACTGTCCACAGCCCTACTCTGGGACAAAAATTATAGGATATTATAATGAGCATGAGTGAGGACTGATTATAGATTGAAAATGGGTGAAGTCGTCCTTTAAGTCTTTAGTGTTGCACAAAAGAGAGTAACCGGTCTACAAGGTCGTCACAAGACGCTTAACGACGCCTTGTGAATTTATAAAGAAAATGTTTCCTATAATGCCAAGTTGGAAGTGGTTACGAAAGGTTCCATGGAGAGCAGTGGCGTGCACAGACATTTAGAGGGGCAGGTGCTCAAGTGAAAAAAAGGGCACCTTGTGCAGCGCGTGGAACCAGCCGGTTGTCTTAATAGTGTGATATTTATAGATTATGGGGCCTAAATAATATATTAGAAGCTTTTTATCAAGAATTGATCAATGTCACCATGGTCCACATACTGTACAAAAAAATAAAAATAATAATAATACGCTTTCCTTTTTTTTCTTCTTTTTTTTCAAAAGGGCACATTGCCAAAAGGTCAGGGGGTGCTCTAGCACCCCCTAGTGTCTATCTGTGCACGCTACTGATGGAGAGACATATCACAAGCCAAGGATCATGGCAGTTGTCTGAACAGAACCCCAACGCCTTGCACGGTTGTCCTCACTGTCACTGTACGGTGTCCTCTTCCCTAAATCACAGAGCAAAAAATTACACTGTTTACGAATAACCTGAATATAAGTTACAGTATAGGCCTCAAGGTTGATGGTACTGGCACTTTGGCACTCTTGGTTACATAATACTGTACAGTGTATAGGCTACATATGTACATACCGTTCCTTTTTCTAATTTTACTTTGGAAAAGGGCACAGGCCGGACATATCTAGCACAAAGAAGTACATTGTTACTTCTGAATGATGGATTTATTGGATTACAAGCTGCAACATTAAACCTCCGAATGGAATGAAGATAAATAATGTAGAGAAAGCTAATATTCCCACATTTCTTCTGGAATTTGTTCTGGAGCTGAGATTCATAGAGGGTCTACCGGGTGTTTTGTAAAGGACCGTGCATGGTCCGTGGGTGATGCTGCGGGTCATATAATACTGTGTAAGATAAGAATTAATGCTATAATACCACAGTTGTTTTTCTTTGTGGGTATCCAATCCTATAAGATTTTTGGCTGTGCATTAAAGGTCTGCCGCAATGGTGTCATGGTGATTTGTTTTTCGGTACAACGGAACATCACGTGCATGCACACACGCGTCCATGTGTGCATCACGTCCATGCACACAGCACAGCTGCATAGCCTAGAAGCCTATTAGTCTACTTGCCAGCCCATAGAGCCCTTAGAGTATATATTAATAGAGACGGCACCGGCTTTCTCCTCCCATCCACTTGCATTAAGTTGCTCAAAAGCGCATGAGGCGATTTCACTCCTCCTTCCGGGTAGGAACAGAGTGCATTCTGGGATTGATTGGGCCAAACACATGAACGCGCTGGCCGTTGACTATCATTGCACGCGTTCAGCGTTCACGTGTCATCATGAACGTGCGCATGTGTTTGGCCCAGTGCTGCAATACCAAATTCGGCCACTAGGTCCATTTCGCCTCCGGGTTTCCTCCGGGTGCCGTCTCTATTAATATATACTCTAAGATAGAGCCCCATTGTGAACCCGGACATGTTGAGTACACCAAGGTTTTATGTTAGAAATGTTGAGTATGGGTCCCCAGCATGTAGAAACTGCCGGATGCTAACTTGCATATGTTGAGCAATTTTCATAATTGGCATAATATGTGACCATACCATTAACAACCTACCGTATAGAAGGCAAATATTCAAAATTTCATCATGCTTTATGTAGCATGTGACGTGTCAAACTAGGGGGTTTTCATGATGCTGAATCCATTCCAAACATTAGTTTTGCAAAAAAAACACTCATTGTGAACGTCGACCCCGATTGATTGATTGATTGATTGATTGATTGATTGATTGATTGATTGAAGTATTTATTAACAGTTTGAAGAATTACAGTACATTTTAAGCACATCTCAATACAAAAACTGTCAACTGAGTGGACTATAGGCATATTACACTTGTTTACAATATGGGTCCACCATTTTCAATTCATCAGAGTTGAACCCACAGTTGAACCCACAACCGTCAGCATGAAAGGCAATTAAGCAGGGCCGTGCAGAGAGCACTGAGGGGGCAGGGGCTCAAACTCCAGAAAAGGGCACATGTGTGGGTGCGCATAGCACGCCGATCTTTGGGGGTGGTCTTTTTGTGGAGTCCGTCCCTTGTGCCATTTCATGTCATTGGACAGTAAAATAAGCAATATATTCTCATTAGTCTGAAACTAATACTGACTGATGGCAGATTAAAAGATAATCATTATGATAGTGGAATTATCATTACTTGTCAAATGTTCGTCTTGAAGGGCCAAGGGCACTT
Organism: Electrona antarctica; assembly: GCF_951216825.1. Taxonomy (NCBI): domain Eukaryota; kingdom Metazoa; phylum Chordata; class Actinopteri; order Myctophiformes; family Myctophidae; genus Electrona; species Electrona antarctica. The sequence continues at coordinate 25,465,771 of NC_136801.1, forward strand.
ATTGGCCCCCCACACAAGCCCTTATTGCCCCCCCCCCCCACACAAGCCCTAATTGGCCCCACACAAGCCCTTATTGGCCCCCCACATAAGCCTCCCCCCCACATAAGCCCTTATTTGCCCCCCACACAAGCCCTTATTTTCCCCCCACACAAGCCCTTATTGGCCCCCACACAAGCCCATATTGGCCCCCCACACAAGCCCTTATTGCCCCCCCACACAAGCCCTTATTGGCCCCCCACACAAGCCCTTTTTGGCCCCCACATAAGCCCTTATTGCCCCCCCACATAAGCCCTTATTTGCCCCCCACACAAGCCCTTACCCCCCCCCCCCCCCCCACACACACACACACACACACACACACACACAAGCCCTTATTGGCCCCCACACAAGCCCTTATTGGCCCCCCACACAAGCCCTAATTGGCCCCCCACACAAGCCTTCCCCCCCCACATAAGCCCTTATTTGCCCCCCACACAAGCCCTTATTGGCCCCCCATATAAGCCCTTATTTGCCCCCCAAATAAGCCCTTGTTTTCCCCCCACATAAGCCCTTATTGACCCCCCACAAGCCCTTATTGGCCCCCACATAAGCTCGTATTGGCCCCCCACATCACCCCCCCCCCCCCCCCACATGCCCGTATGTGGCCAAAAAAAAGGGCAGGGGCTCGAGCCCCTGCAATTAAGGCATGATGCTCTGAGTCTAATCACTACACTAGTAAAAGAGAGAGAATTTAAAATCAAGTCACTCACACAGCTGTCAAATAAAATCACGTCGTTATCCAAAGGTCAGGTAACTCAAGTTCCATTCCGACCAAACCCCGTATTTTAGTGTGATGTAAAGAAGGGGCGGATACCTTCTCCCTTTATAGAGGTTGGAGGAGATGATCAAGTGAGAGAAGAGGACGACCACAGGAACAAGTGAGAAGTTCTGAGAACAAGTGTTTGAGGAAAAACAGGCAGGCTTTTTTTTAGCTAGACAACATGAAGATCACAGTTGTGCTTTTCTTCATTCTCCAAGTGGTAGACCTACTTCTTGTCAGTTCCAGCATTTCTTCGCGGAGCGAACTAAAAAACAACAGCATTAGGCCTACAGAAGAATCCCAGAGTAAACAACAGACAGGTGAGCGCTCGTTAAATTAAGCTTCATCCATTTAATGTTGAAATACAATTATCAGTTTTCTTATTTTTTCCCTCTGTCAGGTGAGACCTAGGCCTACGTGCCACAATATTATAATATTTATAGCCTATTCTAAAAGTGAAAAACCAATATTAGGCCTATACTACAAGAACATCGGGTGAATTGTGGGAAAACATTGTTTTCTTAATTATTAGTGCAAGATTTGTTTATTGCTAATTCGTAACTAAAAACAATATATTGCCGTGCTGTGCTGCTGAGTGTTTTCATTCTTTTTCACGCACGTCTAGGCTGCATGTGCATGCTCAACTTTTCATTTATATATGCCGCTTCTCAATTAGACCACAGTGTAGAACAAACAATAGCCTACTTAGGATAAACGATACCAAAATAAGGCAAATAATATTAATTTAAACTGTGAGTAAGAGTTTTTTTTTTTTTTTTTTTTTTGCACAGATGCGTTGATTGATGACTTGACATATGTTAACACGTTTTAGGAAAAGGACAACTGTCTGGTCTAAAAGTCTTTAAATATTGTATGGACATAGCCGTAGCCGCAATTTGCAACTCTAGATTTTTTTTATAATGGGATTAATCTAGAGTTGCAATAGTCTAGACCAATTATTTGTTTACAAACATTGGGACTGGGCGCACGGGTGACTGTTTCATGTAATCAATTCCCAACAGATCTCCAAACCTGTTGTTTTGGGGAGCGCTGGTTTCAGTCCATTCAACCTCCTCTTGTGAGTTGGCTAGTGAGATGCACCCTAGGAGACATTTATACTTCAAAGCCCAACAGTATTGCGCACAGAGAACAGCTGATATACAAGCTCACATCGCATCGCAGATGCGACTGTTGTGAGCGTAGAGGTCTGCGTGCGCGACACCATCGCGGGACGAAGCATCAATTATACTTGATGGACTGCAGGTGCGCGTGCAGCCGTGCACAAATAGGCTCTGCTGCTGTGTTCATGAGCGCACCTCCCGTTCTTATGACAGCGACTGGAGGTGTGGTTTTGAGGACAACTGTTTTGAATTGCTATTATTGTTCAAACACAACAGAAACCAAGGATTATATATTTCAAGGGCGAGAGATCACAATACAAATCCTAATCATTCTTCCTCCACACTGGGAGAAAAACAGCATCTGAAAGTTTGATGGGGCATTTTTTACACGTGGGTGCAGTTAGAACTTTTCCATTGCATCTTATGAGAGGTGGTGTTCTTCTGCTGCCTTTATGCACGCGCATGCCGTTTCTTATCAGTGTGACGTCGTCTGATACACCGTCTCCACACCTTAGCGCAAAACGGTCTTAAGCTGCGCACTTCTTAAACTGCGCGCAGCTTAAAGGTGTAGTGAAATGAAAAATACGTTTTTCACACTTTTAGACCATATCCATGGTCATCATATGGGCATACCTAACAATGGATGCCAAAAAAATGTGAAAATTCTCATTTTTGTGTGTTTTTATATCAAAAGTCCATAAATTATTACTTCCTGAAAACGAAAACGTGCTGCGTGATGACGTGTCGAGGCCAACATCGATAAAAGCCAATAAAAATGAAGCTCACCAGTTTAATTCCCCATATCTCCGCATCCGTCCAGCACAGGCTGCACAGCTGCTATTGATTACAGACATCTTCCGTTTTTATTCCCATTCAAGATAACATCCAGAGAGTGTATTACTCGGTTTCAACTTAATCATCACGCTAAAAATGTATCTGAAAACATTATAGGGTAGAAATAAGCCACATTAAGTGTAAACTGGTAAAGCTGGCTGACTATCTGATTTGTAAACAAACATCCACAGATTCCACACGCTGTCCTGCGTAGCATAGCTACCCGTCCCTAGCTACCGTCCCATCCCCTGAAGGGATGCGACGCTTTGATTGGTTCAGAAACTTCATAGCGGTGTTTCAACTTGAGACCGTCTGAAACTTCAAAATAAAATGTCCACCATTTCCGTTTCACTACGCCTTTAAATTCTGAGTTTTTAGACAGCTGGTGGATGGAAAAGAAGCTCCACCTCCGCGGACTTTTTGGGCGGAGGAGAGCGTTTCCGGGAATCTGGCCGTCGCGCAAGTATTCCGCGGAGGTGGAGCTTAATTTCCATCCACCAGCTGTCTAAAAACTCAAGCTTTAAGCTGCGCGCAGCCGAGAACGTGCGCAGCTCTTTCGACAGTGTGGCAACAGCTATAAGGCGTCTATAGTCTACCCTCCATTGACTCTCTACTCATCCCAGGGACGAAATGTTCTTATAATCGTCGTGGGGGCACAACGTTTCTGTTGTGTTTGAACAATAATAGCAATTCAAAACAGTTGTCCTCAAAACCACACCTCCAGTCGCTGTCATAAGAACGGGAGGTGCGCTCATGAACACGGCAGCAGAGCCTATTTGTGCACGGCTGCACGCGCACCTGCAGTCCATCAAGTATAATTTATGCTTCGTCCCGCGATGGTGTCGCGCACGCAGACCTCTACGCTCACAACAGTGAGCTTGTATATCAGCTGTTCTCTGTGCGCAATACTGTTGGGCTTTGAAGTATAAATGTCTCCTAGGGTGCATCTCACTAGCCAACTCGCAAGAGGAGGTTGAATGGACTGAAACCAGCGCTCCCCAAAACAACAGGTTTGGAGATCTGTTGGGAATTGAGTCACCCGTGCGCCCAGTCCCAATGTTTGTAAACAAATAATTGGTCTATAAACACAGCGTGATCTGAGGGAGGACCGGCAACACCGGAGGTGTTAGGAATGTACCTAAAATAGAAATAGCCTACTCTAAAATCATCAAGGGGGCTCGAGCCCTGCAGCCCCCACGTAGTCGTCGTCACTGACTCATCCAATTGCGTTTGCGATCTGCTTGTATTAAACAACGTTTAAACTCACCAACATTGCATCTCTAGGCCAAGCTTGAATTATCCTCTTTCAATCTGCCGAGCTTTTTTTCATAAAAATCCACCGTAGACATGTTATGAGCTACTTTCTGTCAAGAAAAGTGCTGGAGTTTGGAAGCACTCGTAAGTCACTGAACGGCCCTGCATACCACCTGAATTTGCACATAATGCAGGAGGCAGAAGCGCGATCTGTGCTTCCAAAGTGCTTCCAAAGTGCAACACTCTTCGCCTGCACAGAATTTCTTGACAAAGTAGCTCAGAGTCATAACATATTGTCTACGGTGGATTTTTATGAAAGAAAAGCTCGGCAGATTGAAAGAGGATAATTCAAGCTTGGCCTAGAGCTGCAATGATGGTGAGTTTAACGTTTAATACAAACAGATCGCAAACGCAAATTGGATGAGTAGGGAGTCAATGGAGGGTATTGCAACTCTAGATTAATCCCATTATTAAAAAATCTAGAGTTGCAAATTGCGGCTAAACCATATACCTGTAGGCAGCCTACTTTGGGCTGGGCAAGATGGCTACCCTTTTTATTGTTTAGCAATCAGGGTCTTCAACAGGGGGTCCCGGGACCCTAGGGCTAACTAGGGGTTCCTCAGAGTAGCCTGGGGGTCCGCCAAATCCTATATGCGCCACGTCTGTGTGCGTGCGTGCGTGTGTGTACGGTTGTAATGCACGTAACTCGAGAACCGTTTGCCCCACCGACTTCACATTCGACACACGCGTTCCACACCCCCACAGGGAGTGCAGTGCCCCGTATAGAGTCGGTCGGACCCACGGTTCTCCAGAACCACCCCAAAAGGCTCTGGTCAGCTCTGCCAGTGGGCCTAATCAGCCTAAATCCCCTCACCTGTGCAATTTCCAGCCTTGCCATGGCAACCCCACACCTGCAAATTGATTACTTAACCACTCCACTTTTCAGTCAGTTTGCACTCTTCACACACAGGCAGACAGACAAATACAGAGATCTCTATGTGGGACACAGACAGATAGTTAAAACAGGTGCTATGACAAGTTCACAGCGGGTATTATTAGGTTCCCAAGTTGCATCGCTCTCAAGTAGGCCGATGGCCAACGGGCACATACAGGTCTAGTCTTTAAAAAGCAGCAAACAAAGTACAGGCAACAGAGCCACGTGTACTAGCCTATAAGTATAAGCTATTGAGGTTTCAAGTTGTTAAATCCCTGAAAATGTCTGCAATAATCAACTAATTATCAATGGTCAATGTCAGGATTAAATAAATAGGGAATAATGCTACAATTTTGTTCAAATGTGCTGTGAATGATTTTGACTTTCATCGCCCCCTGGTGTTCATGTGAAATTACTGCAGGCAGCCAGGCAATATCTGTGAAATACTTCTGGCCCAATAAAGCGAGAGGAGGAGCAAAAGGTTTTACGAGCAGCAGCCGACATGTCTAAGGTCACATTCTCACCTAATACTTAGGTAGACTTGATGCGAATGGGCGGAGAAGTTGCGATTCTTGCATATTTAATTTGCTGCGGTTTGCCTTCACACTGGCTGTGTCAAGCGCAGCAAGGAAACGAAGCAGGGAATTGTATCAATGTGTTCAATTCATAAAATACACAGTGAAAGCTATGGTGTTGAAAAATTGTGTGTGTGTGTGTGTGTGTGTGTGTGTGTGTGTGTGTGTGTGTGTGTGTGTGTGTGTGTGTGTGTGTGTGTGTGTGTGTGTGTGTGTGTGTGTGTGTGTGTGTGTGTGTGTGTGTGTGTGTGTGTGTGTGTGTGTGTGTGTGTGTGTGTGTGTGTGTGTGTGTGTGTGTGTGTGTGTGTGTGTGTGTGTGTGTGTGTGTCAGGGCACTTTTTCTAGTTCACTGCACAGCTATTTCCTTTCTTCATGTGAACCCAAACAGTGTTATATCGTGTTGTTTCATGCCTTATTAATGAGACAGTATCTTATTGTACCTTTTGTACATGGTTTCATGGTTTATTGATAGTGTGCTCTTTGAGTTGAGTGGTGCATTATTCCTTCATGTGATTGTGTATGCTTTTTTTTTGTGTGATACTTTTAATATTTGTAACATTCTATGAGCAATATGTTATTACAAAGAGTAACTTTAACAAAAAATCTCTTCTTTGCAATGTGGGGTAACTGAAAAGATAAATAAAACAGTCCTATAATGCCTTATGTGTTATTAATTAATGTTATTTATTTATTCGCCATATAGGTACATATTTTGAGTATTTTCAGCAATGGGATAATTCTTTTTTGGTTGGTAGATCACCTTGAGCTGGCAATTTTAAAAGTAGACCTCGTAAAAAAAGTGTGGGCACCCCTTCGGGGTTAAATCTTAACCCGTCATCTGACGGGTTCCGAAGCGTTTGGCGTCATGGGTGTTAAGAAAGAAAATACGTTTAAAGGACAACTTTGTTTTGGGTTTTTTGTTTTCATTCACCTCATGTTTTAGGTTATTAGAGAAAGTCAAAGATGAATACATTTGTATGTATTTTATTTTTTCATTACTGCTTTTACTAAATTGTATGGCAATTTATTTATTATTTACTATAGTCCTACTAGACCCCAGGAAATTAACCTACATCTGCATGGCCACAAAAGCTCACGGGATCTATAGAGTATGCACATGCATGATTTTCCCATCAGGACACGCCCCCCTCATCTAGACTGAGCAGAACATTGAGCAGCATGGAGTGTTGGAGTTTGGAAGCGTCCTGCGTACCACCCGTTTCTAAATGTCACATAATGCAGGAGGCAGCAAAATGTTGTGTTATTGAAAACAAGCACTTCCAAACTCTGACACTTAGAAAAATAATCAAATGCAGGGCATTTCTTGACAGAAAGTAGCTCATAACGTTTCTATGGTGGATTTTCATGAAACAAAAACTTTGCAGATAGAGGATAATTATTCAAGCTTTTCGTACAGCTGCAATGTTTGTTGTTTTGTTTGGATGAATGGGCTGTCAAGGCCAGAAAGTATTGTTTTGCCACTCAGTGGGCGTTCCCGCATAAGTTCCTGGTACGATGATGTCACTCTATTGAATGTGTAGGTAGGGGGAAGTGACAAACTGACAATTGAGCCTACGACACATGGGTGTGGCAGCCCCAGACTAACCTAGTAAGAGAGTGGCGATACTAGCGTTGACTCCCATTAACAATGGAATGCAGAAATGCTCATTCTATCTCAATGGGATAGTTCCCGTGTCGCCACGCTCTTACTACATTACTCTGGGCAGCCCCAGGTCTATCTACGGGTGGGCGATATGGTGATAAATAAATATCGTATCGTGATAAAATGTCTCCACGTTATGCCTTTTCAGTAGTGATGGCAGATTAATCGGCAGAATGAGAACATATCGACATCGGTAATATCGGTTATCGGCCATAACAGCAATTCATTATATCGGATATCGATATCGGCCAAAATGTCTCATCGGCACATCCCTACTTTTCAGAGATATCGTATATATTGTGATAATGTGAATGCACATTCTATGATTTGCAGTTCTATACCTTAATTTATACTTCTGTAGAACAACTGTTTTGTTAGCTGAAATGAAAAAGTATTTTGGTCTAAATGTTCTGTTACTCCTTTTTCTTTTAGTTTTTGTTACCTTGTAGGTAACTTGAACAATAACCATAAAAACGCATGAAAAAATATTGTGATATTATATTTTTCCATATCGCCCACCACTAGGTCTATGTTTCAGGAGCTCAGGTTCTCCTTTCATAGTTACTGTCAATTTATGACACCTTGTAAAAACCGTTGGCCCCAAAATGCCTGTAGGCTACACTGTACTACAGTTCTTCTGATACACCATGGTTATAGCTGTTCAGACTGGCATAGCATAGGTTTTTGAGTGGTGCCAAGCACTCATTTAAGTGACAGTGTGTGGGTGTGTGTGTAGGTCTGTATGTCTATCTGTCTCTATGTCTGTCAGAGTATGACCTATTGACCCCTGCAACTGTTTTTAGCAGTCGGCTAATTGGGGGTGCATTGGACACACACACACACACACACACACACACACACACACACACACACACACAGTTCCTATAACAATAAAAGTATAGTTGCACCGGTGCTCACAGTTCGCACAGGTGCAGTTTTTTTATGGATGTACACTACAGTAAATGTATTGCCCTCTAATATTCGGCAGCATACTTTTTTATCTTATTGGCAAACTCTCCAATATGTGATGCCACTCCAATATGTTGGGTCTCTTGAAACTCTTTGGCAGCTGTTTGAGGCTAAAAAACAGCATAGGCTCAGTTAAAGCAGCCATAATTTTCTCAAGATTGATGTTCTTCCAAAGGGATGATTCATAGATTCATACTAACTTTTTTGCGCAGATGAAAATGAAAGCCTGGGTATCGAGGCTACATACTAACTAAAGAAACCAAAAGTACGCACAACATTTTTTCTGACTGTTCTGAAAAGCACTCATAATTGCGCCAGGATTTCATAAAATGTGCTGCAAGTAGGCAAACATGTAAGTGTGCAAATCTGCCTTTCTGTGTGGAGTTTGCATGTTCTCCCCGTGTCCCCTAGAGGTACCCTCACAAAAAACAGTAATCCTGGTCTCTAAACTACCTCCCCCTGGCCAGCCGGGGCGCCTGATGGAGGGGAAAGGAACTGGTCGGAATAACGTGTTCCTTCCACGGGCTACGTCCAGCCGGGGAAACTCCCCCCTGTCAGGTGAAAAGAAGCAGCTTGAACTCCTCATGCATTGAAGGAAGCATGAGGTCAGTCCGCTTCCCCCCCAGGTTGGCAGAGGAAGTGTAGCGCCCAGGATTACATTAGTCATACAAATTTAAAAGAGAAAAAAAGTGTGCAAATCTCCACAAGCTGAAGGCATGGGGAGAGTATGTTTTGCTGTGTGTCCGTGTGCGTGTGTGTCCGTGTGAGTGTGTGTCCGTCTGTCTGTGTGTCGACCAGACAGTGGCCTTGTGGTTAGAGTGTCCGCCCTGAAACTGGGTGCACTGCAACTGCACTGTTCTGCGTGGAACGTTGCATGCACACTCTCTAGAGGCCCAGGACAAACCTTTGACCTGCATTTTTCACATGTCTTTCATAGCTACCTATTATAGCGCCACCAGGAGGCCATAACCTGACCTGGCCTGATGGAGAATGGAGACCTGTGCCACGAGGGGCACTTTTTCTAGTTTATTTTATTTTTATATTATTTTTCATAAATGTTTATACAAGATTACATGTTGAAGAGACAGTTTTGTCCATAACCACTTGAACCTTGCATGCGAACATTCTATGAAAATACTTATTGCGAACGAAGTGATTGCGAACAAAGTGAGCACTAACTATAGAAGCTGGCCAAATCTGTCTGTGTCCCGCTGTAACACCGCCTGCCACCAGAGGGTGTGTGTGAGTGAGTTTGGACATAATATGTGAGTGTGAGTTTGGACATATGTCCAAACTATTCACGAACAAAATAAAGCACAGTTCAGTTCAAGATATATTATATCTTGAACTGAACTGTGCTTTATTTGATAAAACAACTGTGGTAAATTATATACCATTCACCATACAAAAATACTGTTAAAACTGGAAGTTGGGAGAGCACCGGAGAAAATGTGAGACGACAGAGCAGATTAGATGTTGTTCCGATGTTTATTTCAGCAACACAGAATACAGCATACAGCATGGCACCTCCGGACAGCCTGACGCCGTCCGGTAGACTGACAAAGTTACAAATAAGTCTCCGGACTTACCCTGACCACACATCACAAAAAACACTCTTCAGTGATTCACATGACAAATAAAATAAGGAAGAACACGTTATACCCCAGAAGCCAACAGAAATCTAAACCCTCACTAATAACTCTCATCCCGTAATTTAAATCACCTTTCTGACAGATAAATAATCTTAAACAATGAATAATGGTAAAATGATTAGTACAAACGCGACGCACAATTTTGAAACCAGAGAGAAGGAAAGTCCATCTTCGCCTCTGATATGGACAAAGGAAATGTCTTCTGTATTCTGCATTCAGTTACCTCAATGTTCGCTCAAAATAAGTCAACATGGCCGGTTTCAAGGCACCATCTGTGGTAAATTATATACCATTCACCATACAAAAATACTGTTAAAACTGGAAGTTGGGAGAGCACCGGAGAAACTGTGAGACAGAGCAGATTAGATGTTGTCCCGATGTTTATTTCAGCAACACAGCATACAGCATGGCACCTCCGGACAGCCTGACGCCGTCCGGTAGACTGACAAAGTTACATTGAAAATCAACTTGTTTATCAACAGTTTACAATACACATTGAACCAGACTGGCCTGTAACCACCCCCCTGGAGAGTAGAATTGGGACCACTGTGGCCCTTTGATCCACTGTTTAGCATGTAATTGCCCTAGGTGTGACTCAGGAACACCCCGGGGGTCCCCAGCCAAGTGCTTGAAGTGAGACAAGCTCTCCGACCGACACCTCCGATGGCAGGATGCAAAATAAGCACACATTACTAGTAATGGCGAGCTGTACAGTATGTCCCATTTTATGTGAGGGAGCTCAGGGGACATCCTGTTCCATGGAGGGACAACCTTCAGAATCACAATTATTTTTGCTCACCAATATCATTACCATGAGTAATGATATTGGTGAGCAGTAATTGTGGGGTGCAGTTGGGCAGGCTTTGGGGGGTATGGAGGGTTTGTACAGTTACTACAGTACTAGAGGTCCACGTGCCTTCGGAGTGCTCACATCTAGTGCCACACATTCAAAAAAGGAAAAAAAAACAGCTTCCCATCATGCACCTGTAAGTTAACACAATAAAAAAAAAACACATCGACGCGTGTCACGTGGTTTAAAACCCATTTTTCTCGGTATGTAGGCTGCACAGAACGTGGACGTTCTGGTATCATTTCTGATGTTATGCTGATGTGTGTGTGGGAGAGAGGTAGAGGTAGCTATATGATACAGAGAAAGAGAGAGCAGTGTAACAACTGGAAGAGCTGCTGGTTTTTAAAGGACATTTTAACTCCTGTCATGTCAATTTTATGAAAGTGTCAAATCACAACAAGTTGTCTCAAGACACTTTACAAACCAACAAAGATCCACCCAGAGCAAGCAATATTGCGACAATGGTAACGAAAAACTCCCCTTTAGGAAGAAACGTCAGGCAGAACCCGACTCTAGGGTGGGCTGCCATCTGCCTCGAGCGTGCTGTGGGGGGGGTGGGGGGGTAGGGGGAATAGGAAGAAAGAATGGAAGAGAGATAGACAGGGAAGGAGATGCAGGCAAATACAAGTAGTAGCATTAACAATAATAATGAATGAAATAGTGTAGGATAATATAATATGGTATAACAATGTTGTCGGATAATAATAATATATAATGTATGAGAATATTAGGATATAGTGTAGTGGTGTAATAATATGATAGCAGTCCATGGCATGTGGCAGCGGTGGCCGAACGGATAGCGGCGCGGTCTTGATACCGGAAGGTTCCTAGTTCGAATCAGCCGTCCGACACGTTAAAATTACCACCGCTGAAGTGCCCTTGAACAAGGCATTGAACCACTACGATGAAATGTGTTCTATGAGCAGGGCCTGGCTGGAAACAAGTTCTTGAGCTTAGCCCAGATACCCTGGGTAAATATAGATTTCATTTCATTTCATTTCATTTCATGGTCGTGCACTGTGAGGGGGCCGGGTCCACGGTCACACTTTGGTGTGCTCCGTGGAGGGGCCTGGTCCACGTCTGGTCCAGGTTGTGCTCTGTGAGGAGGCCGGGTCCACGGTCACACTTCTGATGGGATCCATGAAGAGGCCTGGTCCACGGTCACACTCGGCAGTCAGTTGGGGGTTAATATTAGAGGTCCACGGAACTGCGACATGGAAGACGAAAAGAGACTCCGGGGAGGGATTCCCCGGATGTTGAGTTAGTGGCAGGCCTTACTGGAGCCTATAAAGCACTGCTGTGAGACAAACCCACATAAACAATGTACGATTTTGGCATTTAGCAGACACATTCTCTGTCGAAACTGACAATAAGCAACTCTGACCGTAACCGTACTACTTACTTTGTACTTTTTGTTGTTAAAATGAGTGTTTGATCAGGAGCAGGTGTCTCCCCATCTCTCCAGCTCTTTAGTAAAGAGAGACAGAAGCCCAAAAAGATCATCAGCTTCAATTGCATCCATTTCCACATGCTCATTTTGTATTATTGTCATTATTATCATTATTAATTTAGTTTTGTTTTTATCACTTCCAGTGAGTCCTGTATGATTTCTCTCTCCTGATTGGATAAAATTGATATCCCTACCTGAAAATGCATTTTCTGATTACTAAATCAGAAAATAAAAAGTTACTGAACAAACCCCTGTTACTGAACAAACATTCTATAGAAATGTTTAGAATATAGAGCTATTTAACATTTCACTTACGCATCATTTAACATAAAAGATCAAACCCAGGAATCTCACCACATTCCACACTTTTACAGACTCAATATTGTTTCCCACAGTGCCACTGCCTATGATGAAAGGGAAACAACGAAGTGAACGAACGCTGTTTGCTAGAAGAGTGCGTGATCGTCAGAGGCTACATGCAACGGTAAGTTGGGATATATACAGTAAGTTGTTTTGCTTCATCACCGGTTAGCAGCGCAAGGCTGTAAAGTATATCGCTTCATGGGCAAAAGGTTTCTTTTTTTAAATTTAAGTCACAGAGAAGTGAATGTGGCAGCGGTGGCCGAACGGATAGCGGCGCGGTCTTGATACCGGAAGGTTCCTAGTTCGAATCAGCCGTCCGACACGTTAAAATTACCACCGTTGAAGTGCCCTTGAACAAGGCATTGAACCACTACGATGAAATGTGTTCTATGAGCAGGGCCTGGCTGGAAACAAGTTCTTGAGCTTAGCCCAGATACCCTGGGTAAATATAGATTTCATTTCATTTAATTTCATTTCATTTAATTTCATTTCAATGTAAACAAAAATCAAAACCCGTGTGAAGTGAGGGGCGCTCTTACAGTATCATCATACATCACATTCCGTGCTCAACCAATCAAATCATCACAAATGTCATTCCGGCCAATCACAATTTGCGTCTTCACTTTTCTCTCCTCACTTTTGGCTTCAATGTTTGTTTACACAGACACCAAAAGTTGGGCATAGGAGGGGCTAGCATAGCCTGGTGAAACCACTCCCCCTGCTGGACAACATTTGCATTCTGCCAGCAGGGAGAGTCTGGGAACTCTCAGGCAGGTACTCCGGTCCAATTCTGTCCGGAGCGATATGGATATGAGGCCGCTAGAGGCGGGATCAACGCAAGACTTATGACATATTGAAGCACTGCCACAACGCAAATGTAAACACAACCTAACAAGACTACAACTCGAAATTATTAAGGAGATATCAAATGTTTATCCCGCTGCTTCCGGGTTCATCGTTTCTGCTTGAGAGATCCCAGATGCAGGCAGGAGGAGGGAACTGGTGAACTCAAATACTCAATACTGCCGCAATCTGGCGAACTGAAAGAAATTAAAAAGTCAATCATAATAATGTTACTGTTATTCTACACCTTTCTCTTCTCTGTGGATGTATAATATTCTTATTTGTTTACATAAACTTCAATACAAATATTGGTATTGATATTTTAATATGGGGATCGATTTTCAAAAAGAAATGTGTTGATTGATTCGTGCATCTCTACTGGTTGGTGTGTTGACCAATGACCACATTATCGCAACATATACTGTACTGTTAAATTCAGGCTTTCCTGTCTCTTTCGTTGATTGATTGATTAAATACTTAACACATTTTTTTTTAACAGTACATGTAGCACAGTCAAACGTTATGCTAAAGGATAACAAAAGCGTTTGCTTGGATACGTAATCTTTGCTGCAGCCTGTCAAATGTTGCACAAACTTATTTGGAGAGGAATAAGATGTGCTACCTACCACATTTGGAAATGAGACACGTGATTGTGTCATTGCAGCAGGTTAACGTTTTGGCTTCTGGAAAGTATCCAAAGTATGTGCAGTGCATTGTACTGTACATGCCTGGTTCTGTAGCCATAAACCCAGCAAAATAAGGCTCTCAGATGTCAGAAAGACGAGGAACAGATATTGACTAATATTTTGTTTTGTCTCATGTTGGCTCCTCCTTGTCTCTTTTCTCTCCACCACAGAAGCCCAAAGCGGTCCCTGAACCTAGAAGGTGGTCCCCTCCTAAGGTGATGCCAAACCCCATCAGCCCGAGTTGCTCCATGCTTGGGGACAGCTCGCACAGTCGCACTCCCTTTGCTGTGACTCTTGTGTTAGCTGCCACTGTTGCTTCTTCAAGGTTCATTTAAGGTTCAAGCTTTATTTTGTCTCCCGAGGAAGACATTTGTCTTGGACAAAGGGCCCATGTCGCAGCAGAGCAGCGCCACATACATCTTTCTGCAACATCAAAGAAAACATCTTCAATGCTACAGTATTTGTTACTGCTGACTGCTGGAAGACAAACGTGCAATGCAGAAAGAAAACATAAGATGGATATGCACTCAGAAACACATAGGTCCTCATTCACAACGGCGTTTACGCTCATAACGTTACGTAACGTGAGCGGAGCGTGAGCGGACAGGCATTTACGTGGATTCCCACATTACGTGGGAATTCATGAAGTTGAACGTGAACTTGACGGTGACGTTGTTTGGTCGGAAACTCCGCTATAAGCTGCGCCAGCTCAGAGGGTCGTGTACTGCTTGCGTAGATTTATTCAGAAGGCTTTAGTCTTCATGCTGACTCAATTAAAAGTCCCCAAACCTCAGATAAAATATGTAGGCATGTGTCAACATTGGTCAGCACATAAAAAAAATGATAGCTTATATAAAAGCCAAGTATCACTTGTATACCTAAATGCAAGCATTCTAGAGGCAGGTTAGCCTAGAGTCCCATACAGAAACTGCCCCTGCAAGCCCGACACCTTTTTATTTATTTATTAGGATATTTCTAGCATGCGCGATTGCGCTGCTCACTTGACAGCTTTCTACTCGCAGTGCAACGCGTTGTGAGCTTGTAGATCGGCTCTCGCGGACTCGCGCTGCATGTTAAAAAACAAACTCACAATTATTATAAGAACATACACTTATCTGCATTCTGCACTGTACGAATCCAACGTTGTTTAGTGTAGTAATGCCTGCAGTAGGCCTATTGAAATTGTTTTGTTACGGAGCTCCTTTGAGTCACACTGTCGGTGTGTGTGTGTGGACAGTCCAATCTGGGTGAAATTCACATTGGAAAATGAATATAACGGCGAGCCTGGCCCGGACAGAACAGATTATTTCTATGGTTCACAGACATGCCGGTCTGACAGACAGACAGCAGTCACGAGGGCTAATTAGCCCTATACAAATATAGAAGTCCACATTATTGCATCAGCGCGTGCAATTCGGCCAGTCATAGTTTTAAGCCAGTGCACCTTAATTAATTATAATATGGGGAACTTATAGCTAGGCTGTAGGCTACTACATTGATGAGATCAATCCAGTTTGGTGCCAAATGTCTCGCGAAATTCGCGAATCATTTTAATATGACGACATCATCATAAATGAACCTGCACTTAGATCTGACAAAGAGGAGGCTACCCGCCGTATATGGTTGAAATTAAATAGCTATAGGCCTATGCCTATACGTGTCCATGATCAGAACAAATCCATTCTCCACATGGCATTCAGACAGATGACAGTGAGATGATATTAATCTATTCCCCGCATGAATCAATGCAGCTCTGATACAAATATCGGATATATGTTTTACCTCTGCAAAGGTGTGAGTGAGCAATTGTTCAATAGAAAAGAAAAGGCTTTATAATATAATTGCCAAGTATACGCTAGCTTGCTGCCTTGGTCCCGAACTTAAATAAATAAATGGCCAAGCTGCATTTTATACCGTAAGTCAGCTTGACATTGCTGCAGCGGTGCGGAGCAGCGTTCACCGTTTTGTAAGCTTGGGAAATGATTTATATAGTTTAATGGTAGGCTATAGACAATATAAAGAATCACGTACAAATGTAATGGTATATGGATGTAAAAAAGAGACTGCAGGTGGTGGTCGTCGCTCCGGCGCTTGACATGGTCAGATCATTTTCTTTTAATTTCCTAATATAGCCTAATTCTTTCCAGCAATCATTTTTATTTTAATTTGTGAAGCCACTATACTGGAAAATATCATTATTTTGTTGCATTCCGTCAGGAGGACCTCTATTTCGTTTGAGCTGTAAGGCCTTCTTTTTTGTTTTTTTTACTGCTGTCTGCTGAGTCATGCTTGACGCCTTTTATGGTGTGAAATGGGGCGTGGATCAATGCAAATGAAGTTATCCGCTGATTTTCCGATCATGTGGCACCCGCTCGCATTCACCTGCGTACCTCACAACATACACCTGCGTACCTGTGGTACACACCGCTCTTTGAATTGCACGGCAAAACAACGTTGCGTGATCGGACGGAATTTCCCGCATCTGTTTACGCTTCCGTTACGCTTCCGTTACACTCTTGCGTATTTCTCCTTTGTGAATGAGGACCATAGACCCTATTTGCACCTGGTTTGTGTTTTGTATCCAGATAGTGTAGGTACAATTCAAACAGATTAGATTTACACTTGCCATATGTTTCCCAGTATAAACACTGAAATATGATTTACACATGCAACAAGCATGCTGTTCTCTTCATTTCCACTTACTGTACAATACATCCTTCAGAAAATGGAACTGCCTGGAAAATCCTGTAATGCTATAAAATGGCATTTTGTCTTATGGTGGCTGATGTTGGCTCCTTGTTGCTTTTCTTTTCACTACAGAATCCCAAAGCGGGCCCCGAATCCACAACGTTGTCCCGTCCCAAGGTGATGCCAAACCCGAGATGCTCAGTGCTTGGGGACAGCTGTGTGCCTCACTCCCATTGCTGTGACCCATGTGTTAGCTGCCACTGTCGCTTCTTCAACGCTATTTGTTACTGCCGGAAGACAAACTCCCAATGCAGCAAGAAAGTATAAAGGAGTGCAAGCACAGTATAGCACACTGCAAAGATGGACATGCATGTGCTCATAAAATACATACAGGAGATGTGTGCGTGTCCACATAGGGCCGATTCATACTCCTATTTTAGAGCCGAATAAAAGTCGGTTCGGCTCTGTAGAGCCTACAATGTGACGTAATTTGAGGTTCGGGGGGGAGCGGGTACCGTCCTAAAGTCGGCTCTTCGGTGCTACTTCGGTGCTACTTCGAGCCAAAATCATTTCGGCACTACAGCGGTAAACTAGGAGTATAAATCGGCCCTTAGGCTGCATTTGCACCTGGTTGAACAGTACAATTCATCAAATGGATTATATTTACAACGTGCACATTACCAATATAAACACTGACATCAGATAAATCTGTAACAATACGGACTTTGGAATCCATGTTATGTTGCTGGCCTGGTAGTAATATGCAACCTGCCTGTTTGTGGATTACATTATACTTCTTACAGTAGTTTGATCTTCATACACAAAAGTTAATTTATGTTTACATAATGGATTTGATACACATTGCATATACAATGCAATTGACCTTATGCAGACCGCATCCATCCTGCCAGCAAGGTGCTAATTAGGTGCAACGTCCCATTGACAGCCCATTCATCCAAACAGAAAAGTCCTGTCTAAACTCACCAACATTGCAGCTGTACGAAAAGCTTGAATTATCCTCTTTCTAAGTGTTTGTTTTATAAAAATGAGCTACTTCCTGTCAAGAAATTCC
Source organism: Electrona antarctica (assembly GCF_951216825.1). NCBI lineage: Eukaryota > Metazoa > Chordata > Actinopteri > Myctophiformes > Myctophidae > Electrona > Electrona antarctica. Next base: position 25,483,524 of record NC_136801.1, read on the forward strand.
TTGCAGATGATGGTACGCATGGGCCGTTGCAATTGATCTTCAACAAGCACTTCCAAACTTCAACACATACTTTGCAGATAGAAAGTGGATAATTCGAGCTTTTCGTACAGCTGCAATGTTGGTGAGTTTGATGTTGTTAAATACAATTAGACAGGACATTTCTGTTTGGATGAATGGGCTGTCAATTGGGAAATTGCACCTAGTTAGCACCTTGCTGGCAAGATGGATACGGTCTGCATAAGGTCAATTGGAGGGGGGCGTGTGTGTATTATGTGTATTTTATATTCGTGCAGACGATGTCGCTCTACAGGTGGTGGCCTAAACCAGGGGTTCTCAACCCGTGGGTCGCGACCCCTCGGGGGGTCGCCAAATTATTTTGGGGGGTCCCCAAAATATTTAAAAAAAAAAAGAATATATATATCTTTTAATTTTTAATTTTCACGATTTTTCAAAAATAGCAGACCTACAAGCTCGTAGCGCGCCACTCGGTGGCGCGCTATGAGCTTGTAGATCTGCTATTTTTCAATAGCTAAATTATAACAATGCTTAAAACATCAAAAGGGGTTCCCGCCCAAAATGGTTTAAGGTTATTGTAGCAGTCAATTTATATTGGGGGTCGGGAGGGGGCGGGGCGGGGGTCCCGAGACATTGCCAAAGCATTTCCGGGGGTCCCCGGCCAAAAACGTTGAGAACCCCTGGCCTAAACCACCCACCTATACTGTAGGTTGCCTGTGAATGCCCCTGGTACTGTTCATCAACCACAGTGAGTGAACCACATCACACCACTTCCAGTACGTGATGTGGATGGGAGGAGAGATAGAAGAGAATGTTTGCTCAGAATTACCAGCGTAGTCTAATTTTAACCTGTCCCCAATTTATTTTTAATTAATTTTATTTGGAAAAAATCAGTGCAGACCAGTATAGAATACATATTTCTTAAACATAGAAAAGTCATTGGTGCATTTCTCAGGTTTTCCCCTCCCTCCCCTCCCGTCCCCCGGTCTCATGTCATCCCCTCTCCAAGTGACTCCATCTCCAATGTCTCTGTATAGTCCTCACTTTCTTCAGATGGATTACGACATTACTGAACACTTCAAAGGAGGGAGAAAAAAAAAAAAAAGGGGCAGTCAAAAGAAAGAGAAACGACAAAAACCAAGAACGAAAGTATTTACAATATTGCTGAGGGGAACAAAAGCAAAACAGCTTTTGACTTCGACCATGGGAGGAGGAGGAGGAAGGGTGTCTTAATTTCTTTTACAAAGATCATAAAGCAGGCATTAGGACCAGTGAGATCACACAAAGTCTGCTCTCAGTGGGGCAATATGTAAGCTACTATCCAGTTGTTCCAAATTTGGTAGAATTTGTCTAGTCTAGTTCTTAGGATGTATGTCAATTTTTCCATTTTGAAAATATCCAGGGCTATCCCGTGCCAATCATTCATTGTGGGTGTGATTGGGGTTAGCCATCTTCTAGTAATTGACTTTTTGCTGGCTGCCATGCAGGAGCACCTGCAGGAGCTTTGTGTCTCTCGTCTGGTTCAGACATTCAATGTGGCCCAGGTACAAGGTTGTGAAATTCAGGGTATTTGAGTATTAAATACAGTGATTTGTGAATATTGTTCCAAAATACCTTCAACTTGGGGCACCCCCAGAAAATGTGAAAGTGATTGGCTTTCTTTGCCCCACACTGCTCATTACATTCTCTTGGACATTCTCATGGAGACCTCTTTAATACCTCTTCAGAGAGACCGCTGTTTTGCACAATCTCTTGGACTTATTTTTCTTCCCAATTTAGTCATTGCCAATTCCATGTGTATAATCCCTGTGCCAACCTCAACTGTTTGGTCCGGGGAGTGTAGACATTATGATGAATTCCTGTACTGTTCTTTGTCTATATAGAAGTGTCTATTTGTACGTCTCTAAATGTTTTGATGAATTGAACATGGTGGACCCTGTTGTAAACAAGTGTAATGCTTAATTGGGTCGTCCACTCACAGTTAACAGCCTTTGTATTGAGTTTGTGCTTGAAATGTACTGTAATTCTGAAAACTGTTAATACAATTTTCAATCAATCAATCAAAACATTCTAGACACTAGACAACCATGTGTCTCTTCCGAATCACTAGTGACTGCAACAGGTTGGTCAGGGTGCCTGTTAGGCAGGGTGTGGAACTAGTTGCATGTTTCATATTGTTCCCTTCCTCCTGGTGAAACTCCTCACTGTCAGTGTCAGTCAACAGAAGCAGATGGAAGCAGTCCATCTGTATAGGAGATGTACGTCCTCCCCGAGACCAAGAGGGGGTTCGAGGCAACAGAGACAGTTCATTGTTCGAAGGGAATTGGCAAAATAAGACAAATTGATTCATAAAAAACATTTGGATTGGGTTTATCTGATGCATCTGTATCAGATTATGCTTAGTTTAAGTTGTATTACTGTTTATTTTGACAGCTAATTAAAAGATGGCTTTGAACCAAGATATGAAAAGATTCAAGTTCAACTCTATGTGAGTAGCATATGATAGTAAACTGAAATGTTGACAGATCCAGCAAGAGATGAATTGCAATATTATATGCAGTAGGCCTACTGTAGTTGTCGCAGGCACATGATTTCAGCTGAATGGCTGTTGTTCATGAACTAGAAGCTGTGTTTTGAAGCTCACGTCTAACGCCACGCGGCTATGTCGCAGTGCCATCTGAGTGAGACACAAACACACAAACCGTACATTTTGAATGAACGCAGACAGCGATGCGTCTTTGCAATGCGCCACTGACTGATTTTCCATGCTGGGCAGGTTGTGTGGGGGCTCTGTAATGATGTAATCGGTCCATCGCATCATGGAAATTGGGAAACTGCACCCACAAAGCTGGGTTGAAAACGCAGAGGTAAAGTCAGTGACTTATCACAAAACGGCACTTCCGCATACGTCACGGTCTATGACTTGGCCAACCGAACCACGCACAAAGCTGCGCGCATAAAGTGTGCTCTTCTCAACTGTATAAGATCTTATCGATGAGTCTTGCGATGTGAACAGATGGGGCATGCACGTTTTGTTTCAATAGTCAACATAACCTTACCCACTAAACAAAGTAAACATTTGTCTCTCCAAGATAATCATTTGTATCATTCTGTATACACAGTACACCCACAACCATAACAATGAAATGTGGCATTTTTCACTCCTCCCGGGTATGATTTACTTTGTAACCACATGAACGCTTTCAACCCTATATAACATCTCTATTCTGGGGGTGACAGACAGTTCAGACAAAATACTGTAGCTCATCTACGAGCTACAGCCATGTGAGTTTGTAGATCAGCTATTTTTGCCGAAGAGATTTAGAGGATGGCTTAGTAGTGTGCTACTTTTGGTGCTGAACGTTCAGTAGGGGGTGCGCGCGCATGAGCACGCGCCGCAAAATGTGCGTGCACGCGCCTCGTGCACGCACATTTTCGCGCAATTTCATGCAGAAAAGTGGCTTTTACTTTCCCTCTCCACACGCATGAGAAAACTGACACAGGCAATTAACCAGGATAAGGTGCTGATACTGTGATACAGCATATTTATTAAGCCTAGTAACAGAAATCTGTTTTGATTAAAATTATTATTATTTCCCCCCTACTGTCCGAGGGGGGGCTGTGCCTGGGGGGAGGGGGTGCTCCAGCCCCCCCTGCACCCCTACTTCCCTCAGCCATGGCTGGGCCTTGGGTAGTCTCGCATAGCCAGACAACTATTCCACAATCTCCGAATGCTATGTAGATGCATGTATGATGGAAGCATTTAGAAATTGTGAGAGGCAACAGTCTGGTAACGCGAGACTATAGGGCGTGGGTGGTAGTTTTTGACCGAAACAGAGAGCACCATTGTTTAGGGGCCCCAAAAACCTTTGGCCAGCATTGTATATGTATTATGTTATGCACCTCTCCCCGTTATGCAACTGTCTTTGACATATTGTGGACAGCATTGTGACTTTGATTAATTTCTGTCCTAAAGGCGTGCATGTTGACCACATTCCATAGCCTTCCTGACAAAATATTTTAGCACAGGATCAGCATATAACCATTAATCTTTGTACTTCAGAGTAAGAATTGTATAGTATTTCCATGACAAATTATGTGGGGGGAAAACAGTTCACTCAACAGTTCCCCCGAGGCGGGGTTGGCGAAAGGGCCTTTCTGTGTGGAGTTTGCATGTTCAGTTCACCCCGTGTCCCCTAGGGTAGGTACCCTCACAAAAACATGGTCTCTGAACTACCTCCCCCTGGCCAGCCGGGGCGCCTAATGGAGGGGAAAGGAACTGGTCGGAATATGAGGTCAGTCCGCTTCCCCCCTGAGATTGGCAGAGGAAGTGTAGCACCCAGGATTACATTAGATAATTGACACTGGGTGAACAAATGGGTTTCAAAATTGTGGGATAAAAGATTATAAGAAAAATAAATACGTTTAGGGTTAGTCACGTTGTAGTGGTTTGTAGTTTTACTGGGGTTAAGTTTAGGAATAGGGTTGGCACAGTTTTACTGAGGTTAAGGTTATAGGAATAAGGTTAGGTTTAACCGTTTAAAGATAGTTCACTTACTTTACGTTTAGGGATACCAGGCTGAGCAGATTCGGCTTAATTCATTTAGCCCCTATGCCACCAAAATGTGGATCGCCCTACCAAGTACCAACAGCCATTAAGACAAGCGGATCCCTTGACTCCTTCAAAACCAATCTCAAAGGGCACGTACGGACGGCTGCAAAAATGGCCCCCGTAAAATCTGAATCCCCCCCCCTACTGTTTATGTTTCTTACATGATTTCCTGTTTTTGTCAGGTGAAACCTGACTAATGATCGCTCATGAAATGTAGACAACATCGTCATCAGCTAATCATACTGACGGCCTAGCCTGATTGGCTGCCACACACGCTGCCTAAGCCAATGGGAGTGTAGTATGATTGCCTGCCTCCTAAGCTATGCCACACGCACCGTGAAAGGCCTGATTTTCGTACCATAGCGAGCAATCTTTACCACCGCAGTCTCGAAGCGACAACAGCTTTTAAACACAGTCATTGAACCACGCACAGAACGTCGGAAACGAACGCAAACAACAGCCGCGAGGCGCAAGGTTGTGACACACAAACATACACCTTACTAAAATAATAATCATACCAATTTGGGGGGGGGGAACACAACGGAGACAAGAACACAACGGATACAGCGCTTCTTTCACCTGACAAATATCACTATGTGATCATTTCTTGTTTATATGAAGTGTATATTTGTTCGTCTCTAAATGTTCTGATGAATTGAAAATGGTGGACCCTGTTGTAAACAAGTGTAATGCTTTATCAGTGTGTCGTCCACAGTAACAGTCTTTGTATTGAGTGTGAAATGTACCCATTCTGCAAACTGTTAATAAATATTTCAATCAATCAGCAGTTCCGCCAGCTGTATGCCTGACTGTGTTTTGAGGTGAGCTTTCCAGTATTCATCCTTTTTGTGGGACCTTCGTAGAATAAAATAAAATGGTCTTTTTTTTCCCCAGAAGATATAAAATGATTATCATAATAGCCAGTCAGCAGAGTTATTCCAGTAAAAGGGGCTTAGGAAAGAGTATGTTGGTTATAGCATAATTACTGATTTTGCTGTTTTTCTCCGAAATTGCGTAGTCACATTGTAGTGGTTTGTACCAGAGGTTTTCAAAGTTTTCTGGTTGTAAAACCAAGGACCACCCAGTAGATGCACGTCCCATAGTGGATTTAAAATAAATGCGAAGCTACATTGCATCACATTCCAAGGGTCATTCAGCTCATTTACTGTACGTCAAAGGACAAAACAGGCCTTGCACTTTCTGTATAATGGTTGGAAGTCAATTCTGGGTTAATAATAATAATCAATTCTGAATGTAATGGGACATTCACTCAACTCTGCCGCAGAAGAGAACACTGTGAAACTAACATAATCATGATGCTGAGTGGCACTCAGCTATAACAAGGGATAATAGAGTGACGTTCTATCAGTGAGTATATAGCCGTCTATGGCTCAAGTATCCGTTAAAGATTAGTGAATTAGTGCAAATGATCTATTTTCTTTTCAGAACCATGAGGGTTATACTGGTTATGTTCACACACACACGAATACAGTGCACGCGAGCGCACGCACGCACGCACGCACGCACGCACGCACGCACGCACGCACGCACGCACGCACGCACGCACGCACGCACATTATATTTATTGAATTATTACATTTACACACTCATATTACATTACACGTGTATAAAAGTGTATCTGTGTGTGCATACTTTAGTGTGTATGCACATACATGTGTGTGTGTATGGGCAGTATGAAAGATTTGCTTATGAAAAAGGAGGGCATATTAAACGCATTGCATTCAAGGACTAACAGATGATGGACTAACAGAGGAAGCCAAGTCCAGCCATCCGTAGGGATGGAAAGTGTCAATTCAATTAAAGTCAAGTACATTTTATTTACATAAAGCACATTTTGGCCAACCAGAGTTGGCCAAAGTGCATAAGTAAGATATAACAGATAGACAATAACACAAAGAACAGAAGATAAAAGTACATGAATGATACACAGTGACAGAACACATTTTTGTTTTGGATTAAAAGCATGTGAGTTTACAGCATGTAAGTAAAAGAAAACGTATTTAAAAAACAGAATAACAAACAGAACCGAAGTTGTGCATGATACGCAAAATGATTAAAAAAAAAAAACATTCAAAGGCCAGGAAGAAAACGTATACTGTACTGTATTTGGCTTGATTTCAAAGTATACAAAGAAGGGGAAGACCTACAGGGACTACCTACAGGGAGATTCAGGCAAGGCTATTTAACAACCTCCTGTAAATAGCATATACATAATGATGGGGAGTTGGGTTATTTCCTTCTCTGATGGTCTCAGATTGTCCCTAAACTCTAAAACCCTAGTTAGGAACTGTTCCGGTGGATCTCCTATAGCTAACATCTGACACCAGACTGAAAACTAAATGCACTCCGGGCAGACACAGCTGTCTAGTGCCTACTTCAAAGAACATGTCTGGAAGAGGTTCCAGAAAATGTAAACGTATCACTTCTAAGGAGGACGGCATTGAGACAAGCTATTATTCTGTTATATGGGTGGGATAGACTGGCACTTGCCTACTGTAGACCCAAGTGTGTGCAAACTGTGCATGCGAGTTGTGAAGACAAAGAAGTAAGAAGTGTCAGTGTGTGCATTTTAAAAATATTTAAAAATAAAATAAAATAAAATGAATCTGGGAGGAGTGAAATACAAATTTCATTCCTCTGGTTGTGTTTACTGTATATTGGATAAGTAATTGGCAAGAAATAAAGTAATAATCCCAATTATCAATTAAATGGTTACCTAAAACTGAACGACATTCAGGAAACCATTGCGTTGTCGGCCATGTTGCAATATGGATTGAAGGAAAGTCTGGATCTGAGATAAACCTAGAAAGGCTGAATAGAGGGTATGCGCGTGACATCATCATCAAACCCGGAAGTTATGCAGGAATGCCTACTGAGTGGCAAAAAATACTTTCTGGCCTTGACAACCCATGCATCCAAACAGAAAAGTCCAATCTGGTTGCATTAAACAACGTTAAACAATGTTAAAGTCACTTTGCATGTTGCTTTGCCACTCGATTTTCCACTCGATGTGCCATTCACTTTAAGCATGCGCATACCCTCTATAGCCTATAGCCATGAAGGGCTAGCCTGTGAATTGTGAAAGTCATGGGTTGCAGTTGTGAGATTTGAGGTGCCTCCTGGTTAGAAGTGAAAGCACATTTTGAGGAGTGCTCTATGGACATGCAATTCCAATTTGGGGTTTATTGGCTGTTGTATTCATGATATAATATAATATTTGGGTGTGTTAGACGTTGTTGTGCCCAGATCCACCTCACCCCTGCCCACTTCGACAGGCTGGAATGGCTTAGGGTCGACGACAGAGTACAGCAAGAGCAACTTGCAATGGGTCTGGTCCACAAGATTCGATACACCACCAAGATACCCATGTACCTGTCTAGATACTTCCTTAATGTTAACGAAGTCCACACCCACAACACCAGAGGGAGTGCAACGAACCATGTACAACCCAGATTCGGCACAAACAAGGGACTAAATTCTTTTCGCTCCTATGCCACCAAAATGTGGAACGCCCTACCAACTGTCATTAAGACATGCGAATCCCTTGACTCCTTCAAAACCGCTCTCAAAGGGCACCTACGGATGGCTGCAATTCGAAACTGGCCCCCGTAAAATCTGAATCCCCCCCCCCCGCCCCCCCCTTTTTTCCCCTCACTGTATATATTTCTTTTCCCTTTTTACCTCCTTTTTGATGAATTCCTGTTCTGTCTATAGAAGTGTCTATTTGTACGTCTCTAAATGTTTTGATGATTTGAACATGGTGGACCCTGTTGGAAACAAGTGTAATGCTTAATTGGGTCGTCCACTCACAGTTAACAGCCTTTGTATTGAGTTTGTGCTTGAAATGTACTGTAATTCTGCAAACTGTTAATAAATTCTTCAATCAATCAATCAATCAAGCCATGTACAAGCATTGACAGTAGTCAACAGCATTGTCAATGCTTGTACATTTTACATATAATCTAACACAACCATTATTCATTTCACATTCACAGTTCTTCTTCTTCGTGTCCGGCCATCCTCTATATCACGTATTTCCAGTGGTTGCCGCAGGCGAGTGCAGCCAGGGGCGGCAGGTTCCTATAACGGCAGTGGGTGCCCCCCGCCCCCCAGCCACCCCGCCTCCCTGCCACCCCCCCCCCCCCCCCGGCCGCAGCGGGGGGGAAACCTTTTTTTTGGTACTTTATTTACAGTTTGCTAATAAATACAGTGGTGCGCGCTTTCAGTTCACAACAACGAACACATTCAATTGTTTCAGCATCTTGTTTCAACATTTCAGCATGATCAACAGTAAATAATTAAATTGTTTCAGCCATAAGCGGCGGGTGGATTTTACCTTTAGCTAGGTGGGACGACGCAGATTTATTTATTTATTTCCCCCAGATGGTCTAACAATCTCATGATTTGACCAATGTATTACCAATCTCGTACATCATTGCTCACGAAAGCAAGATCCTTGACCAAATTACAGCCACTGAATCTTTTGCTGAGATGGCTCTGTTTGTCAAGTCTCAAGTCAGTGTGGAGATTGGCCGGCGGTGTTGCTGCCCTCCCCTCCCGACTCATGGCTCTTTACAGACGGGCCGACGGTACACAGACAGCAGCCTCTCCGCTGACTGTGTTAGTGTTGTGTTGCTGCAGGAGACGGAGTGTGAATGAACCGTGCGGTCACTGGAACAAAGCCACCGTATTAGCATTTGAATACCTGTTCTGTGAACACCGTAAAGGTGTGTGCCTACGTGACAAAATGACCAGGGGGAGGGGATCTTCAGCCTTAATCTCAGTGGGTGCTATTTGCCTTATTCTTTTTTCAGTGGGTGCCCAAGCCCTCAGGCACTCCCAAAGTTGACGCCGTTGAGTGCAGCGGCATTTGGTTCGGCCAAATTCACAGTGTACTATAAGGTCAGTTTTATGTAGCCTGCCGTGTTTTTACCCCATCTGTAATATTTTACTTGAATCGGAGTAGTGCCCGATACCGATATATCGGCCACCGCTATGGCCTTATTTGGATTATCGGATCATGTTATATCGGTGAAATGTCTACCGATCGGTATTACGGTACAAGCCGATATAACTCAGTGCAGGGCTCCTCTTCTCTTGTTTGGTAGTTGTTTGGAAGTTGAAATGTTGGCATGACAGATGTAGCCAACTCACAGAATTTGCGAAAACAAATACACATGAGTGGATGATTGTTGCCGGATGGATGGAGAGCTGCATCTGTTGCTGCCACCTTGTATTGGCTAGGCATTAACATACTGGTCAGGCTGATCATGCTGTCAGAATTAATAACTTGCACACCGTTTTCTTTTCAAAGGCTTTTTTCGTTGTCTTAGAGTGCTTTGAAGGGCATAGAGAATTAGCCTGGCTTGGCCAGCCTAGCGGGGATTCACTGAAGATTCTTCCAAGAATCTTCAGTGAATCCCCGCTATGAGGCTGGCCAAGCCAGGCTAATAGAGAATTGCATTGAAGTGAAAATATACTCGACAGATACTCGTGCAGGAATAAGTAGAGTACTTTAAATGAGTGATGTATAGTTTTACTAGATGCCAACAAACTACAGTAGGTGTGGGCGTCCGGAGTCATTTGCATTTTTGGGGGCTCGCCAACACTTTGATGTGTGCAGTAATATGTCGGGTCAGGTGTGTGATCCATCTTCCAGAGGGCCCAACATAAACGGCATTGTTTTTTACAGCCCTACATTTTGGATATCGGACACATTAGAGGCACTGATCATGTACTCTTCCGCCGTAGTCTGAAAACCCACCTGTTCAGACTCCATCATGGCCCGTAGCACTTGCCCTAGCCCCTTAGATAGCACTTTATGTAGACTTAGATAGCATTTTATACAGACTTATAGCATGTTACGTAGACAGCACTAGAATTGCATTTTATGTAGTCCTAGCACTTTATAGTATGTATAGTATAGTATAGTATAGTATAGTATAGTATAGTATAGTATAGTATAGTATAGTATAGTATAGTATAGTATAGTATAGTTTCATTATATAGATACTCAACTGTTACGTTCTTAGCTTACGCATGTTTCATGATAACTACTTTTTATGTATGTGATGTATTGCTATGCTTTTTGTTCTTTCTTAATGTAAATCGCTCTGGATTAAGAGCGTCTGCTAAATGCCTAAATTGTAAATTGTACTCTGACATGCAACCTTTTTTAGGTGCACGTGTAGTAGGCTATTGTTTGCCCTGTTGGTTTCCACCGGTCTTTCTTGCGGTCATGTGGTCATGCCTAACTTCGTTGCACAGCTGGGTCATGTATTCTTGAGGTATTAGGACTGGGAGGCCCTGCATTGTGTGACCTGGTGTGACCCACCCCTTTTCCCCCTCACTGTATATGTTTCTTTTCCCTTTTTACCTCCTCTATGATGATTTCCTGTTTTGACTATATTTATATATGTATATTCGTACGTCTCTTAATGTTTTGATGAATTGAAAATGGTGGACCCTATTGTAAACAAGTGTAATGCTTTATGGTGTCGTCCACTCACAGTTAACAGCTTTTTGTATTGAGTTGTACTTGAAATGTACTGTAATTCTGCAAACTGTTAATCAATCAATCAATCAATCAATCAATCAATCAATCAATCAATCAATCAAAACTCTGCTGAATCACCTCTAATTCTGCTGCAAATGGACTTATGCTGGGTGGTTCTGTTTGGAGGTAGTTGCCTGACCCTGCAGTAATTTCTGTAGTTGTTGCCCTTTTTTCTGCCATCACATGCTGTAGAATGGGTGATAGAAGCTGCTGAAACTGCTGTGACTGGTGATCCAATAATGATTTCAGCCACGCTGGATCCGGGGGTCCCTCTGTAGCTCCCAAATCCTCATCCATGCATTTCACTTCTTTTTCACAGTATTATGGTCTGTAGTGGGCCAAGTGTTCTGCCTCGCTGGTGCTGACTGTTCTTACCGATTTCTTACGTGAAATTGTGAGGCCGAGTGGTCCACCTCACAGGTGCTGACTGCTCGCACAATGGGCCGAGTGTTCCGTGCAGAAAATGGGACCGACTAGGTTTTTGGTTGACCGTTTCGGTTACCTTGTGGAGTGACCAGTCACGAAAAATCACACCTGTGTGGAGTGAGGGGCGCTCTTATCATCATACATCATCTCATTCCAATTTCCGGCCAATCACCAATGCGTCTTCACCTTCGTCTTCAATGTTTGTATTTACACAAACACTCAAAACTGTCCATGGGAGTGAATGGGAGTGTTAGTGTTTGTTAGTGTTTTGCACAAACGTTAGTGTTTGCACAAACACTCAAAACTGAAAACTGGCCATTCATTGTCAATGACATTCAAGGTTAGTGTTTGCACAAACACTCAAAACTGGCCATTCATTGTCAATGGCATTCAAGGTTAGTGTTTGCACAAACACTCAAAACTGGCCATTCATTGTCAATGGCATTCAATGTTTGTGTTAGGACAAACACTAAAAACTGGCCATTCATTGTCAATGGTATTCAATGTTGTGTTAGGACAATGTTTGTGTTTACACAAACCTTCAAAGCTGGACATATGGGGCTAGCGCCCCTCAAAAACAAGATACTTCCACAGACCATGTGGTGGATATCTCATAAACTTTAAATATGTATAACATTTTGGAATAATTCAGGCAGCTCACAGAAAAGGTGTTGAGTGGGAATGGGAATGGACAACAGATACTCTTGCCTTAACAAGTGAACTCTGTTTTACCCCGTTGGACTGTCATGCAACTTTGCGGAAAGGACATTATAACAACAAAACGATACAAAACTGAATCTTTAGCCAAATAAATCTGCGTATTTATATAAATATATATATAATATATTTATATTTTAAGTCCCACCCCTGTTTTTCCAGTTTAGACTGTATAGGATTGTTGAATTGGCTTGTAATAACATCAAAGCTGGAATCTTGCTTTGGATGCCCAGTACCCTGGAGATGAATACATATAGGCCAGGGGTGGGCAACTTTGACGATGGAGAGGGCCACTATATTTCCACACTCACTCCCTAGGGCCATATATTACTGTCGTAGCAAAAATAGCCGATCTACAAGCTCAAAACGCGTCGCGCTGCGACGCGTTTTGAGCTTGTAGATCGGCTATTTTTGCTATATTCGAATTGAAATCTTGATTTTTTTTTGCTATTTTTGAATTGGAATCCTGAAAATTAACATTTTTATGTAATTTCAAATGCCTTTAATTATACTTGTGTTGCGCAACGAGCTACTAATTTAGACTGAAGTAATTAGTCATGTTTGCATGTTGGAATTGTAACAGCTGAAACCAATATTATATCAGTATTCTGACATTAACCTGAGGGCCACATTAAGTGAAGGTGGGGGCCGCATGTGGCCCCCGGGCCGCCAGTTGCCCACCCCTGATATAGGCAGTACATACCTGCAGACAAGTGTTGACTCCCTCACTTGACTTGTTTACTATGAACCACTGGGCATTCATACAGAGATGTGTAATTCACACCAGATTATGGAAATGGAAGAACCCCCCGCCCCCCGGGGGCATCCCGTAATATAATTATTACATTTATTATAATAATTATTATAATAAATATAATATAAACTAGAACTGCACTCTGTCGAGTGCCTACTTGCTTGTTGCACACAAGTAGGCCATAAATGGCCGCGCAAGCAGAGCGCACAACTACAACTACTGTCGACCGCTACAAACTGTCAAATCTCAGCTTCTCTGTGAAAGAACGTTTGAAATATTGAATTATTAGGTTTAGCTATTTGCTACGTACCTAGTTTTTGGAGGTAAAAAAGTAGTATTGTTAAGTATGGTAATAGACGGCTTTCGATGGTGACGTATATGTCGATCAGTGTCGGGTGGATTAAAGGAAATGCCTCTATGTGGCTGATGAATGAATATCAACATCCTATTACATCCTAATACTGGGGGGTCCCCCCAGTCAAAAAACACTTTGTTTGAAATAGACACTCATGCTTTCTAAGGTGTGATTTGGGGTCCTAAGGATGAATACAAAATTAATATCAATATACAAAGCAAGGACACCCCGACATTCCTTCATAACTATTTTTCTAAGGTTAGTAACGTTCACAATCATTTCACAGGAGCTACATTGTTGTGTTTCATTTTTAACTAAGGGACTGCAATGGAAATAAGCTGTTGGCTTTCTTGCATTTATTCTTTTGATGGTGATGTATAACTATGTGCATTTTTCTGTACATGTAAACAATCAATCAAAAAAAATGACCCAAGAGACGTTCAGAAACTTTGGGCAAATTTCTGCAATGTGACTGAAGTAGCTTATTTAGAAAACATATGGGAAAATCACAAAAGGCACGAGATTGAATTCCTTGAAGCATACAAGTGGTTTTCATGTGGGAGTTTGAATAACTGCATGTTCACATTGGACTCTGTTTTCTTTCTTTATAATATCTGGCAGAGAAAGTTGTTTTCGCACTGAGAGTTGAAAAGAGAGTTGAGCCAGAAGGCAAAGCTCTCTGTCTACCGAGCAATCTTCGTTCCTACTCTCACATATGGTCATGAAGTGTGGGTCATGACCGAAACAATACAAGTGGCCGAAATGCGTTTTCTTCGACGGGTGGCTGGCATCTCCCTCAGAGGTAGGGTGAGAAGTTCAGTCACACGAGAGAGACTCGGAGTAGAGTCGCTGCTTCTTCGCCTGGAAAGGAGCCAGCGTAGGTGGTTCGGGCATCTGATGCCTCTCAGGCGTCTCCCTAGGGAGGTCCTCGAGGAAAGTCCCACTGGGAGGAGACCCCGGGGCAGACCAAGGCGCAGTTGGAGGAAACACATCGACTCACTGGCCTTGGAACGTCTTGGGATCCCCCAGGAGGAAGTCACTAATGTTGCTCTGGAGAGGGAAGTCTGGAACACTTTGGTGGAGCTGTTGCCCCAGCGACCCGACTACGGATAATCGGTTGAAGATGGATGGATGGATGAGAAAGTGGACTAAGATGCACCTGCTCATGCCTGTGCAGTGAATGATTGTATTGTCTTGTATTGTCTTGCCCCCAGACCCGCATTGACCGCTGTGAGCAATTTTTAACTTTTTTCATTAGTAAGTTCGACTCAATTAGGTCTCAGCTGGCCACTGCACCGCCCTTTTCAACTGCCTCTATATGTGCAGTATATTGCTCCTATCACCCCCGTTACCTCCCTCTGCATTTTAAAGTATTTTATTGAATTTCTACAATTTTACAAAGTATCACAGTACAAAGAACAATATTCAAGGCTTGACATTACATCAGATAAAGTCTACATGTCATCATATTAAAACATCAAGGTTACACAAGTCGTCCAATCAATACATCAATACATTCAGTTACAAAACAATTTTGGCAAAATGACCGGGGCCTCACATCAATAAACCCCCCACCAGTCGGCCACAGAGCCGTGTTCATACAAGTACGCCGCAGTGCAGTCACATATCGCAATACCTTTAAGATGCCTGAGGGGCGAGCACGCATCCGCCTCGTTGACGGCAGATTGCTGGGCGAGCGCTGGTGTTTTGGCATGAGGGGTCAGATCAACATGGAATGAATTCTGTACTTCCCATATAAGGAGCATGCCTTGAGTGTACAGGGTTTGATGAAGTCAGATCAACATATGGAATGTCAGAACAGGTCAGCTCAGCTCCATACAGTATATGAGAATCTAAGGGTGGTAGCGGGGACATCCTCTTGAGTGTACAGGGTTTGATGAGGGCCCAGGTAGGGCCGGGCCTTAATTTTCGGGGCTGTTGAGAACTCTAGCTTTTGCCGGCTGCGGCTGCACTAATAACTTTGGGGCAGGCCCGTCTAGAGTTTGAATGGACAGGTATAAGTCAAAAGGGAGACATCGAAGAGGAATGATGGATGGGGAAGGATCAACACTCAACAGGTTCTGACATATATCCATATATGGAGATCTAAGGGTTTGAGGTTAGATGAGTTGCTGGCCAATATCGATGACATCAGGGATCTCCATATAACTGCGACAGCAGATCGCATTTACTATATATCCATCCCTGATGATGTCACGTGATGTCACAATGACTTGGGCACCATATATGGGGCCTAGTGACCAGGGGGCTGATGTCACATGATGTCACGATGACCTGGGGGCTTGCTTGGGGTGAGTGACAGGGATTTGAGTTAGTGACGTAGAGTGATGGGGAATGTGGAGATTAGGTGTCAAAAACGCAAGGTTTCATAGTTAACTGCATGCGACCTCCGGTCGCAATCAACCGTTAACCAATATCCATGAAATAATACATGCATTACATTTACCTGGGCTGGGTTTCATAAAGTGACTATAATGCCAGAGTGGGCCAGTTTAATCGTGGGTGGCGGGTGCAGTCTCCATAGTTTTTCTCCTTTTGAGTTCAGTTTTCACTTGTCTGCATCTACTATGACATTGTCCGTTGACATTTTACACCAAGTTTTCCAAATCTTAAAAACAGTCACACAAATACATACCCAGAATAAATTATAAATTTCTTTTTTACAGTTAAAAATGCCATATAAAATGTTTCTGTGGCATGGCACCTTTACTTCTATAAGCCTATTGTGCATTTTGCTCCAGACGTCTTTCGACCTGGCTGTTACAGCAAGTGCCAAATGTTCTCTAAATAGAGACCATGGCGTCCTCTGGTGGCCTGGCAACATCTCTCTCTCTCTTTCTCGCGCGCGCACAGCGCCGCACACACGCACACGCGCGCGCGCACACACACACACACACACACACACACACACACACACACACACACACACACACACACACACACACACACACACACACACACACACACACACACACACACACACACACACACACACACACACACACACACACACACACACACACACACACACACACACACACACACACACACACACACACGTCATGTAATTACAGATCGGTTTAATTAAAAAAGAAAGTTCCGGATTGCAAGAAGAAAATAGAAAGTACAAACAACAGGACAAATATACAGAAAAACAACAATACAACAACGATGTCAAGGTTCGGGTAGTCTCGCGTTGCCAGACTGTTGCCTCTCGTCTGTGGCACGTCCGGGTAGTGGTGATGACATCACTGACGATACCTTGGTACGTTTGTCCTAGCCTGCTGTGTGTGTCTGTAAGGGCTGCTGCTGGAGAGAATGATGATGGCAAAACAACCGGCCTGAAAAGAAAACAACACGACTGTGAGCCAGGGCATTTTACCAGCTTACAAGACACACTGGGAGTCGACCAAAAAAAGGAGTGGACGGTAAAATGAAAAAGAGACATGTGTTTTTCTGGCTTCGTTCCCTCGCCATGAATTACTTTCTGTCGTTGACAATACATGTTTACTAGCTCTGAACCATTGAAGTGGGGTTATAGAAGGCAGCTCTGTGTGTGATGGCGGACGCCAGGCTAACAAAACGACTGCGTCGCACGAACGCTGGCCGCGAGCAAAAATGACGCATTTTCACATGTGAAAAGTGTCGACGCGACGCGCGGCGATACTTTTTCGAGGTGAAAATGCGTCAAATTTTGTTGAGCGACGTTTGGTTTGTCGAAAGGGTCGCACGGTGAAGTCAAAGCTGCTAAACTAGCAGTTGGATTGGATGTAATGAGCTGGTGTTGTTGTTTAGCTTTATTTATTCGCATTATGACTCAAAATTGATATTATAACTCTTGTTGAGAACGGGTACATGAAACAGTTCTTATAACTTCTTAAGTCGCGCAGGCGCAGCGTTTTAAAGTAAGTTGTTTTATATTTATCCAGCCTGGTTGGCTAAAGGTTGCTAAGCTGCTCACACTCAGGTAGAGGACCGTTACACCGCAATTGGTGACCGGTCGAATACTGTGTCTCTAAAGTTGGCTGCGAAAAGATTTGTTTGGGGGTTTTAGATGGCACTTGTGGGGGCATAGCATTTTATTGACTTTTAGCACGAAATAATACTACTTATCAGCAATAATCTTAACGCCATTTACCATAAATGTACTACAGATCAGATCTCTCTGAACTCACAGTTGCAAATGGGTCACCTATTGTCCTGTAGCATTAACTTAGCTAACGTACTTGGCATATCAACCTGACTATCTGCAAATTATACTTTTATGAGCTCATTAACTAGCTTTGATTGCTCAAATGTTTCTCCACTGTTTTGGTGCCGGTCAAAACTAAATATGTAACTTAGAAGTGTATTAGATGTATCTGTTCAGTCCAAGTTCAGTCCATTGTATTTTGTAACTTAAGTCAGTTGTTGGGAGTGGTTTTGAATATTAACAAGCTGTTATTAACTTCTTACTAGCTGAATTACATGGAAAGAAAGAGAGAGAAAGCAAGCAAGCAGACTACTCCTGCTGATGTGCCAGACAGGCACATATTTCCCACAGAGTTGTGATTTGTTTGCAAGGTTTGTGTTTGGTCACTGTAGCTGAGTCAATATGGATAAACATAGGCCTGACGTGAGGCATGCTGTTATTTCTTGCTGCCTAGCTAGTGCATATTATCAAAATCACATACATAAACAGGACAGAAGAAAAACTGCACTACTGAGTAGGAAGAACCGAGGCGAAAAGGAGACGTGCAATGTGTTTGTGTCACACCAATCTTGAGAACCCAAAGGCAAATAAAGGAATAACAGCACCCTTTTTTCCTGCAAGTCAACAGTCTGTCTCAAGAGACACACTGACTGGGGGGAATCATTTACAGGAAGTTGTCACTTGAGCAGCAACTTATACTGGCTGGCCCTGAAATTATACTTATTTTCTGTCATTCTCTCACACCTCTCTTTAACAGACTTTCTCACACGCGAGCACGCACACACACACTCTCTCTCTCTGACCTTTTGCAAAGCAAGGAAACAGCTGTTGGGGAAAGCTGTAGTGTAGACCACCCCCACTGTGTGAAACTGGTGGCGTGTGCCAAGCTAGAAACATGGTTCATGAACTGAAGGCCTGTTTGTTGTTGTAAGGTTGTTGTAAGTTGGGTTAGCATTACGTTACGTTAATTATCCAAGGAGTGCACAAGCAATGAAAACAGATGGACGGTTAAGTCACGTTCTCATTACTGAGGCTAAATCAGACCAATGTTGAGAACTTTTGGGAGGTGGGTGGCTGTATGCATAAATCTTATGCAGTGCAGCCTGAGCTGTCTAGACAGATTGATCTGCACTTCTGATGGGATAACGGTTAATAAGCAGAGACTGTTAAAATGCACGTCACAAGCCCATATTCACTCCGACGGATCAACAACAACAGCTGCACGGCTGCAAGGATGGGACACTTTACCTCATGAGTTGTTTTCTGAATTTGATAGTGGCAGAGGATGGAGGTTATGACTTAGCTTTTTTGCAGCCTGGATTCGCAGAGCTGGGGTGTGGGCAGAGAGAGAGAGGGGAAGAGACTTTAGCCCTTTTCATGTAAGGGAACACCCCACTGACATCATGGTCTCCCCTGATGTTTGTGGTGAGCACAGCTCACACACTGGGCGAGTGTGTGTGTGTGTGTGTCTGTGTGTGTGTGTGTGCGTGCGTGTATAAACTGTCATGTGGGTGAAATAAGAGAGCTTTAAGCTCACTGTATGAACCCAAATGCTTAAGGTCTGTCAACAACCTTCCCCAGCAAAAAAGCTTGTCCGTGATCTTGCACACAGACGTGCAAGCACTCACTCTGCAAAATTTGAAATGCATATTGCAGGGGGTTGACGTCCATAAATGCTCAGAATATTTGTGTGTCGGTTTGTCTGTCTGCCTTTCTTGTACATAACTCAGGAAGCGTCTGACCGATCAACTGCAAACTTGCTGTGTGTATCGACAAGGACCCATGTGTGTTTTGTGCTGAGTGGGAATTTGGTTGGATTCGCGGTTTTCCAGAAACAAATCCATACATCTCTGTATGTGTGTGTTTTTAATGCCCATATATAGAGATCTGTCTGTCTGTACATTTTCTACTTTCAATCTACTTGCCCAAATGCCATGCCCACTTGCCCGGAAAGTATACATTACCTAGCCCGGGTTCCAGCCTGCTTCGCTGCGTTCCGCCGCAAATTTGTTTTGTCACGCCGCTACTCAGTCTGGACAGGGTCCTATCTCCAAGGTAGACGGTTGAAATCGACCCGTGGCTTCTGATTGGTCTGTGGTGCAGGTTGGGGGAAAAACACCAGTTTGACGTATCAATGCACACTGCACAGCTGCTGCACTCTACAATGTACGTATCATTCACTAAACTCACCCCACACAGGCTGTCAGAATTTAGTTTTTTCTGTAGGTTTTACTCTTGAGTCACAAGTAAGAAAACATGAACAGAGTGGCGCTAGCTGACATATCGGCAACAACGTGGCTACGTAACAGGTGGCGTTATGAAATACGAGTCTGCTGCTGCCAGACTGAGTAGTGATTGACAAAACAAATTCACGGAACGCAGCAAAGCAGCCTGGAACCCAGGCTATACATTACGTATCATTATAAAATGATAATTTGAATTACCGTTAAATTTAACAATTTTCTTAACTTTCTGGGACTGTGCGATTAAAGAATGTCATACCTCAATTGTTACTCCAAATACCTACATATCTATGAATATTACTTAAGTGTAGCAACAATGCTATTTTACATTCCACATACCAGAAGACAGAGCGCTTTGGCCACGTTCAGGTGTTTAGACAGGTATCTCGTGTTGTTTATAGACTGTTGCGTCCCCTCTCAAACGAGCACTTGCCTGGCCGGGCAACCTGAAAGCACTGACTCTTGGAAGAGTGTAGAATCTCTACGATAAACAAGAATAACTGGGTTATTTTGTGTCCCTTTATGCCCATGTGTAACGCCCGGGAATCCCGGCCGTTACCCATGCATAGAGATCCCTGATATCATAGGCTGGCCTCAATACCTCAATAAAATCATGCAATGTGTTGCACATTGAATAACAAGAGATCAGATAACAATCATTCAGATATAGTGTTTATTCATACGCTTATGGTCTTATTTTTGCCTTCAGAGTTGTTTTTACTGCTGCACACCCAATTGCGTCTCTGAAGTTAAATTGAGTTGTATTATGGCCCCTACACACTGTAGGAGTTTTAAAGTTGTCGGCGAGTCATCAGATCGTTATGTATTTCACACTACAGGAGTCGTTAAAAAAATCGACTGTCATTACATCTTTGTGGCTTTCACACTAAACGATTGGTCGCCGACTAGGGATAAAACTGCAAGAGTACACCAAGATGCGATCGAGACCTGATACATATAGACCAATTAATTGTTTACAAACATTGGGACTGGGTGCACGGGTTGACTGTTTCATGTAATCAATTCCCAACAGATCTCCAAACCTGTTTTGGGGAGCGCTGGTTTCAGTTCATTCAACCTCCTCGTGTGTGTTGGCTAGTGAGATGCACCCTAGGAGACATTTATACTTCAAAGCGCAACAGTACTGCACATAGAGAACAGCTGATATACAAGCTCACATCGCATTGCGGATGTGACTGTTGTGAGCGTAGAGGTCTGCGTGCGCGACACCATCGCGGGACGAAGCATAAATTATACTTGATGGACTGCAGGTGCGCGTGCAGCCGTGGACAACCAGGCTCTGCTGCCGTTATGATGAGCGCACCTCCCGTTCTTATGGCAGCGACTGGAGGTGTGGTTTTGAGGACAACTGTTTTTAATTGCTATTATTGTTCAAACACAACAGAAACCAATGGATTATATACCGGTATTTCAAGGGCAAGAGATCACAATAAAGATCCTAATCATTCTTCCTCCACACTGGGATAAAAACAGCATCTGAAAGTTTGATGGTGCATTTTTTACACGTGAGTGCAGTTAGAACTTTTCCATTGCATCTTATAAGAGGTGGTGTTCTTCTGCTGCCGTTGTGTGCACGCATGCTGTTGCTTATCAGTGTGACGTCGTCTGTTAAGGCGTCTATAGGCTACATAATTTGTATTTTATTCCAATTCATTTTGACATCTCACGTACGCGCAGGATGCCGTGATACAAGCGTGAGACCCGAGACCAACACGTCTCTCTCTCCCTCTCTCTGTCTCTCTCTGCGTGCACACACACAGAAATAGGCTACACAGGGCGAATGTGTATGATAGCATAGCCTACGTGCGCGAGACAGGACGTTAAATCTTGATTCTCATTAAATCTCTCCGTATGTACGCACGCACACACAGCGCACAAGGTCCAAAAGTTTGCAGTGTTGATGCGGTTTATCAACATTATTCAAGTGAAATGCGTAACAGCAATATTGGGCTAATATAGCTACCAATATGTACGACACAGGGATTTACCGACGGAATATATATCTTATCAGATCATCTATCGATACAGTCGACACTCAACAGACAGACTGTCCTGTTCTATCATTGGCTGTAGCCTTCAGGCCTTCTCGGGACGCAGTCGCAACCCAGTTCATACTGTATGATGTCCAGTCGGCGACAGAGTCAAATATCAAACCTGCTAGATATTCAGAAACGCTCGGGAAGGCGTCGGCGAGTGCTTTTATCGGCGCTGGATCTTCTCACAGCTCCTTTCTCACACACAGCGAGCAAAAACTCTGTGATCAAAGCCCGGTCTTACGTCAGATCGGGAGTTTTGTCGACGAGCGCCAAAAATGCTCCCAGACAGCATAATCGGAGCAAATATCGTGCAGTGTAGTACGAGCCATTATAGTGTACAGAGCCTACAAGATGAACAAGGGTCAAATAAATTAAACAGTGATCTGTCTTTCTGGAAATGTTTTCCACTGCCTTGTCGGTCATGCAGGGGCCGTTTCCAGCTTCCCATAGTAAGACACTCACTCACTATGCTATTAAGAAAATTGGGTTTACACTACCTAAAGTTTTCCTAGTTTGTCTCTTTATCAGCTATACAGTTTCAGATTCAACTAGAAAAAGTGCCCTTCTGGGCACAGGTCTCCACCAGGAGGATAGGATTGTGTGATGTTTGGCAAAATGTTTAGGAGTAATATAAACATGTTTTTTTGTTTGTTTTTTGCAACAATTTTCTTCATTTTGTTGAGGAAATGCAGAGCCAGATCACTCATAGCATCTCTGAGGATAGAATTCTGGATGAGCAGGACATGTGCAGCATTTTGAACGAAACAGGCCACTCCTGAAAACTTTGGAAAGCAATGTTAGCCAATCAGTGTAGAATCTGAGAAATCCAACAGACTCGTCTTGATCACATGACTACAGAGATCGTGTGTACCGATTTGCGTGAGATTTGGATGAAATCTGTGCGACTAACATAAGCAATGTGTTTAGCAGAAATCGGCCTCATGGTGGCGCTATAACCGGCAGATGTGGAGGGATGCAGGGAAAATGTTTTTCCATGGCCTCTAGGGAGTGCGCATACATAAGTTGTATACAGATTGATGCAGTTATAGCTAAAAACAGGAATTGGCCTGTTATAGCGCCACCATGAGGCTGATTTGGAAAATAATGAGTGGCATGTCGTCCTCGGCCTAGTGGAAATGTGCGTGTATAATTTCACGGAAATTGCACACTGTTTTTGTGATTTGTGGCATTTTGTTCGAAACGGACCATTCATGTGAGCTTTGGAAGCCAATATTAGCCAATCAGGATGGAAGATGGGAAATGGTGCAAATCCGTGTTGATCACATGACTATGTAGATAGTGTATACCGAATTGTGTGATGTATGGATAAAATGTGTACGGGTAATCTACAGAAATGTGTTTTGCCTAAATCGGCCTCATGGTGGCGCTATAACAGGCCGTTGAGGAATATTTGGGGCAGAGGTTCATCGTTGGCATCCATGGAGTGTGTGTGCACAGTTTGGCATGGATCGGGCCAACGGTACCGGAGATTAGCTGATAACGGACGGACGGACGGACGGACGGAAGGACACACACACACACACACGGACGGAGTGCAAAACATACTCTCTCCCCATGCCGTCGGCCTGGTGGAGACAATTATTTAGTTTCGTTTAAAAGCCAAGCCTTTATAGCTTGTTTGTGAGTTCATAATTCATATGAGATTTTGTGGTTCTACTAGCCAGTGAAAATTCAGCTGTGGTGCTTGTAGTATGTTGATAATATGTCTATAGTGGCCTTAGCTGATGGTTAGAGAGCCCGTCTGGGAAGACAAAGGTCTCTGGTTTGATTCCAATGTCAGACTGAGCAAGGCACTTAACACTCAACTGTCTGCTCCCAGAGTGCTTCAACCAACGGCTGCTCACTACTCCTATGTTGGGTAAAATGCATAGGACAAATTTAATGTATGTTATTATAATGCACTTTCTGCTTGCCTGTCATTGTCAGTAGGTAGAAAAGTAATAGTTAAGATACTGTTTCAGCCCATTGGGATTATGCTAGTTTAGCTCTCACAAACGGCATCCATTCTATACATTCGCACTGTAGCGTGTCAGTTAGCCCATGTTGTGTCTTTCAATAGGGCATAGCAGTGGGCGTGGTTTTCTGGTTCCACTGAAAAATCGCCAATCTTTTCCCATAGAGGTTTACAAAACATATTTATATCAATTATTTTAAGCCAATCAATCAAGCCATCCAGGATCCTGGTGAATCATGACCACGATTCTGTTGAAAAAAATCTGTAGAACTTTTAGTACGTCGGACCAAACGCATGCATCCGCCCACTGTTATTCCCTATATAGTGTGTCCGTGCCAGCCCGCCATTTATATTGTGGAGCCCTGCATTGTGTAGCAGAGCAGTATCTGTCTTGTAAGCACACCCTCCCCTCCCCCCCCCCCCCCCCCCCCCCCCCACAGAACTCACTGCAGGCTTTCTCATTTTTTATATTTTGTTGTCTGACTATCGCGTCGGGACAACATGACCTAGCCTTTCACAACATTCTTGTTTTATACATGCCTTTCATGATAAGGAATTAATGAAAGCAGAAATATTCCATGTACGGTTAAAGCCTAACGTCATTCCCAGATCCGTCATGGTTAAAGTACTCTTGCATAACTGGACCTGTTTCTATTACCCAAGTTTGTAGCTATTGTCCTAATAACAGCTTGTTTATTTGATGCTGGTGGTGTGTGATAATGATCATCACATGGCTGAGGCAATCAATGTTTTTTCCCCCCCTCAAGGGCAAGTGTGCATATCAGAGGCTGTAGGCATACAGTACTACAGTGATCAAGGCTTAATGGAAGGTCAAGTGAATCCGATTCAAACACGCTGTGTTTATCTCACTGTGTGCGTGCGTGTTAGACTTTATCTAAACTGCCACTGTGGCAAACCTTTTGAAGACAGAATAACATGATGCATGCTAAGGCTTTATTTTGAAGTAATAGTTCAAACTAGCGAATGATGAAAACCTTGCCTTGAGGTACAGCACTTACAGCATACTAGAAACTACTACTGTCTACGCCGGCCTATATGACAAGTTGCAGTTCACATAGGTTACTCACAATTCACAAAGCACATGGATAGGACTTTATTAATTAACAGATTAAAGAGTAACACAAGTGGACAAAAGTTTCCCATAGAAAGGAGAAGACATTCACAGTGCTGACACCCCCGTCCCCTTTCTCTTTTGTATATATGTTTTATATTTATTGATATGTGCAATTGTTATATTTATACTATCTTGATGAATTGAATATAGGAGCACAATGGAACCGAGTCCCCATGACTTCTTTGTGTTAAAGTTCCTAGCCTAAATGTTTGACGGTACCGCGTGCTGTCTGACTACTCAAGTATTCAATCAATAAAAGCCAGAGCTAGTGAATAGATGAAGCCTACCATTGCACAGTTGCTGTAGAATTTCAGGTGATGGTGTTACTGTTATGATGACTCGCATATCTACATAAGGGCTTCACCCTGGTTGCTGACCTAGCTGTGCATCCTACTTGTGTTTGCAAGATGCTCTTTTTGTTGCGACCGAAGGTTGCAGTGAACTATGAAACCTTGCGTTTTTTTGTCACGTCACATCACTCATGTCACGTCACTATACTTAGGGAAAGCCCCCATATATGCCCAGGTCTCGTGATATCACTATGACATAGGTCTCGTGACATCACTATGACATCATCAGGGATGATAGTAAATCAGGGATCATATCATAGTAAATTGCTGTCGCAAGTAAGCCCATATGTGGAGATCCCCGATGTCATCAATATTAGTATGGATATACTGTATGTCAGAACCTGTTCTGACATTCCATATGTTGATCCTTCTCCATCCATTCTTCCTCTTTGATGTCTCCCTTTTGACTGATACTTGTCCATTTAAACTCTAGACGGGCCTGCCCCAAAGTTATTTGTGCAGCTGCGCCCGGCTGCCGGCAAAAACTGAGAATTCTCAACAGGCCTGAAAATTAAGGCCCGGCCCTACCCGGGCCCTCATCAAACCCTGTACACTCAAGACACTGCCACAGCTGCCACCCTTAAATCCCCATATATGGAGCTGACCATTGTCTGACATTCCATATGTTGATCTGACCTCATCAAACCCTGTACACCAAGGGTAGGCAACCGTAGGCACCAGTGCCAACATTGGCAGAAATATAGCAGAGTAGCGTATTTTGACGGAAACAGGAATCAGCCAGCCAATGAGACGGTGGGAGGCGCGGTTTAGATTCCAGCGGCTCTCCTCGCGTGGGCTTTGCCCAAAGCTCTGGTTAGTTCCCAAATCACGGGCCAGTAACACTTGTGTGAATGAAGCGTTCAGTGGGTGATCACTGGCACACTGGCAAGTGTGTGAGAGAGTATTTTTGGTTTTAAATAAACTATTTAAAAAAATGCAGTCAAACGAAGTGCATTCTACATTCATTAAAACTGAACTCTGTTATTGCCCTGAGTCTAATGATCATTATAACAAAGTGAAAGGAAATATTTAAAAAGAAGGAAAAACTTTATATTTGTGGATAATCAAAATATGTTGGAATTTTTCACGTGGTGTCATTAAAATTAATGCATGTTGATATGGCACACTGACAATCTAGAAAATAAAAACATGGCACTTAATTTAAAAACGGTTGCAGACCCCTGCTGTACACTCAAGACACGCTCCATAAATGGCCAGTGCGCTTCTCGCCCTCAGGCGTCTAATACTGGTATAGTTTGACTGCCTCATCAGTCTGTCACCTTTATTTTGTATTGTAGTCTCCACCAGGCCGAAGGCATGGGGAGAGAGTATGTTTTGCACTCCGTCCGTGTGTGTGTGTGTCCTTCCGTCCGTCTGTTACCAGCTAATCTCCGGCACCGTTAACCCGGTCGATGCCAAACTTTGCACACACACTCCCTGGACGCCAACGATGAACCTCTGCCCCGCATTTTCCAGAATGGCCTGTTATAGCGCCACCATGAGGCAGCTTTTCAAAATTTTTAACTAAAACTGCACCGATCGGCGTGAAACGTTGCATGCACACTCCCTAGAGGCCAAGGACAAACCTTTGACCTGCATTTTCTGCATCTGCCTTTTTATAGCGCCACCAGGAGGCCACATTTTTTGATATTACTCCTCCAGATTCTGTCCAAAAATCTCACAAATCGTTACACAGTATCTCTATGGTCATGTGCTCAAGTCGGATCTGTCCGATATTTCATATTCCATCCTAATTGGCTATAATTGGCTTTCACAGTTTGCAAGATTGCCCCGTTTTGAACAAAAGCCTCAAATCATGAACGCAGCATGCAATTTACGTGAAATCATTCACACATTTTCTTACTAGGCTGAGGAATATATCCCACCCTTTTCACATTGGCCTGTTATAGCGCCACCAACAGGTTGATTTTTGCAAAACACATTTTTGGAACAAAATGCCTCAAGTCATCCAATTGCCATCAAAGGCAAACATACATGTTTATATTACTCCTAAACATTTTGCCAAACATCTCACACAGTCCTATCCTCCTGGTGGAGACCTGTGCCCAGAAGGGCACCTTTTCTAGTTTGTACTGTTTACCACCTTACTGCCTTACAAGTAGTGCTGGGTGTTTTGCAAGCATTTCTTTTATGCTTTTTGGCAAATATATAATGAACATCTCACTTGTTTTGATAGCAGATGGTTGCTCAGCCTCACATGGGAGGCATATATTGGGCATATGAGCAGGGCTACTTGTCTACCAGTCCTACCCAACACCAGGGTCTACATATTTACATTTCTCAATGGAAGAGTAGGGAGACCGCATAATTCAAAATCAAGATACCAAGAGGGTTTCGTAAAGACTCGTCCCTGCCTGCCTACAATTGGCCTACCCAACGTCCCCTTCTGTTTTTGGCATTTGTGCCTTTTATTGATAGTTACAGGGAAGACTGACAGGAAAGAGGGAGAGAGTGAAGGGGAGAGACATGCAGCAAAGGTCGTCATGAACGGGACTCGAGACTCGGGACTCGAACACGCAACATATAGGCCAGAGCCTGCTTTGCCTCTAAGTCATGTGTCACATTCGCGAGCATGGAAATGGTGCCGGTGTCACTGCACCAGTAAACTTTAGACTTTCCCTACTTGCAGGACTCTGGGGGACGTGGATTTACTATTCTGTCCATATCTATCTATCTATCTCTCTCTCTCTCTCTCTCTCACAGGGCTGACTCAGCTCAAGCGAACAGTGGGATTCGAGATGTGGATTGGAAGGAGATGTGGATTGGAAGTGTAATGACCGAGCTGGCTGCCAGATTGGGGTTTTCTAGCTGTATTGGGTATTAGAATGTGAAAATGCCCCGCGGGCGCCGCACCTCAATACTTCTTACTAGTAGTAGTTGTAGTAGGATGAAGCTCCGCCCTACTTCTAGTAGGAGGGGGGCCAATCAGTGGCAGGCGGGGTCAGGTCTTTACGCAATCCTATCGGTTCCGCGAATGACGCAGGGAGACCACCTCCAATCACTGTAATCACTATAGTGTATGTGAGAGATTTGTGGGGCACACAGTAGGGGTCTGGTTTGAGTCCTGTGCAAGCTGGGAAAATGCACACGCAGTGCACACGCACACACACACACACACTGTCCCATGTCTGTCCATTGTCAGTCCTAGGATCATGAGTATTCGGCTGAGACTTGGAGTAGTAGTTTGCAGGTCATGCAGTGTGCACTACTGTTTTGACTGGAAGGGTATTGTCAGTGTGCACTGACTGAGGACATGAACAAGCTGGGGTCTTCTAGAGTAGAGGGGTGGAGGAGGTGGTGGTGGCAGGCCAGTCTTGTGTCTATGCTGATTGCTAGCCTACCACCATC
Source organism: Electrona antarctica (assembly GCF_951216825.1). Classification (NCBI taxonomy): domain Eukaryota; kingdom Metazoa; phylum Chordata; class Actinopteri; order Myctophiformes; family Myctophidae; genus Electrona; species Electrona antarctica. The sequence continues at coordinate 25,512,322 of NC_136801.1, forward strand.
CCACTTCGTTTCACAATATGACGGGCAATGTAATTGAAGCTGCTGTAGAATAGCATTTTATTTGGACACAAATGATTTTAAACATTGATTTTTCTTCAAACGGGCAACAGCAGTGCATTAGCACAGTTTTGTTTTTCAGCCATTGAGTATGGTGTTTTCTTTATAGAAAACCACCAGGTGCTTTGTGTAAAACCGCACATACAATACAACTTGTCACAAAAGTAAATCACTGACTGCAGTACTGCACAACCATGTACACAATGTTTATTATTAACTTACTGCATGTGAGGATGGTCTGACTCTGAATTTGTGAGTTACTACTGTGTCCCTTTTCTCAGTTTTCTGCGGTCTCAATTCTTGGTCCACTTGAACTTTGACTCAGTTAAAGGTATATTCAGTGATTTCACTTAAGTCAAATGTCTTTTTAAAAAAAAATGATCCTCCCTACTGTAGAGTGTGCTGACCATATAAGGAGTTCCTCCCTGTCCCCAGTTAACCCCTGGGGTCAAAAAAACGTAGGTTTCGTTTTTGGCTAGAGGGCCCAGCCTTCCTCCAATCCTTGGTGCACGTGCTGTTGGCCTGTTGCACGTCCCCCACTGTAGAGCGTGTGCATGTGCACATCTTGACGACGGGGCGGACCATGTTTTTTTCCCCAAATCACCCAAATCACTGAATGCTCCTTTAAGTTAAGTTAATTTTAAAACGAAGATCACATGCAATGGTGTAACATACTGCTACTCCCAACTACAACAGTACAATCTGAATTGTTAATTTACAGATTAGGGAGCAGATTCAAGCCCAGGACTTTATATAGCCCAGGGAGTAAGGTGTGTATATAAGGGTTTAAGGGTATTGGTCTCTTCCAGAGATGTAAAATATTGGGTAATTCTGGTACATCCTTAGTCTAGACGGTATAGTGTATCAGTAACCAGACGTGACCTATTGACCCCTGGGTGCTGCTTGGGAGGGGGGGGCTGGCGGAGAGAGTGGATTAACAGCCTGGCTAATATTCCTTTTCATTAGTCATTAGTCAGGGCCTTGGAGAGTGGTGGCAGACGAGCGCTGGATCCTGTCAGTGTCTCAGCCCCCCGGAGCTCCCTGCCTGGTTTGCCCCCTTGTGTGCTAATCGTTGTGAGCTTCCTTACTACCGTAATCTGAAAGTTTTTCCTCAGTCAGAAATTGAATCATTGTCTAATTTTCTAGTCTAGTTGATTTTATTATCTCTGAATCCATAATTTGCCCTCCAACCATACCTAGCTAGTAGCTACTATGAGTACTTTTTTGACTAGACAATCTAAACCAGCATGTAATTGTGTGACTGTTTTGTTGAACTTTGCAGAGACGGGCTGTTGTTTGTCTTCAAGAGGCCGACGGCCGTCTTTGCATCCGTTTGTCAACTGTTGTTGAGAAAATACGATACTCGGTTATATAGGTTATCGCTGTTAAATTATATCGATATTTCGCAATATGTTGGGAGTGGACAATGAAGAGAGATTTAAGGCTGCAGAACAGCTCTGTTAACCCCCTCTGTGTGTGTCGTTAGAACCGGGGTTCTCAACCCGTGGGTCGCGACCCCTCGGGGGGGTCACCAAATTATTTTGGGGGGTCCCCAAATTATTACAAAAAAAAAAAAATGTTTTGCAACTGAATGGCTGAAAAGTGGAAATGAAGAGTTTACATATAGTACACATAGTACATGCATACACCTTCCCTAATGATTATATCTGGTTTCAGTATTTATTTATGGTGTATTGTCTCTATTATTAAGGTTATTGTAGCAGTCAATTTATATTGTCGAGAGGGGGCGGGGCGGGGGTCCCGAGACATTGCCAAAGCATTTCTGGGGGTCCCCGGCCAAAAACGTTGAGAACCCCTGTTTTAGAACACAAGCTGGGACTGTTGAAGGCAGCATCGTTAAGTTGACACCAAAGAAAAGTAGACCATAAAAAGTTTTAATTACTTTGTTTAGTTTACCTCTAATAGCATATATGTGTGTTCTGTCTATGTTTGCATGACTCAGACGCCAAGAGTGAGCGTGCATCAGAGAGTTGCTCGGGCTGTTTTTTTGGGCCCATGCAGGACGACTGAGGACGACCTCGAGAGAGGTCGTCCTAGAGACTCTTTATTTCTCTCCATGTTAAGCATGCACTCAGACCACCGACTTACTCCAGTAAGCTGACACAGTGTCTTCACAAAATTTTCATATGTGATTGAAATATATGAAGTAGTTAATTTCATAATGGAATGGACTCAATGGACTGAAACCTTGCCCTAATTTGGCATACATCCTAATACAAATACAAATTGGATTAAATGACTCTCATTGGGGGCAAAACAAAAAACTGAATTGAACACTTTTGTTTCCCCTTGAATTCTCAGGCCTATGTCTCATAGGGTTAATGATGGTCATATTAAGCTGAGCATGTGGGTGTGGCCACTGGCCATAGTCTGAGAAAATAAATGAGAACATAATTATCTGTGCTCTGCTGTAATTTTAAATAAATGGTTATGGCTTGGGAAGTTTAGTCTTTCAGTCTCTCTCTCTCACTGTCTCTGTCTGTCTGTCTCTCTCTCTCTTTCTTTCTCTCTCTCTCGTGTGTGTGTTTGTGTGTGTGTGTGAGAATTTAGACATCAGAATCTGTTTACTTAATGTGGAGTATTGTGGGCTATAAGTGTTCTGTGCCTGTATAAAGAGCCATTTAGAAGTTACTAGGGTACCCTTTGAGTATTTAAAGTTAAAGATCACCATGGGAGGTGTTTAGGTAAGGATTAGGAAGAAGTCGTATTAATATTTACAACTCTATAACGTCGGCATTCGGTCATTGGTGCTTTTCTTTTGGTGCTTTTCGGTTGGTGCTTTTCGGTTCGGAGCTAGAATTATTATAATAGCGGTGGGTCCATTCGGTTCTGGGTAAATTCTTTGCGGGTTTATTTGGGGACGGGTTGGTCAAGTTCTACCCGTGAAGACCTCTAGCTACCCTCACAAAAATATGCAGTAATCCTGGTCTCTATACTGCCTCCCCCTGGCCAACGCATGTCACTTGATGGAGGGGAAAAGGAACTGGTTGGAATAACGTGTTCCTTCCACGCACTATGTCCAACCGGGGAAACTCTTCCCTGTCAGGTCAAAAGAGGCTTGGACTCCTTATGGAAACTCCCCCCTGTCGGGTCAAAAGAGGCTTGGACTCCTTATGCATTGAAACTCCCTCTGTCAGGTCAAAAGAGGCTTGGACTCCTTATGGAAACTCCCCCCTGTCAGGTCAAAAGAGGCTTGGACTCCTTATGGAAACTCCCCCCTGTCAGGTCAAAAGAGGCTTGGACTCCTTATGCATTGAAACTCCCCCCTGTCAGGTCAAAAGAGGCTTGGACTCCTTATGCATTGAAACTCCCCCCTGTCAGGTCAAAAGAGGCTTGGATTCCTTATGCATTGAAACTCCCCCCTGTCAGGTCAAAAGAGGCTTGGACTCCTTATGCATTGAAACTCCCCCATGTCAGGTCAAAAGAGGCTTGGACTCCTTATGCATTGAAACTCCCCCCTGTCAGGTCAAAAGAGGCTTGGACTCCTTATGCATTGAAACTCCCCCATGTCAGGTCAAAAGAGGCTTGGACTCCTTATGCATTGAAACTCCCCCCTGTCAGGTCAAAAGAGGCTTGGACTCCTTATGCATTGAAACTCCCCCCTGTCAGGTCAAAAGAGGCTTGGACTCCTTATGGAAACTCCCCCCTGTCAGGTGAAAAGAGGCTTGGACTCCTTATGGAAACTCCCCCCTGTCAGGTCAAAAGAGGCTTGGACTCCTTATGGAAACTCCCCCCTGTCAGGTGAAAAGAGGCTTGGACTCCTTATGGAAACTCCCCCCTGTCAGGTCAAAAGAGGCTTGGACTCCTTATGGAAACTCCCCCCTGTCAGGTGAAAAGAGGCTTGGACTCCTTATGGAAACTCCCCCCTGTCAGGTCAAAAGAGGCTTGGAGGCTTGGACTCCTTATGGAAACTCCCCCCTGTCAGGTCAAAAGAGGCTTGGACTCCTTATGGAAAATGTAAAGAGCACCAATATGCAATCGATTTTTTACATTCATTATTGGTATTACACTTGTAGCCTACAACATGCCAAGGACCCTCGAAATGAAAATGGCTGAAAATCACTGCTAGAGCTGTAAAAATCTTCTCTTATGGGGGTCCCTGGCATATATTTTCAAATTGGGGTCTGCAGGGCTATTATTGCAAACAGACAATGCTATCTCATTTCACAGAGGTTTCCTCTCTTTGCCATGACATTTCAAGTGGAATTTCAGGGATGTGATTGCAGAAGAAAAATGCATTAATGCCATGTCTTCTGCTTTGACCAACTGGGTCTGATTATTTTTTTAAATGCTTCCTTTAAAGATTTCATGACATCCAAAAATATTATTTTGTAGGTTTTCTGACCTCAATTACACCCCAAAGTGGATTTTCCCTGGTCTGGTCAGGAAAATACACAAAAATACACAGACATTATATATCACAAATGTCTATGTATTATATTATTGATTTTCTCGCAGAACAATGGGATTTACATTTATTTAGGTTGAAAATTGGCAAAGTTTCCGTTTAAGAGCGCTTCTCTGATTTCTGTTGTGTGAAGCAAAGCTTACTTTGATGATGTACAGTATGTTGCATCAAAGCATCATTCTATGGAACACACTGACCCCCAATAGCAGAGCAGGAGATTCTGTAAGGACCCCAATCTGAAAATATATGCCAGGGACCCCCATAAGAGAAGATTTTTACAGCTCTAGCAGTGATTTTCAGCCATTTTCATTTCAAGGACCCCCAGTTTGACCTGAATTAGGCTACCGTCCCCCATTTCTATCTCTGGGACCCCAATGTATATTGCAAAATCAAAGTTAATTTAACTCAGTGTACAGGGAAATTGGTATACCCATAGTATGTACACTCAGAGTTACAGACCCATAAGGGTCCATTTGGTTCCTAACTATCATTTAGCTGAGGACCCCCTGTAACTCCCTCAAGGACCCCTAGGGGTCCCTGGACCCCACTTTGGGAACCACTAGCCTACAAGCCAGTTGGTATGAGAGCTGCTATATTTGTTTAAGAAGCGCCAATAAACCATTTGAAAATAGAATACGGTAATTCAATTCTAAATACTGTCTCTGCTATAATTTCTGGATTTGTAAATGGCTACAAAACCCTTTGTTGTCATTGCAGGCCTGCTTTTTTTTATTGAAGTAATAAACAATACATGGTGAACAGTGAACAATAATGATCGTTTTTAAATGGGTAGCCATGGCCAGCATGGAATTTCATCTCTTGTCTTGTTTTCACTTGCCGCTTCCAGATGCAGGGACCAGTTTCCGAGTTATTTTCATAACATCATTAATTTGTGTGCGTGCGTGCGTGCGTGCGTGCGTGCGTGCGTGCGTGCGTGCGTGCGTGCGTGCGTGCGTGCGTGCGTGCGTGCCTCATGCTCAAAGTCATATACAAAGGTTGACACTAATTGGAACCTCTGTACAGGACCAGAAAAGAGTGGGTGTTTTAGTAACTGAAGCAGAAATGAATGGGTGTTTTGACTGGAATTTGTATACAGCCTTCCATCATGATCTGTTTACTCTGCTTGCTTCTATATCTAACTGCTGAAGAGAAACCCTTTGGGTGTCACAGTAATTATAATAATTATAATACAATACTTATAACGTGTTTGCCGTACTTTACAAAACAAAATACCTTACCAGTAAGACGCCCTGAGGGCGAGAAGCATGCACGCATTCGCCTGCCGGCAGACTGCTGGGTGAGCGCTGGCGCTTTGGCATGCGGGGGTCAGATCATCATATGGAATTAATTCTGTATTGGCCATATATGGAGTGTGTCTTGAGTGTACAGGGTTTGATGAGGTCAGATCAACATCTGGGATGTCAGAACAGGTCAGCTCCATATTGAGATCTAAGGGTTTGAGGTCAGATGTAGAGTTGTTGGCTGGCTCCATATATGAAGATCTAGGTGATGATCCAGTCTTCTCCATGTATGGTTATCCAGGGTTAGATGAGGTCAGTGTCGTGATCTTCATATAGATGGCCATATATGGTGGCGTAACGTGTCATGAGGCGTGATGTCACAAGGTGTGACCATATATGGAGGTGTGATGTCACGAGGCGTGATCATATATGGAGGCCTGATGTCACGGTGATGTCACAAGGCGTGACCATAATATATGGAGGTGTGATGTCACGAGGCGTGACCATATATGGAGGCGTGGGGTGACTAACTAATGGACGGACGGACAGGAGATGCAGGTTGTTATAGTAAATGCGATCTACAGTCTCAATTAAGGCAAAAATTTATAAAATAACATAACAATTTACAATTTACACTGTTGGACTGATGGTGTTAAAAAGGCTACTACTGTAGAATTAATTTACAAGCTGAACCAAAACCATGCACTGGCTGTGACACCTTCCTATTTCCTCTCACAGGGGAACCATGGGACACGGAGTAGGCTGACTGGGAGGGCCTAGCAAGCATCACACACGAAACGTGAGTATACATGATCTGTCTTAACCACATGAATCCTAGGCCTTATTATGGCCCAAAATGCCATGGAAATTGCACAGCTACAAGCTCACATGTGTTGTGACACAGATCGGCTATTTTCCACAAACATATTTGGTGTAGAGGGAGGGGGCCTAATATAAACTAGGCTTGGACGATTGGATTGAGTGATTGGCGATTGTCAATAATGTTAAAAAGGTGCTCCTAGATAAGTCGGGATAAAACATCAGATAAAAAAGGAGTACGGTAGATCCGGGCACTCAGAGTTAACAAGGTAGAAGATACTGTATTATACCAACATGTTTAGACCTATTACGGTCTTCATCAGTAAGACCGCTATAGGTTGAAAGATATTGAGTGCCCGGATCTCCTCATTTTTGATCCAATTGTTTTTATTGGCCGATTAGGCCATTGTCATTTTATTATCATTTTATTGTAATTTTATATCCACTCCACAAATATTCAACTCGGCACATGTAGCCTAAAGCGCAATATACAAAGCGTGCGTGAAATGCTAAGCACTTTGGTCCATGTTATGCAGTGCACATTCTTGTTGCACTGATTTCTAAAGAGACTGAAAAAGTCAGGGGTGACTAACCTAAATTACAATTAAGCTGTCTTGTCTAGTGGTTGCTGTCCAACCTATTCAAAGCGATGATTCATAAATCATATTTGAGAGCTAGATGACAACTGTACAAACAGATGTGCATTTCGCCCTGGCCATTTAACACCATTATGTATGAGTGACAGATGATCCGCATTTAGACAACTTGAAAAGCACGGAGCAATGAATCTACCGGTACTGAATCAGGGCTGTAAATAGGTTTTCAATGTAATGACTCCCGGGATGCAGTGTGGCGATCAGCCAAATTAATAATAAGCCAAAATAATACGTTCAGTGAATGACAGCACCCACATCCACGCTACTTTGTCAGTGACGTTGCCTGTGCATGGCGCTGGTTGGCTGCTCGCTGAACGCCCATAGCCTCTGGCAAATATGGAGACTTCCAGTATGAACCTGTCGCGGGAGTGAGAGGTTGTGTGTGCAGACCGGTGGTGCTGTGGCTGTTGATGGTACCCCAACTTTCAGCAGCTGTCAAAAAGTCCCCTAGGGTGGTTGAATATAAACCAATGTGGGATATGTTAGTAGACACCTTTACAAAAACATTGGTGAAGAAAATTCTTGGTAAGAAATGTATTCCCAGATTATACAGATTATACTGATAATATTCCCTGACTAACAGCAGGGATGGTCTTTTAGATGAGTCCCACTTCAACGACGTTAGGAGTCATATTTTGCCATTTTTACAACTTTAACTCCCATTTCATTTTATATGGTTAATTATAATGCGGTTATATATAAATTATTATTATAACTAAAGCTAGCAAAATATAAACAGTATAAATAAAAAACAGTACAGTAGTGCATCCCGTGGATGCAGAGGTCGTTGTTTTATTGCGTCCCTTAACCCATTCAGGCCTGACGTCGAAATTAAAAAAAAAAAAGTTTTCTAAATCATGACAATTTTCGGAAAGATTTGAGGCACATTTTAACGTTTTTTCAAAAATAGCAGACCTACGAGTTCATAGCGCGCCACTCGGTGGCGCGCTATGAGCTTGTAGATCTGCTATTTTTCAATAGCTAAATTATAACAATGTTTAAAACACCAAAACGGGTTCCCGCCCCAAAATGGGTTAATGGTTAATGTGGTTAAACGCTAACGTGACATGGATGCGTTCCAGGTCTCAATGGATTAACTATGAACTGCGTTTTGGGATGCAAAATGCACCCTACCGGTATTTTAATCTGCTGAATGGAGGAGAGATTATATGTGTTCATGCCCTCTCAACCGGACCATCTCGCCCCCTCCCTCAAGACTGCCAGTTTAAAGAGAAAAAAAACTTCTGGTACTTGTTAATAGCATTCTTTTTTTTAGAAAGAGTTTTAGAAAGTTGTCAGTGTTGTTCTGTGTACCAGGAAGGACTGACAGACAGAGTGTGTGTGTGTGTGTGTGTGTGTGTGTGTGTGTGTGTGTGTGTGCGCGCGCTTCTAGGCTTCCACTGTGGTGTATGACATGGCCACGGCCTCGTCTAGGACAGAGTCTAGCAATAACCACGGAGGAACAAAACAGCTCCATGCCATTGGTGAGTTCAAATATTTACATAATCAAGTACCTTTTCAGCTACATCAGCAACAGTTTCTCAACTTTTGAATTTCAAGGACCCACAGTTTAACGTTTGATAAGCATTAGGCCATGGACTCTCATTTGACATGATCTTTAACTCTAGGGCCCTAATCTACATCGTAATTGTAACTAGAAAGATTACAGTAATGGATTGCATTTTTATAGCGCTTTTCCAAGTGCTCAAAGCGCTTAAGTACACGGGCACAGTAGAGTGCATGCTGTTTCTACCTGAGATTTGACTAATGTGAATCAACGTGATTATGTAATTTTGAGCTTGACTTACATAAAACCAAAAGTAAATCTGGGTGCAGATACAGAGCTAATGATGACCAAACAAACACAGTTGTTTTGTGTTCATTCAATGACATTGCACCGTTATAATATAAGTGTAATGTAATAGGTGTGTAATGTAATAGGTTTACATATTATGAATAGCTTACTGTAGTTTCAAATATAGGCACATTGTAATTCAGCTGTGATTGGCTGTCAATGAGCAAGCCATGAACAACTGGGGGCGGCTGTGTCTCAGGAGGTAGAGCAGGTCGTCCAATGATCTGTGGGTTGGAGGTTCGAATCCCGGTTCCTCCTGTCTACATGTTGAAGTGTCCTTGGGCAAGACACTGAACCCTACACTGCCTCCAATCAGTCGGTCGGTGTGAGCTCGCTACCATTGGTGTGTGAATGTGGGAAGTGAGGATGCTGGCGTCGACTGTTTGCCGCTTCACCTCCCAATGTATGAATGAATGAACCATTGTAAAGCGCTTTGAGCACTTGGAAAAGCGCTATAAAAATGCAATTCATTAACGTTTTATTTGCAGTCATATTTTCATGTACAGACATTCAGACAATTTGGTCTCTGCACCACTGAGTGAGCAGCTGAGTGTTTGCTCAGGTTCTCTGTAGACCTCCAGGAACTCCCATTATGTTGTATCATTCTAGATGTCTAACATGGAGTAAGACAAACGGATGACCATGTACTAGTGATGTAAAATGAAACGATAAATATTTGTGAATTGCTTGTTTGGCCGATTTCATCATTCCTTCCCTCATCCTGCTGTGGCCATAGTTTCCTGTGCCAAACTCAAGAGGAAGAAGAGCCTGTTTGGAACGTCCATCTATGTGGAGGTGACCGCCGAGGGGGGATCATGTCGAACGGCAAAATCACACAGCTCCTCCAACCCCAAGTGGGATGAGAGACTCACTCTGTAAGCAACAAATGTTGATCATCTTAAGCCTGTCAGAAACAACAGACTTTCAAGCTAATGTGTCACATCTTTAGCTTGAAAAATCTGTTATTTTTGGTAAATGACATGGTCTTGACTGAATTCTTATTCTTATTCTTTACCTCCCCCTTGGCCAGCCGGGGCGCCTGATGGAGGGGGAAGGAACTGGTCGGGATAACGTGTTCCTTCCACGCACTACGTCCGGCCGGGGAAATTCCCCCCCTGTCAGATGAAAAGAAGCAGCTTGGACTCCTCATGCATAGAAGAAAGCATGAGGTCAGTCCGCTGCCCCCCCAGGTTGGCAGAGGAAGTGTAGCACTCAGGATTATTTACATTAGATAATTGACACTGGGTGAATAAAACGGGTTGCAAAATCGTGGGATAAAAAATATATATATATATATATATATATATATATATATAAAAATAAATCTATGTTATGTTTGGTAAATTACGTGGTCTTGACTGAATACTGTCTCTCTGGCTTGTGCTGTACCTCTCTATGCGTCTGTGTCTATTCCGCCTCCTAGTCTCTCTTCCTCGTTCAGCTGTAGCACATGAACTTTCTACGTGTGTTTGTTCTATAAGGCATACTGTACATAACAGGAATAGCTAGCACACAATAAAAGTGAAAGGGACATCCTTTCACGTGGTTTATTACCTCTGACGAAAAGACAACGGACGCCGAGAAACGTCCGTAGTCTGTTCGTCAGAGGTAATAAACCATGAGAAAGGGACATTTATTGTCTGCTGGTTATTCCTCTATTTCCATTTGTACCTGCCTTGCACCTATAAGAATACTCTTCTAATGGGAGTGTTGCAGGTGTTCTGCTTCTGCAGTTTCTCTTCCATACTTAACTGTGCATACAGCCCCTGGTGCGTTCCAGGAATAAGGGAAACTGAATTAATCCCAATGATATCTAGAGAACATGAGGAATACAGATGGGGCAAACCTCTCTCCGTTGAAATTCCCATTACTCTCTCTTACTCACATCACCTACTGTATGGCCCTATGTGCTGTAAGTTCTTCTGTTAATTGTCTTTTATAGGAAGAGAACGTCTGCTCTCACAATTTGCAGATTTTCTTTTTTTCTTCCAATCACGAGAGAGAGAATTGAAATGAGTGACTTGTCAAGTTGTCGCATAATACTACTTACTGAACATTGACACTGAAGAAACCTGGACCAAACATGTTTAGTAAACTGGAAGATTTGTATCTTGAGTTATGAGTGCAGAGTGCAGACCATCTCTTCTCACTGTATGTGTGCAAGTACCTGAAACAACACACAAGAAAATTATATGGCGCCTGAAGTTGAAGTTGGGGGGGTTGAAGTTTTTTCTTTATTGGGATGTGAAGCTACTCTGGATGTGCAATAGTTCATAGCTCATACACAACTATCCTCCTATGAAATGAAGAAACATCTGTCTGTCAATCATTCTATCCTGATCCAGATAAGACCCCTTTTGTAGAACCATGCCATAAAAATGTATCGCATCATGAATCATGATGCAACGTGTTGTGAGCTTGTAGATCGGCTATTTTTGCTACCCGCTGTGTGACAATTCACCCTTTATCAAGTCCTGCCCGTGGTTCTGCCCCTCTTCACACCCATTGGTTGCCGTTTCGTGGTTGGACAAAAATCCTCTCTCTCCATCCACTACCATTGAAATAGGTTTTAGGGTTGCTTCGTATTGATAATCTGTGCATTCAATTCTTATTTTAAACTTTATGTCAGTAAAAAGGAACATCACAGGTGCAGCATGGTGACTGGGCATATCATGTTTGTTTTTAGTTTTTTCCAAAAATGATGTTTTAGCTAATTCAACATAAACAAAGCGGAACCAGGGCGGAACAAGGCAGAAGAGCCTGCTGGTTAGTCAGTCAGGGACCAATCAGAAGGCCGACAAAGGGTGCATTAAGTATATAGGGCTTCCTTCAGTGGTTACTGTAAGTCAGAGAAGCCCTGTGGAGTCATCAGCAGCTTGTGTGGGCAGAACATTGCAGCTCTTTGGCGTCTGAATGGCACATGGCCGAATGCCAGACATGTCATCATGGAAGCTAATAGGCTTGATTGGATAATCAAGACAAAACGGTGTGCTGCTGTGTCGGTGGTCATGTTTTTGAGTGGTGCAGCCACTCCATAGACTAATAAAAGGATAGAGACTGAACTGGAGCGATAGCCCCGCCCCCCCACTACTCATTTCAGTGGAAGTTGCTCAGTGGCGTTTTGAAGAACCGTCTACTAATGCATTTTTGCGGAAATGCAAACGAGCGCTCAATGTTAAAGCCCAGATGCACGGGGTTTCCTCTTCATAAATCCACGGGTCCGCCTGCAGTCCCCCCTCTTGCCACTAGGGCCGAGCGCTTCAACGTTGGAGAGCCTCCCTGGGGGATTGAGCCACTCCAAGGAACAGCAATGTCCGTCCCTCCCTATGTCCATCCCTCTGTATGTATGTCCCTATGTTTAGGGTACCAACAGGGTACCACTCACTTCAGACAGGTCTGATTTTAGTTTTTTATAGTTGGTCAGGTCTCTTAACAATACACATTTAGGCTGTAATCCTGGATTGCTCCACTTTAGGTTATACAAAATTATAACCCCTGACCTTCAATCTGGAGTCATTTCAAATGTAGAATCCAGGTTATTGTTTTTAATCTCTTGAACCTCTTTAATCTTTTGGGCGTTCCCATTCTGGGCATGTCATAATAGGCGAACATTGTGCGAAAATATGCGATAATCTCATAATGCGTCGCAAATAGATTTGGAGTAGAAGGTGAAAAAGGAGTGGGTCATGTATTGACCCGTGGGGGACCCCAAACTACAACGTTTATAGGGTTTAAGTAGTTAATAGAACCAAATGTTTCCTTATGGAATCATTTTCTGTTCTTGCAAGATTGTAAATGTAGGCAGTTTTCTGCGCCAGGAGCTATATTTGTTCTCTGACGAGGAAGCTAATACAGAGAGAATGAATGCCAAAGTACACACTTCCAGTACTGTGGCAGTATCTCAACATTCGTCTCCCCAACCTGGTTTAGGTACTATACAGTATTAACCATTTTAACCCTGGCGTCCCTAATTTGGGTATGTCATTCTCTCTATAAACCAGTAAGACTCCCTGAGGGCGAGAAGCGACCACGCCCTAATGGGCATGTGCACGCATCCGCCTGGGTGACGGAAAACTGCTGGGCGAGCACTGGCGCTTTGGCATGGGGCGGGTCAGATCAACATATGTAAAGAATTCTGTACTGGCCATATATGGAGCGTGTCTTGAGTGTACAGGGTTTGATGAGGTCAGATCTGGAATGTCGGAACAGGAAGGACAGGTGGGGGCGGATCAACATGGAATGTCAGAACTGGTCAGCTTCATATATGGATATCTAAGGGTTTGAGGTCAGATGTAGAGTTGCTGGCCAGCTCCATATATGCAGATCTAGGTGATTGATGATATCGTTATCCAGGCTGGAGATGGCCATATATGGTGGCGTGACGTGTCACGAGGCGTGACCATATATGGAGGCGTGATGTCACAAGGCATGACCATATATGGAGGCATGTCACGAGGCGTGACCTGGAGGCATGTCACGAGGCGTGGCCATATATGGAGGCATGTCACGAAGCGTGACCATATATGGAGGCATGTCACGAGGCGTGACCATATATGGAGGCATGTCACGAGGCGTGACCATATATGGAGGCATGTCACGAGGCGTGACCATATATGGAGGCGTAACTAACTGGGGATACAGGTTCATAGTAAATGCAACCTACGGTCTCAACTTTGTGAGCTTGTAGATCAGCTATTTTTGTAATTATTTAGATTTGAAAATAAGGCATAAGTGCCTGGACCCACTGGAAAACGCAAATACAGATGGCTCCGCATTTATTCTATATAAAACGCATGGGTACAGATTAGACCAGCTATAAGAGATGCAAGGTAGAGATTAGACCAGCTATAAGAGATTCAAGGTAGAGAGAGGGGCCACAGCTATAAGAGATGCAAGGTAGAGATTAGACCAGCTATAAGAGATGCAAGGTAGAGATTAGACCAGCTATAAGAGATGCAAGGTAGAGATTAGACCAGCTATAAGAGATGCAAGGTAGAGATTAGACCAGCTATAAGAGATGCAAGGTAGAGATTAGACCAGCTATAAGAGATGCAAGGTAGAGGGGCCACAGAGTGAGGAGAAGGAGACATTTTTCATTAAAGCCACTGTAATGGATAGGTAGCTGTTTAATCCTCCTGAGCATTCCGAACACTAACATTTGTGTTCCCAGTGCCAAGAACTGCTTCCTCTGTGGATTGTTTCCCATGAAAAGCTCCCTGCAGGGTGTATGACCGACGCTGGGGTCACTCCCTGTCTCACTGGACAGGAAGGCAAAGCAGAGGTCAAGTGTGATCGATGAGTCCCCATGCTTTGTTTTCACGTTGATTTAACCCATTTAGGCCTGACGTCGAAATTTAAAAAAAACGTCTTCTAAATCCTGACAGTTTTCTCAAATACCAGTGGTGCTCAATATTTCATGTCAAAGACCCCAAAAATTATATGTATGTCAAGGACCCCAAAAATTATATGTATTTGGTCACCGACCCCCATCTGAAAATATGTTGTTCCAGGGACCCCCCCAGAAGCAAAGATTTGAGTTAAAAACGTTTGCTCTGAAAGAATATATATATATATATATATATATATATATATATATATATATATATATATATATACAATATATAATATTCAAAGATTTGTGCCACATTTTCCCGATTTTTCAAAGATGGCAGACCTACAAGCTCGTAGCGCGCCACTCGGTGGCGCGCTATGAGCTTGTAGATCTGCTATTTTTCAATAGCTAAATTATAACATAATGTTTAAAACACCAAAAGGGGTTCCCGCCCAAATGGGTTAATACTGGGGAAAGAGGTGACGTGTCTTTATTTGGTTGCTGATTTACTTTTTGAAACTCACCTGAGTTGTCTTTGTACTTGGTCTGCTCTTGTTCCCCGTTACACCAAATCTCTTTGCCAGTAATCGCTGATCTACAAGCTTGGAATGTGTTGCAATGCGCCACATTGTGACCTTGTAGATCTGCTATTTCTGGCTAATCCGGCACAATTGGGGCTCAAGTAGTTAATTGAATCTAAGGATAAAACTTTTTGTCTATGAAGGCAGGCCAGGTCATTTCAGTTTTAAATTGGTAAACAAGTTAACTGCCGCCGTGTGGCCATTAGTGGTAGTTTGCTTGTGCCAGACGGATTTGGGCAGATCAAGCACTTAAAGGTCCACTTCACCACTTTTCAACCTATCTTCATATATAATAGGTCCTCACTAATAATGAAAAAATGGTGTCTCATAGGAGGGCTGTGGGCAGTTCAGAAACCGTCCTCCAGTGACATCATCGATGGGGAATACAAGCTAATAGAAACTGCAGGCTTTCTAGTCCTGAAAAGTTGCAATGCGAAAATGGAAGCCATCGTTCTCACAATAATGAAAATCTAAACATTTGAATCTGCCTAATGATGATGTCATTTGTCTTTGTCTGCTCCCTGAAGTTTATATTTGGTGTGTTGTGTTTTTCCAGGAATGTAACGCCACACACACAGGTGGACTTCAAGGTATGGAGCCATCACACCTTAAAGGCAGATGCTCTGCTTGGCAAAGCCACGCTGGACCTTCTGCAAGCCTTAGAGCAGCACGACAGAAAATGTATGAATATACTTTAACACACACATACACACAACTCTTATATCTAGTGTAGTTATGACTTCTACATGCGTCATCTCTGGTTATAATGAATGATGTGTGTCTAGCTTTCAGAGAGAGTGAGAGTGCATTGGTGTATATACTATTTAGTGAAGGTTGAGTAGATGTGTTAACCTTTCCTCTCAAACGACTTGGCTTGTCCTCTTCAAATCAATGTCGTGTGTGTCTGTCCTCTGTCTTCCCAGTGGAGAATGTGAAGGAAGTGTTGAAGCTGAGCGTGGAGCAGAAGGGCTCTTCCGTGGCGACGGGTGAACTGACCGTCTACCTGGATGGACTGACTGTCGCTGAGCAGGAGCCGCTGGCCACACTCACCAACGGCAACACCGCCAGTGCCACCACCAGTGAGCTCAACACATTGACATTCATTGTCATACAAACACATACAGGAGACGCATGCACACACACGCACATGCGCATAAACACATGCGGGAATCTGGAAGTATGCACGTGTTCGTGGTTACATGGTTTGTGTTGTGTCGTGAAAACCTTTTTTGCATCGTCGGTCTTATAATATACGTTTTTTTGCCACGAGCTGTGCAACTCTCCTTTTTTCAAGTTTTGTCTCCTGTGGTCAGCACCTACCCACTATTGGTGTGCGCTCCATCCTCTTTGTTTGTACATGGTTTGTGTTGACGCAGGCTAGTACTTTGATCTAAACAACACACACACACACACATTTTAAAATAAATATATGTGCGCACCGAAAATAGCAGATCTACAAGCTCACAATCTGTAGATTGTTGTAGATTGGCTATTTTCGGTCATTAGTTATTTTATGATGATTTATTATGATTTGACGTGATCAAACTAGCAATAGGATACATGTTTAGAAGCATCTTCCCGAAACATGAATGGTCTCACAAATGTCATTTACATTTTTAGTCTTGAGATTTAATTTTTTGCTTCATTCCATGGGGGCGACAAACACGTGAGGCTGCATATAGGGACGTCGGCAGTCAAACAGGCGACGCGCAGGGAGCAACGCACATGGAGAGGATCATAGATCCACATACATTCTTTAGTCACTGGTATACAGTATTTTGAAACGTTGGAAACGTTACGAAGTGACTATTTCACGATGTGTGGGGATCTCACAGGATCTCTTTCCTCCACAGAAGTCCAGCAAAATGGCAATGCCATGCATGAAGATGGACAAGGCTCATCTTCCTCTTCCTCAAGGGCTGCCAACAGGTGAGACAGTTAACACCCCCAACGCCCAGGACGAAGTTCTTTGTCCTTTCTATTAGTAACGCCCGACGGCGCCAAGACGAAGTTTGATCCAAAAGACGAAGTTTATTGATATGAAAACGGATCGCATCGCTCCAGCCTGGGAGCGCCTGTTGTGCAATCCTCGATGTTGCGCAACAGTGAGACGTCATCGAAAATGTAACTCCCCTGTTTAGCCGACGACAAAACTTAAAACGTTAATAACTCGCGATCTAAATCATCATCAATCATCATTATAAAAAAGATCCTGTGTTAGACGGCCCTCCGCGGTCCAGTCGCTAGTCGCGATAGATTTATTCTTACCTCCCGTTGTTGTCGATCGCCTCTAGAGTGGTGTGGCTACATCTAGCTGCTACAGCCACATCCGGAACAACATCCGGTCCGTCGGTCAAAGTGCTCCGTGTTTATAAATTGACTGGGCGCTATCATTTAATGGATTAAATAACCCTGGGCAATTAAAGTGTTAACCACTTCAGCAATAGCCAATGTTTTGCTCAGTAGGGACGGCAGGTTGAAAGTGCTTAACCAGGATTATTCCCTGGCCGGGAGAAAATATTTAAATGGAACAAGGTGACATTTTTGACATGATTTGATATTATTAGCGTTCCTTTTTTTGAAGGGGCAGTGTTGGCCTCAAGCTTCTAGCTTCCTGTGCCCTGTTTTTGTGCTGTGTGTGTGTGTGTGTCCCGGAACCGTCCCAAAATACTATTTGAACCGTCCCAAAATTAATGTATACAGTCCCGGGAAAAAGGAAACCACCACTGAGATTACAAAATTAATAACTGTATTTTTGAGGGGCGCTAGCCCCTCCTATTATATATTCAGCTGTAGTGTAGATTTGTGTCCTAACCCAAACTGAACTAAATTAATGGAGAATTCATATAGACGAGCAAAAAGGATATTTTTGTCCTACACAAGATTACATTCTTGTTGACAATGAATGGAGAATTTACGTCCTATGTGTATGAGCAAATGATGATGATGTACGATAAGAGCACCACTCACTTCACATGGGTGTTATTTATTTTATATATTTTTAAATAGGGTAACCCCGTTATACAATAAATGCAGTATAGTATTTGTTTGGCTTCATATTTCTTCTGATTTAGTAAAAATTCTCCCAGATGAAAAGTTTTCATGATGTGTGAGATGAAAGAATGTTTTGGTCATACTAGCCTATAATCATTAGCCTATACTCATTTAGCCTGCATGTTGGCTTCAACCAGTATGTGCTTAAAATACAAGTAAAAAATAATACTCATTCACCGTTGTATCAGGGAGTAGCTTCCTACAGCTAGAAATAAGAGAAAATATCGCCGTATGCGAATCATTTGAATACCATTTAAGAATGATTGCACTGTAGACTGTAGAAGTTGGAGGAGCGGACAGAGGATGTCCGCAACTTGTCACGTCTTAAATTGTCAGCGACTCGTCAAACATTGTATGTTTACATTTACTCAACTGACCTACGTAACTATAGAGCATCGAAGTCTGATGTCACGTTCAGTAGAGGGCACCTATACACAGGTTCATGTATTTTTTTATTTGCAGTGAAATCTCCATAGGGCGATTTTAGGTTGCTTCATATAAGAACTGTTTGAAAAATAAACCGACCACCCCGGCCTTTCTGTCAGGGGAGTGGCTGTGCGTTGTTAATGATGTCCATTCATATTTGATACAGCCAGTTTCTGGAGAAAATGGAATTAATGTGGCCGCAAAAGCCTTGAAACTAAATATGAAGGTAATGTCTCTGCTAATATACGTCATGCCCAGCTGTCAACACATTGCGTTCCTGAGATTCTTCGTTGACGTAAGCTCAACTGGTGGTGACTCGACTCGTACTAACCACGAAACATTAAATATCAATAAAATAAAAATAAATGTAATTGTCATTCAGTTTCTGTTGTGCGATGGGCAGATGCAGCCACCCTGCCTACCCGGAAATGTAGTCTCTGGGTTGTTTGAATCGTTTCTAACGCTTATTTTGTTACTCTTTGGGTATATTTTTACAGTTCCACCTTCAGTCAATGCTTCATATCCATAGGAGTGAAAAGGCCGGGGTGATCGGTTTATTTTTCAAACACAGTTCTTATATGAGGCGATCTAAAATCCCCCTATGGAGATTGCAATGCAAATACAAAGTACACGAACCTGGGGACTGACGCCCTCTACTGACAGTGACGTCAGGACTTCGGTGCTCTATTAAATGGATTGTGATTTTAAAACTCGGGAGGGCGGGTTAAATCATTTTGTTTGGCACATGCAATGCAAGCACTAAAGCAGGGGTCTGCGACCTTTTTTAAATGAAGTGCCATTTATTTTCTAGATTGTCAGTGTGCCATATCAACATTCATTAATTTGAATGACACCACGTGAAAAATTCCAACATATTTTGATTGTCCACAAATCCTTTTTAAATATTTTCTTTCACGTTGTTATAATGATCATTTAGACTCAGGGCGATAACAGAGTTTCAGTTTTAATGAATGTAGAATGCAGGATGTAATTTACACACAAATGTGAGGGACTTCATTTATTTGACTGCATTTTTTCATGTGCAGTGGGCTATAATAACAATACTCTGTCTTATTTTACTTTAATATAATTTGTGTGGGGATTTGAGGCAGATCGCTCCTGTGTCAGTCTGTGTCACTTGCGTCTGTGTCTTATGCAGCGCTGCTAGACTCATGCTGTTCGTCGGTGCACACGACATGCACATTTTCAGTACAGAAACTCCTCTAGTCCCGAAACCGTCCTGAATGAGATATTTTATCGGCCCAAATAGATATTTTATAGGCGTCGGGACGCCGTTAATCTCGAGTCCTGCTCCAAAGGCACCGCACACTTCACATTGGTGTGATATAGTTTTTGCATGAGTAGGAATGAGACTTGTAAACTATTTAGAGAAAACTAAGATATCCTAAGTGTACTTTGACTCAATTTGAATCTAATTTATATAATGTTGTTTATATTGTTTATATCTGTAGCTGCCAGGATTTAGTCTTTAAAAAAATATTTAGTTTACCATATCTATTATACTAATAGTTTCCGATGTGACATAGTGTTGGGAAATAAAAAATGTCTTGTTGATTCAAATCTTGATTTCATTACACGGAAAGTCAGTGGTGATGAGTACCAGTTTCATACTTTTATAGCACTTAAATGTCTGTCAACCCAACCACAAGATGAATCTTGATTACCGGCAATGTGATGCGGTTGGCCTCCCATCTAACTAAATCTTAACTTGAATTATAACCATTTCTACAACAAAGAGTCCTATTTTTGCACAAATCGCCCGTCTTCATCAATGTCAACACTTACAAGAATATTTGGGAGCAAATAGAAAGTAATTGGAAACCAATCAACCTTTATGCCAGGCCTTGTAGCTTGTCAAGTATTTTTTCATGGTGACCTTTAGTGGGCTGACAGAAGAAACCCCTGCTAATGGATTGCTGGCCGAGATGCGATCACAGACTTCAATTGATCCCGCCAAGTTACAAGGAGGATGGGGGGGGTTCTGACAAAGAGTGCTCTCTACTATCTCAGCGTGCATGGATATGCACGCACGCACGCACAGAGATTGGTGTCCTTGCAGCATCCTGTATCCTGCCCCCAAACTATATTTGTCTGTTGAGACCTCTTTGTCTGCATGCCCCCTCTCTCTTGTTCTCAGTTTACAGCATTTTCTTAACCTTGTCCAATCATCTCCTTCCATCTCTGTTTTCTATCTTTCTCATCTAGTTCTCTGTCCTTGTCATGTTTTTTGAGTGGTGCTAGAGACTCCTATAGACACAATACACAAAACAATGTGTGTCCCTATGTGTACGTGTCTGTGTACGTGTCCAACTGTCAATGTACGTGTCCGTCCAAGCATGGAAATAGCGTTTGTTGACCACCAAGTGTCACTGTTGCGCAGCCCAAAGCCCTAAACACACCAAAGGGTCACCGTGCAACTCCTTGGGTCCAAACGGTTGCAAGGAGTTAACGCTAAAACCGTCTTGACCCTTTGGTGTGGTTTGGGCCATTGAATTCCATGCGTTGAATCACTAGGGTCAACATGCAACAAGACATATCACACCGCAGGGACAACGCTAAAACCGTCTTGACCCTTTGGTGTGGTTAGGGCTTTACACACACACACACACACACACACACACACACACACACACACAGGCCAGGGATGAGAGCTAGTACAGCACCACTCAGTTCAGACCGGTCTGTTTTTTACCGTGACTCATTCCTCCCGCTCCCTCTCTTTCTCTCTTGGTTTACAGCATTTTCTCACCCTTTCGATTGTTGCCTTTGTTTTCCATCTTTGTTTTCTGTCTTTCTCATCTGTCCGTCTCTTGTCTTCCGTCACTGATCCCCCTCCCTCAGCTGTCTACCCCGTTTTCAATCACAGTGGTCGCCACACTGGTGGCCAATCCTTCCTTATTATCTATCATATTGTGTAAAAGGTGCCCCCGTCTACGGGGCCAACATGTCTCTTTGTAGGGGAAATCAGTAGCCGTCTGCAGATCAGAACCAGAAGGGAGGGGGTTGGGAGAGAGAGTGTGTGTGTGTGTGTGTGTGTGTGTGTGTGTGTGTGTGTGTGTGTGTGTATGGGGGGGGTTAAGGGGTAGTGGCACACAGCCATCTGCATTGCAGTTTCTTGCTGCTGCCTTTTAGGAGGACTGCAAAATGACACACAAGGGCAACCTTAGACTTTGTTGTATGCCCTTCTCATATCCCTCTCTCTCTCTCACACATGCGCGTGCGCACATCCCCACACACGCACGCACGCACATCCCCACACACGCACGTGCGCACATCCCCACACACGCACGCACGCACGCTCATTGCCATATCTCACCGTTATGCTCTGGTGTTTTTTCCCACTAGCTCTTTGCAGTGTTATGGCTTTGGTCCGTGTGTAGTTTTATTTCTCTCACTGCACCATTGTTCGCTTTGCCTTCCGCTTTGCCTTCCACAAGCTGAATCTCTCAATTCATTTCTGAATTATCTCTCTCTGGCTTTCATTCTTTCTACATTTCTTGCTTTCCCTCTCCTCTCTCTTACTGTGTCGTGTCTGAGTGTTTCCCCTCCATGATTGTCTCTGTCACTCTTCGTCCTCCCCTCCCTCCCCCCTCCCTCCCTATTGCTTATCCAGAAACACTAACCGAGGGAGACCCTTTTTGTGGAGCCAGTAGTCCTGCGTCACACAACCTGTTAAAATACTCTGAACGGACACCCACTGGAAGCGTGCGTGTGTGTGTGTGTGTGTGTGTGTGTGTGTGTGTGTGTGTGTGTGGATGTGTGTGTGTGTGCGCGCGCGCCTTCTCGCGCTGTGCACGCAGTGTGCTTCCGTGGCTGTTTACCAGTTAGCTTTCATTTTAAAGTGGAACTCCATGGGGCTCTGATTGGACTGACATTTTATCAGTCGACTGAGGTTTCTCTCTGACTGATGATTTGAATTATCGACTTTTAGGGGAAGCCCTACTGTCCCGTCTTGCTCAGACGGGGCCCAGACTTGAGTCACATGGCAGAGTTTTGTCCCTGGAGCCAGCAGGGGCCTTGGGTTGTGCCTGGACAGTAGCAGTGGCTGAACACTGGAGCTGGAAGGGGCCTTGGGTTGTGCCTGGACAGTAGCAGGGGCCTTGGGTTGTGCCTGGACAGTAGCAGGGGCCTTGGGTTGTGCCTGGACAGTAGCAGGGGCCTTGGGTTGTGCCTGGACAGTAGCAGGGGCCTTGGGTTGTGCCTGGACAGTAGCATGGGCCTTGGGTTGTGCCTGGACAGTAGCAGGGGCCTTGGGTTGTGCCTGGACAGTAGCAGTGGCTGGACACTGGAGCTAGCAGGGGCCTTGGGCTGTGCCTGCACAGTAGCAGTGGCTGGACACTGGAGCTAGCAGGGGCCTTGGGCTGTGCCTGGACAGTAGCAGGGGCCTTGGGTTGTGCCTGGACAGTAGCAGGGGCCTTGGGTTGTGCCTGGACAGTAGCAGGGGCCTTGGGTTGTGCCTGGACAGTAGCAGGGGCCTTGGGTTGTGCCTGGACAGTAGCAGTGGCTGAACACTGCTGCCTGGACAGTAGCAGTGGCTGAACACTGGAGCTAGCAGGGGCCTTGGGCTGTGCCTGGACAGTAGCATGGGCCTTGGGTTGTGCCTGGACAGTAGCAGTGGCTGAACACTGGAGCTAGCAGGGGCCTTGGGCTGTGCCTGGACAGTAGCAGGGGCCTTGGGCTGTGCCTGGACAGTAGCATGGGCCTTGGGTTGTGCCTGGACAGTAGCATGGGCCTTGGGTTGTGCCTGGACAGTAGCAGTGGCTGAACACTGGTGCTAGCAGGGGCCTTGGGCTGTGCCTGGACAGTAGCATGGGCCTTGGGTTGTGCCTGGACAGTAGCAGTGGCTGAACACTGGTGCTAGCAGGGGCCTTGGCCCTTGGGCTGTGCCTGGACAGTAGCAGTGGCTGAACACTGCTGCCTGGACAGTAGCAGTGGCTGAACACTGCTGGCTGGGAAACAATGGATCTCCTTCAGCGGGACCCTTGACGTCATCATCATGCCAACCCATTCTACCCTCACTGAAATTGCATGCATGCACATAAGCATACAGAGACACACACACACACACACACACACACACACACACACACACACACACACACACACACACACACACACACACACACAGTGTCTCTCACACAGCACATCCCCTGTTTATTATGCAACAGGCTACGTGCACGTGCACATACAGTTGCAAATAAGTTGCACATATTTTGCTCAGCTACTTGGAGTTAGGTACCGTGCTACTACTGCACTCCTGCAAAGCAGCTGGCGGGCTGTACGCGTAAACGGGAAGAGGTTTAGAGGTTTCCTAATAAAATGGGAAGCGGGGCAACATGGCGCTGCACAGGCCCTGCTAGATTAGACATTATACTGCAGGTAACCTGAGTGTTGCCACAATTAACATGTTGTGAAATCTGTTCCGTGTTTGTTTGGACATTTGGCTGTAAAGCGGTTATAATTATGGAGTAGTGCTCCACTCTATGCAGATATACGATTACCAGCCCGCACCCACAAACATCCTCTGTCTCTGACTCTGTCTCTGTGTTTGTCCATCTGCGTTTCTAACGCTCTCTTCCCGTCTGTGGGCGAGCAGACAGGCAGCCCCAGCCTCCAACCAGTCGGACCCTGTGTCACAGCATTAGACATGACAGCGGGCCCTTTTAGCCAAGCCCTCAGACGCTAATTTGTCATTGGCTCTTTCTTTGTAATGGAGGAGACACGGACTGGAAAGGCCTCTCAGGGGAGAAGGGGGGTTTGGCTAAGTACTCTGCATTGGGGTAAGTGGGTGTGTGGTGGGGGGGCAGGGTGCTCTTGTTTGCACTTTGCTCTCTCTATTACCCCAGCTGTCACACAAGGATTATGCACAAGCTATGCGTTTGCATTTTTTGCAATAGAATGTTCTTTGCCTTTGCCATTCACACATTCACATGTTTGGTGGCAGTAGACTGCAGATTGTGTCTAGTCTCTGAAGCAGACTTATTCGTCGTTGATTGCATGTGGATGTCCACAATCCAATATTTCCAGTATTTGTGAGCTTTTTGGCCTGCACTTGTTTTGGTGCCATCCCTTTTGGAAGTGTTTGACTGCACTCTGTTGCTGTTTTTACATTTGTCTACCGGTAATAAACTATTCAATCAATCACAGGAAAAGATTTTGGTTGGGGTTAAGATTTTGACATTGGACATTTACAGTTAAATATGATGGAGTTCTGCATGTTTTATAAACTCACAAGGTGCATTGGGAGCTTGTAGCTATTTAAATAATAATAATGCAAGAATGTGTAAAAATGTCATTCACTAGAAGCCTACAACATCAAATGCCATGCGTCCGTGTTGTTTCTCTGTGAATATTGTGTGGCCAAGTGAGACACACACACACACACACACACACACACACACAGACACACACACAAACTGTATATTTTGAACGAAGGCAGACAGTGATGTGTCTTTGGCCAATGACGTGTTGTTCCGTGTTGTTTTTTCTATGAGAGAGAGAGAGATAGAGAGGGAAAGGGAGCATCACCGCAGTTCTAGGAAAGCCCCGCTGTGATTGGCCAGTAGTCTTAAGAGCCACCAAGCTGGGTTGAAAACGCAGAGGTGAAGGCAGTGGTGTGTCACGGCCACACAGCTCAGAGGTGAAGGCAGTGGTGTGTCACGGCCACACAGCTCAGAGGTGAAGGCAGTGGTGTGTCACGGCCACACAGCTCAGAGGTGAAGGCAGTGGTGTGTCACTGCCACACAGCTCAGAGGTGAAGGCAGTGGCGTGTCACGGCCACACAGCTCAGAGGTGAAGGCAGTGGCATATCACGGCCACACAGCTCAGCGGTGAAGGCAGTGGTGTGTCACGGCCACACAGCTCAGAGGTGAAGGCAGTGGCGTGTCACGGCCACACAGCTCAGAGGTGAAGGCAGTGGCGTGTCACGGCCACACAGCTCAGAGATGAAGGCAGTGGTGTGTCACGGCCACACAGCTCGGGCGTGAACTAACGCTGCGTTCACACGGACAGATGCAAAGCCACGGTCTACCATTCATTGTCAAAGGAAGCCAGCGACGTAAAGATGCATCTGACATTTGTAGCTGCTGCAAAAGCTACAAATACACTGTAGCTTTGTATCTTTTGTATCTGCCCGTGTTGTGAACGCAGCTGCCGTGAAGTTGCGTGAACGGCACTGTCGCATACTCCACAGTCCGCACACATCACGGTCTATGACTTGGCTACCTGAACCGGCGCACAAAGCTGTGCGCTCCATGGGCACAAATTTGTGGGCGAGAAATTCTCTCAATAAGTAAGGGATAATATCTGGCTAGGTGGTCATTGTCGGGAGATAATTCACCGACGGGGAGTTTAAGGACCGAGGCGAAGCCGAGGTGGTTAATCACCCTGAAGGTGAATTATATCCCGACAATGACCACCTATAGCCAGATATTATCCCGCTTATTACATGGCTACCTAACATAAATTAATACATTTACCCAAAACACAACAAAGAAATTATTCCTTAAGTGTCGTGCTGGCTGCGTCTGCCCAGCTGCAGGGCTGGAGCAAAGGTGGAAAACTAGGAAGTGAGTTGATCAAATAGAATCCATTTTCGGGTACTGCTTCGTCTATTTCTTGCTCAAATGTTTTCAAAAACATTTTTGAGAGCAATGTTTATGTGCAAATTACATTGTGTGTGCGTTTACATGGCTGTCATGTTGGAAACAGCAGTAAATCAGCGGGGCGCAGCCGCGCAGCTGGTGCTCTGAGGGTTTGATTAGGCATCGGTCTGTTATAGAGCGGAGCGGTCATTATCCAGGAATAACATACCGCTGAATTCAGCGATTGACCAATCAGAATCAAGCATTCAACCAAGCCATGTAATTATAGAAATTATTGCTGTCCTAAAATGTTGATGTCCTCACAAGTATAGTAATACAAACGTGTGTGTGTGTCTCCACCCTGCAGCACAGTTAACGGTACAGACTACTTGGCCTCTGATCACGGCCCAGCGTCCGACTCCTGTCCGCCCTCCAACGGTGTGGACAGCCAGGCGCCTTCGGACTCCACTAGCCACGCCCCTGGCCCCGTCGTCAACGGAGACACGGCGCCCGAATACACACCAGCCCATCAATCCCTGGACAGTGCCACAACTGGTAGAACTGAATCCTATCTTAAGGCAGTGGTTCTCAAAGTGGAGTCTGGGGACCCCTGGGGTTGAGGCTGTACTGTACTGTGTACCATACTGTACTGTACCGTACTGTACTGTATCATACTGTACTGTAGCAGGCATAGTCTCTTGAATAGTTTTCACTTAATTTTAGTCACCCGGAATGTTTCAGTGTTAGTCTAGTTTTAGTCGACTAAATATCATAAGATTTTAGTCGACTAAATCTACAGTTGATTTAGTCGACTAAAATGTGTTTTGGAGGGCCTTGATGCCGTCATAATGACTGCTTTTACACATGCTGAAACTAGCAGATCTACAAGCCTCACAACACGTCGCGAGCTTGTAGATCAGCTAGTTTCAGCATGCAACCAAGTGTAAAATGACTTATACTGGACTTGTCCACTAGTCCACTAGTCCCTTCCTAACATTTTAGTCTAGTTTTTATTTGTTGATGAAATTGTCAATATATTTAGTCATAGTTTTAGTCATCGTGGCTTAGTTTTCATTTAGTTTCCATTTAGTTTTCGTTAGTGGATAAAGGTAGTCGACGAACATTTTTTGTCTTAGTTTTAGTCGACGAAAACAACATTGGTGTCACTGTCACGGCACAGTAGAACGTCCCTACTCCCTAGGGAGGGAGGGACTGGAGAAACCAGCACAGAATACATCTACCGAAGAGTAGAGTGCTAAAAACGTATGTCCTCCCAAAGGGCACTCACTCTGTGGAGTGGCCTGGCACTGCACTGCTGCCATTATCATCAGGGCCAGTCACGGCCGACTTGGTCAGGAACAGTACATTATTTTTCATTAAAAGAACACTGTAATTTTTGCTGCTGTCAGCAAAAAACAACAACACAAAAAGCACTGGGAGAGGGAGATAGGGGGGAAAGAGAGTGCTGTATGCTGGACAGGACAGCACATAGCCAAGTCAGGGCTGACGTACAGGAGAATTAATATTCTGTTCCCAAAGCACTAGCTCAGGGGAAACATTGTACTGCAGTAAGCTGTGTGTGTGCACACTGTGGAACGGCATGCAGTCCTCCGTTGGTCTACGGCGTAGACTCTACGCTGTCTGATTTGGACCTAGGGAAAAAAGTAATAATAGTAATTGCAATATCAGTTATAATCATTTTGAAATTGTTTGATTGTATAAAAGATTCAGTTTGAGAACATTTAAAGGTATATTCAGTGATTTGACTTAATTCAAATATCACTTATTTTTTCTTTTTTTCTGGATAATCCTCCCTACTATAGAGTGTGCTGACCATATAAGGAGTTCCTCCCTGTCCCCAGTGAGCCCCTGGGGTCAAAAAACCCTAGTTTCAGTTTTGGTGGCGGGTGGCAAAACCTTCATCCAATCAGGATGAGAGGGGCCTTCCTCCAATCATAATCGAGTGGGGGCGGGCCTTGGTGCACATGCTGTTGGCCTGTTGCACTTCCCCCCACTGTAGAGCGTGCATGTGCACATTTTGTTACCGGGGCGGACTGGGTGGTTTTCCAAATCACCCAAATCACTGAATGCTCCTTTAACTTATGAGCCAACAAATAATCAGTTTTTTTTTTTATCATAAAAACCTTTCAATACTAAAAATGTACCATTATGAAAAGAACATTGACAAGCAAAATAGTAAGTACCATCAAACAATTTCAGTAATATTAAACATGCAGTTGACCCTCTCATGCCTTTGTCTCTCTCTCTCTCTCTCTCCGTTCCCATCTGTACTCTCTCCTGCAGTCAACGGAGAGTCGTGTAACACCGTCGCTCCGGATGCCTCCACAACAGCACACGAGGCGCTGCCCCCTGCAGACACCCAGATGGACTGCAGCCACGACACCGCCCTGTCAGACCCGAATAGCACAACCCCCGTCCCCACAGCCTCCTCCAGCAGCACCACCACCACCACCACCTCCTCCACACCAGCACCTGCCACTTCGTCCTCTGCTGCTAATGATGGTGATGATGGTGCTGCTCCTGCTGCTACCACCGACCCCTCCGCCTCCAACTCCACAGCACAGACGTCGACCACCGCCGTCTCAGCCTCCACTTCCGTAGTAGCTTCCAGCGAGGCGACGGCGGCGGCACCGCCCCCGGGAGCAGGTGATGTTGACGGAGGCGCAGCAGACGGAGCGGCAGCTACAGACGGGGCAAAGCCCAGGCAAGAGAATCCCAACGCTGGAGCCCCAGACCCCCTGCCACCGGGGTAAAACACCACTGGGATGGACGGGTGGCGGGTGACACGCACATACTGTACTGTACAGTACATGCACACTAATGCAGTGGTTCTCAAAGTTGTTCATTTCAACTCTTGAGATTGCACAAATGTTGCGGGTCCATTCCATTCCATTTGTACAATCTCAGAGTTACAGAGCTGCTCCTAGGGCCCATTTGGACCCTGAGGGTCCCTGGACCTCATTTTGAGAACCACTGCACAGATGCATCGACCCTAGGCTTATGACATGACAAATGGACGTAGGGATGAATTCGGAGGCAACGATGGAAGGAGAGGAAAAGAGAGCTAATTTGTTGTCTGGACGTGCTACACTGTTGACAGGACCAATATCCATAGTGCTGACACCAGACCAGAGTTGGCAAAAAAGCAATGGCACTCTGTCAATTTGAATTTCAAGTGTTAGAGGAAAATAGTGTTTGATGTGTGTGATTATCCCAGAAAATGTAAAATGTTTGGTGAGCAATGATCCTTACCGGTCCATTTTCCTTCTTTTTTTCTTTTTTAAATGTTTTTTTTTTGTGGCTTTCGCTTTTATTTTATATTCTTTATGGAGGGACAGACAGTAGGCTGACAGGAAATGGGGAGAGAGATGGGGGGTGACATGCAGTAAAGGCCGTCGGGATCGGGAGTCGAACCCGCGGCACACTGCCAGACTGGATTACCAGCCAAGGTGCCTGGACCGCTGAGCCACGGCCCAGGCCCCATTTTCCTTCTTAACACACTGACTCGCACTGTGTGTCTTTCAGGTGGGAACAGAGGAAAGACCCCCATGGGAGAACGTACTACGTAGACCACAACACCAGGACGACCACGTGGGAGAGACCACAGCCACTGCCTCCAGGGTCAGTTCCACACACAAACAAAAGTCAGCGTGTCCACAATTGTATTGGGTTAGCCCATCAAAACACCATCTCCACGCACCATCTATGGGGTACAGTACATGTCAGGGGGCTAATAAGATGGATACACTAGGGTCGGAGGTATCAATATACAAGCCCTTTCTGTACAGAAATTAGTGTTTGTGAAAATATGTTTTCTTTGATATAAGAGTGTCCAAACTGTATAATTTGAGTTAGGAGTTACCAAACCTTTTCAGCTTGCTTGTATTGAGGCCCAAAAGACAAATTTGGTATCTTCACAGCCCATTTAAAATAAAATGCCGATTTTCAAGGTCACAACTCCATTTCTTAGACTATACAGCTGTAGATTAGCTATTTGTCTTACATTTCTGCAATGTATTGCAGAAATGTCTTTGAGTGCTCATTGAAAATGACCCAATGTCCGTGACCCAAAATGGTTCCCAACGCTTTGTTTGGGGAAACACTTTTAGTGTATTGTGTTGTATGGGTGTATTTTCTGCATCTTTCCCTGCCATCTGCTAAAGCCAACTCCACATTGCCCCACGGTCGGCTGTCACCAGTCGCGACCGTGTCGGCAGGAGACTCTCGACGAGAAGCTCCCGTCGCTTGCGTCCATATCGCCTTATCGACGTGTCTGAACCCGTTGAACCAAACATGTCCGGTCGGTTGCCGATGTCTGGAGCGACGCTATCCATGTTGTAGTGATGAGGGGGGTAAATGACTCCACTGTAGAGTGGACGTCTGCGACGCGTTGTGGGCTTGTAGATCTGCTATTTTCAGCAAGTGAAAAAAACAGTCATTACGACGGCATCAAGGCCCGCCAAAATACATTTTAGTCGACTAAATCAACTGTAGATTTAGTCGACTAAAATCTTATGATATTTAGTCGACTAAAACTAGACGAACACTAAAACATTCCAGCTGACTAAAATGTGACAAAAAACTATTCAAGAGACTGTGACTAAAACTAAAATCTAAAATGTGCTGCCAAAAACAACCCTGCTTCCGTCCTCTCTACTCTGTCCAGGTGGGAGCGGCGTGTAGACGACCGGGGCAGGATCTACTATGTGGATCACAACACCCGCACCACCACGTGGCAGAGGCCCACCATGGAGTCGGTCCGCAACTTTGAGCAGTGGCAGAGCCAGCGCAATCAGCTGCAGGGAGCAATGCACCAGTTCAACCAGAGATGCCTCTACTCTGTAAGTGGGAAGAGAGCTGTTCTCTCACCCTCTCATCTTCACCCCTTTAACCCATTTTGACCTGGGAACGATTCTACAAATGTCTTCTAAATCCTGACAGTTTTCTGAAAAACCTCATGTTTCTATGTCAGTTGTTCTCAAACATTTTCATGTCAAGGAGCCCCAAAATTATGTAATTGGCCGCCGACCCCCATCTGAAAATATGTTGTTCCAGGGACCCCCCCTCCCCCCCAAGAAGCAAAAACTTTGGCTCTGAAAGAATATATATTCAAAGATTTGCGCCACATTTTTACGATTTTTCAAAAATAGCAGATCTACAAGCTCATAGCGTGGCTATGAGCTTGTAGATCTGTTATTTTTCAATAGCTAAAGTATGACATAATGCTTAAAATACCAAAATGGGCCCACCCAGAATGGGTTAAGCTAAGGGTTTTAGAGGTCACAAATGAAACCTGCCAGGGACATTGCTGTTATGTGGTTGGCCCTTTCATTGGCTGTGGCGGCCGGTCAGGCCAAGACAAATCGAGGAACGACGCTTAACTTGAACTATCTTTTTTTTTGTTTCAGTGAAACCAGAGGGATTTCAAATGGGAAAACAAGAATAGCAATTATTTTGCACTTCTCTCGCATCCCAAGTTTGTCTCAGAGTTTAGCTAAAAATGCCACATGAGGAGCTACAGTACGCTACAGTAATTTAGTCTAATATGTCTATAAAATCCAACATTTCTCTCAGACTATCAGCAGGCTGAGGTGAATTGTCTGATTTCCAAAGACATGTGGGGCCCTATCTTGCGCACCACCTTACTCCTTATCCCTAAACGTATTAGCCACATTTTACTATTATCCTATTAACCATTGAATTTTTTTTTAAATACTAGCCGATCTACATCAGCAGCTTGTAGATCAGCTATTTGAACCATTTTAAAACGTATTTCAAAATAGTAAAAAATGGCGAAGGAAAAGAAAAAAAAGTTTAGGGATAAAGGGGCAAGGTGGTGTGCAAGATAGGGCCCTTGTTTTTCAGTATGTACCGTAGGTTAGCAATCACCCACAGCAATCTAATCTACATTTCTTTCCCAAGTAAAACGATTGCTGGCTAACATCTCCAGCTAAACGTCACGTCACCAGCACAACGGAAGGTGCACATTGTGTAAAATGGTCAGATTGTGATCTGACCATTTTACACAATGTGCACCTTCCGTTGTCATTGGAGTACCGCCTTTCCCCACCGGACTGCAGCTTTTATCGCCCTTCACATCACATAATATAATGTGCACACACTGGTCATTTCGGCTCCGAGCACCCCCCCCCCCCCCCCCCCCACACACACACACACACCCCCCTCCCCCAAGAGCTATGGCTCAACAGCTCTTAAAATTGTGTTCAAGATAATGCAGTCACAGCAGGTCTCATGATGTAGATATTGCTTTGCCCTATTTTTCCTGGAGACAGAATATTGAATGAATGATTTGCATTGGCGTAGAAGATGTGGCTGAACATGTGGATATAGTCACTCCCATCTGTAACTGCTCAATACCTTTTGTTTTTCTGCCATGGCCTATACATTGCTGTTGTAAATTCAGCTTGCAAAATGTCACATGCAGATAATCTAAAGGCATTGTGCGTTAATCACAGACTGCTGGGATTGTGCTTTTATTGGCTGGGTTTTATTGGCTCATGTCAATCGTTTCTTAATCTTAAGAATTGTAAGCCTCGATAATCATGATGGTGTTCACACAGGCCCCACACTATGTAAATGTAAACCCAGCCCCCATCCAGTCTCTACTGTCATTCTCCTGGTGCAGTTGTTTAGCTGCTTTAGCACACCTGGGTGACCCAGTCAACCTACGTAGTCTTGTCAAGGGTACTTTGTCAAGCACACTTTTCTAGTTTTGCTCTATTTTTTTACTCTGATTATCTGGCATATTTCTAACCTGAATGGTGTGTTTCCCTGGTGGGTCTGAATGGATGCATGGCTTTATTTCCAGGCCTCCATGATGTCTGCTAAGAATGACCCTCTGGGCCCACTGCCTCCTGGTTGGGGTGAGTTCAGCTCCTTAACCCGTTCTAAAAATGTCTAAATCTAAAAAACTCATCAGTGGCGCTCAAACATTTTCATGTCAAGGAACCCCAAAATTGTATGTATTTGGTCACCGACCCGAACCCCATCTCAAAACATTTTGTTCCATGGACCCCCAGAAGCAAAGATTTGAATAAAAAATAAATCGCTTAAAAAATACCCATGTAGTCTGGTTAGGACGCATAGACTAGACATAGATTAATAAAATGGAGAGTGAGACCAGTGGTTGCTGATAAACGTTACCACCCTCAAACTAATCTCTATAAACAGATCATCTGCATATGAATACAGAATATGTAGGTAAGGGACAACATTTTTGGTGTCGGAAGTGTTCTGTTCATTTGTAGGCTTGAGTAGTATTTACGAATCACGACTGACCAGGCTTTGGTGACACAAGGTTAGCATCCAGGTGAACAGTCCGTGTGGAGAGCAAAAGAGACAGAACGCACATTTCGTGTGTGTAAAACAGTGTAAAACATGCTACTTGTAAAACAATCTAGACGTACATGTCGTCTCTCAACTCTCGGGAGATACAATGGAAGGAAGCAAAGGAGAACTTTGCCATGGCTTCAGAGGCTAAATGGTCATTAGACAACAGTCAATGCGTTTTGAGATTGCCCTAAAACGAGAGGCCGTCTGATGGATGTGTATCTGAACAGTTAATTCAAATCCATGTCTTTCAGCAGCTTTGGTATAAATCCTGACCATTGCATGCTCTGTTTAACTGATTATTAGAGATATCAATGTGACAGAGAAATTCACCAGGATTTACACACTTCCTACCGCGTGAATTCCGTTTGTGTCCGAGCATAGGCATGGCTGAGGCATGGTAACGCCCCGCCTGCCTGTGATTGGTCTACTGACACTGCCCGTCTTGACGGTCCTCCGAGACGCGAGGTTACTCCGTGGTAGCCAGGCTAACTCTGTGGTGAGATTGAGAAATAAATAATAGGCTACAAGAGAGGCAAACTTATTGTTTATGCCGTTTGCTTTGATAGTGTTGATTATCGTGTATTAATCTAATTATAGTAAACTAATACTATTACACTAAAAAGGATAAAGATGAAGGGAAAATAGACCTTTTTATAGTAGGCCTACAATAATGTTTCAAGTTTACACAAACAAATTACACAACACAAACACTTTATTTTAGAACACACCCAAATCAAATCATATTATGGCGTGCATGTTCAATCAATTATTATATCAAGCAAACGGAATAAAAATATTAGTTTGCCTCTTCTACAAAAATAAAACGTACAAGAGTTAGCGTTCTCTTGTATCATACCATACTACTTGTATTATTTCCCACCACGGAGTAACCTCGCATCAGACTATCCAGGCATCATGATGAGGACAGTGTCGGTAGGCCAATCACAGGCAGGCGGGGCGTTACCATGCCTATGCTCGGACACAAACGGAATTCACGCCTTCCTACCAGATGTTCATGCATTCGTTAACCACTTTTCCTGGTGTCCCCATTTTGTGCTATTTTGTGCATGCATTTTTATGCGTATAAATCTTGTCCAAAAACATGTAAAATGTCTACAAGCGCTTCGGTAGCTATTTTTGCTATTCATTGTATGACAAAAGTATAAACAGTAGGAGTAGGGGCTTCCTTTTGAAGGTGCTAACACGTCTTTTCTGTTTGTGTGTGTGTGTGTGTGTCCTTGTGTGTCCACAAGCAGAGAGGCGTGTGGACTCCAATGACAGAGTGTACTTTGTCAACCACAGTACTAAGACCACACAGTGGGAAGACCCTCGAACGCAAGGGTGAGCAAGGGCGTCATGCAGCATTGGAACCAGAATCTGGGCTCACTGTCAACGTGCAATTAGCAGCTGACTTTTATTTGTTTATACCGTACATTACACCCTATCCTGAACAGACTGTGGCCAGCTTAATGGCATGATTGTATGTTTTGGCTTAGAATTTTTGTTGGGGTGTGTGTGTGTGTGTGTGTGTGTGTGTGTGTGTGTGTGTGTGTGTGTGTGTGTGTGTGTGTGTGTGTGTGTGTGTGTGTGTGTGTGTGTGTGTGTGTGTGTGTGTGTGTGTGTGTGTGTGTGTGTGTGTGTGTGTGTGTGTGTGTGTGTGTGTGTGTGTGTGTGTGTGTGTGTGTGTGTGTGTGTGTGTGCGCGTGCGTGTGTGTGCGCGCTTGTACAGGCTACAGAACGAGGATCCTCTGCCGGAGGGTTGGGAGATTCGGTACACAAGGGAAGGAGTCCGCTACTTTGTGGATCACAACACGCGCACTACCACTTTCAGCGACCCGCGCACGGGAAAATCCTCTGTGTAAGACGGAACACCTAATGGTTATGACCCATATAGTACTGTGCATTTGTAATCACATTTTCTAGAACAGAATTTGAATCCAAATTCCATTAACCCATTTTGGGCGGGAACCCCTTTTGGTGTTTTAAATATTATGTTATAATTTAGCTATTGAAAAATAGCAGATCTACAAGCTCATAGCGCGCCACCGAGTGGCGCGCTACGAGCTTGTAGGTCTGCTATTTTTGAAAAATCGTGAAAATATTTATTTCAGAAAACTGGAGGATTTAGAAGATTTTTTTTTAATTTTGAGGTCAGGCCTAAATGGGTTAAGGGGCGTTAAAGTGCCAGGTGGTAAAGTGGTTAAAATGCCTGCCCACCACCCCAGAGGTTGTGGGTTCAAATCCACCCTGGTGCATCCTGCTTTGTCAAGCGTCTATGCGAACACAATTGGCCCGTATTTGGGGAAGGGAAGCCTGGCGGGGAGGTTGAGATATTTGTCACTGCACACATATTCCTAAATCATCTCGGTTAGGTGGAAACTTCATTATGTCCCAAACTGTTACTTTTAAGGATTCAAATTAAAAAAAAACTGCAAAAGAAGTACATCCACAAGCTCAAAACGCATCTCTTCGCACCGCATTTCTAGTTTGTGGATCTGCTACTTGAGCTGTTTTTGTGTGACGCCGTAGTATGATCAAGTAGGGCATACATTTACGAAAAAACAGAAAGTTAGACAGCAACGAAATGTATTTGAAATCGTAAAGGTTTTGTGAAAACCTTATGATGTTATTTTATACAGTAATGGCTAAATTCTAAAATGATACAGATGCTTTCGTGATTTTAATGGGTTAAAATACACAGATTTAAATAAAATATGATTTTGGGGATCAGCCATTTTAGAGAAGACTGGCGTCTAAACCTTTGACTCCTTCTGCTCTCCTACAGCACCAAGGGGCCTCAGATTGCTTACGAACGCAGCTTCAGATGGAAGCTTGCCCATTTCAGATACTTGTGCCAGGTAATTGCCTTTCTTTATCTCCCCTTTCTCCCCATCTCTCTCTCTCTCTCTCTCTCTCTCTCTCTCTCTCTCTCTCTCTCTCCCTACTTCTCACTGTTTCTCCACTTTGCACTCATGGAGACCATTCTAATAATAATAATAGTAATAATAATAACATGGATTTATGTATCGCCTTTCAAAAACCCATGGATGCTTTACATTAACAAAAATAAACTTAACTATTTGCCAAAAGACAGTGAGTGAACAGCTATCTTAGACAAACCTCCACTGTTTCACTAAGGTTTACAAGCTAATAAATAATGTTTAATGTCCCATCTCTTTTGTCTTTCTGTCTTTGCAGTCCAATGCACTCCCCAGTCATGTGAAGATCAACGTCTCCAGGCAAACACTGTTTGAAGACTCCTTCCAGCAGGTGAGAGAGGGTTCATTTACATGTTCTTATGTGACTTGTATCCAGATTACATCTGGGATATGATCACTTTCAACATATAAAATAAATAAAGATTAAAGGCTTGAACATAATACTCCCACGGGGTGTATGTTGTCAGCGTTTTCCCGTGAATGACAACAGATCTGCTGCCTTGTGAACTGAATAAATGTTGAGTGGTTGTGCAGGGAAACGATTAATGTACTCATTGTAACGACAAGTTGACAGAACACACATGGCATATGGAGCCGTTTGAAGAGCGACTTGCAGAAGTGGTTTGGTAGTCCTTGTATTACCAGACTTGAAAACATAAGAGCAGCAAGGTCATCATTAAATTATATTTGACAGTTATGAGAACATCCACAAATGATACCCGTGCATCACAGTATGTTGACAGCTTCAGTAATCGTGTTTCAATCTGTCCACAATGTGTCTCAGGTGCGTTTACATGTGTATTAGTTGAATAGGTGCAATCATATTGCTATATATTATGATCACCCGAGATGCATTTTCATGGCAGGTGTAAATTGCCTCTCAACCAACTACTCTCACTAAACATTTGACTCCTTGCGCACACACACACACACACACACACACACACACACACACACACACACACACACACACATATGAACAGTACGTGTCTTCTATGTATGCAAATTGTGTGTGTGTGTGTGTGCTCAGATTATGGCCCTGAAGCCTTACGACTTGAGGAGGAGGCTCTATGTCATCTTCAGAGGGGAAGAGGGACTCGACTATGGTGGACTAGCCAGGTAATATAGACTCTCTCTCGCGCACACAGTATGAAACATGTGTACTACTACTAAATGTACCGATGAATCCCTCAATCCCTCCTCCCCCTTCCGTCTCGCTCTCTCTCACACACACTATTACCCTTTCCTTTAGGGAGTGGTTCTTCTTGCTGTCTCATGAGGTGTTGAACCCCATGTACTGTCTGTTTGAGTACGCTGGCAAGAGCAACTACTGTCTGCAGATCAACCCTGCCTCCACCATCAATCCTGACCACCTCTCCTACTTCTGTTTCATAGGACGCTTCATCGCCATGGCGAGTGCACACACACACACACACACACACACACACACACACACACACACACACACATATACACACACACACACACACACACACACACACACACACTGAAGCCACCACTTGAACATAATATGGTACAGAATTATGCTAGAATCAATTGCACTATAATAAACAAATGGAAGTCCCAGAGGTAGAAAGACATACTCATGCAGGCGTGCCACGCCAAGCAATAACGGTACAATAACGTCCCTCTCTCATTCCACGTGTCATCCCCGATGTCTACCACACTGCTACCTTGTTAGATGTTTTCCTCTCAGACTAACATTCCTTGTTGTCTCTTTCTCTCTCTCTCTCTCTCTCTCTCTCTCTCCCTCCCCTCTGTGCAGGCGCTGTTCCACGGCAAGTTCATCGACACAGGCTTTTCGCTGCCTTTCTACAAACGCATGCTCAACAAGAAGCTAATCCTCAAAGACCTGGAGTCCATTGACCCAGAGTTCTACAACTCACTCATCTGGATCAGGTATTGAGACTGCAGACTGCTAGTGACACGGCTAAATGGTATCGTTAGCCCGGTTATTAACGCTATGAATATGTGTGCCTTGGAGACGATTTCAACTCGCCCGTTGCTTGTACCTTGGGCACAAAAAGTTTGAATACCACTTGTAGCATATACTTGGTGATAAAGAATATGTTTGGACCAGTACTGCTGTCAGAAGTAGGCGTATGGTGGAAGGAATTTGCATTGAAAACATAAAGAACCCAAGAGACTGAAAATTATGCTTATTATGATATTATTATTGAAGTAAAAATAACAGTTCAGATATAAACCAAAGTAAATTCAGTCTAACTCAGTCAATTGTCCATTGTCCATGGTTTGTCAGTCAGTGTTGAGTGAGTGAGTGATCGGTGTGATGAGCTGTGAACTGATGTAGATGGTACCGTGACCATACAAGCAGACCCATTATAAACCTGGGTTACACACTGATCTGTAAGTATAATCTCCTGCGTCCTACAGGGACAACAACATCGAGGAGTGCGGTCTAGAGATGTTCTTTTCCGTGGACATGGAGATCCTTGGGAAGCTCTCGTCCCACGACCTGAAACCCGACGGCGCCGATCTCCTGGTCACAGAGGAGAACAAAGAGGAGTACATCGGGTACGACAAGCAGACATCACCAAATCCACCAGTCAGGACGGGTCGGGTTTCTTTAGCTGAGCGGGTCACTAGGTAGACGAGGACTAGGCATTTAGAGGTTAACCCATTCTGGACGGGAACCCCTTTTAGTGTTTTAAGCATTATGTTATGCTTTAGCTATTGAAAAATAGCAGATCTACAAGCTCATAGCGTGGCACAGAGTGCCGCGCTACGAGCTTGTAGGTCTGCTATACAAGCTTGTAGGTCTGCTATACGAACTTGTAGGTCTGCTATTTTTCAATAATCGCAGAAATGTGGTGCAAATCTTTGAATATATATTCTTTCAGAACGTCTTTCAGAGCGTTTTTAACTCAAACGTTTTTAACTCAAATCTTTGCTTCTGGGGGGGTCCCTGGAACAACATATTTTCAGATGGGTGTCGGCGGCCAATTACATATAATCTTGGGAGTCCTTGACATGAAAATGTTTGCGAACGACTGACATAGAAACATGGGTTTTTTTCAGAAAACTGTCAGGATAGAAGACAATTTGTAGAATCGTCCCCAGGTATAAATGGGTTAAGGTCAGAGCTCTGTCCGATTTATACTTAGCTGCACGCCAGTGTCGCACACCCACGATCTACAAGCTCACAACGTGTCGCGTTGCGAGTGGCTGTTTTCGGTGCATGACGTCAGTGACGCAACCGAGTATAACTCAGGTTTCACGGTTAAGGTTACAAAGGGCATTCATAAAATTGCTATACTAACATCTGCATCTCCTCACAATACAGTAGTAAGACAGTAGTGTGTCTGTTTGCACTGCAGTCTGATGGCAGAATGGAGGTTCTCCCGTGGGGTGGAAGGTCAGACCAAGGCCTTCCTGGATGGCTTCAACGAGGTAGTTCCTCTGCAGTGGCTCCAGTACTTTGATGAGAAGGAGCTTGAGGTGAGACCAACGCACTGTTTCCTCACCGTCGAACATTAACCTCCTATCTCCATATTATAACTCTTTGTGTTTTTTTTTCCCCCCCCGTAACTTAATGGCCTACTTGAATGATCATACAGCGTCACACAAAAGCATCAAAAGTAGAAGATCTACAACCTCGTAATGCAGCGCGAATCGACGGGTTTTGACCGATCTGGTCGATCTGCTACTTTTGATATTTTTTCATTTGAATCCTGAAACGTAACAATTTTGGACATATGAGATTTCCACCCAACAGAGACGATTTTTAGCTGTAGGCAGGATGCTGTTGTGATGTTTTTAGCCCTTTACTTTAAAATCCCAACCACTCGACCCCTTAACCCCCCTGATGCCACATAACTCCACATCATATTTTTAATCTTCTTTATTTATCACATTCAACCTGGCATCCCTATTTTGGGTAAGAAAAAAGCCAGTGTCTTTTCGTCCGTATTGTCAAGCAGTTTCATGCTGGGTGACGTGGTGCTGATGATGCATTTCATTGGAGCTCACAGCTTCTTTGAGGTATTACTGTCAATAAATCACTTTCAATGGAGAACTTGAATTGCTTCCAAGCTGACCAACATTTATAGACTGATAGAGAATATTCCAGTGTCAACATAAATTACATGCCTAACGGCCTAGCTACACCAGGCTTTTCGCACACAACGCGCGCGTTTACCCTAAACACGTGCGTTGAATTTAGGTCCAGTCCTATTTTAAAAAACGCACGCGCGGGCCGCGCGTTTAGGGTAAACGCACGAGAAAAGCCTGGTGTAGCTTGACCGTAATAAGAGTTTCTATGGTGTCAGAGGTCCATGCATGCTGTACCTCAACCCCCATTTTGGTATGCATAAGGGTATGCATTAGGGCTCTGGCTCTATGTGCCTATTGTATATTTCTTTTTTGTTTATTTTATTTGGAAAAAGCAGTGCAGTATAGAAAGCATTTCTCTTAGATATAGACAAGGACATAAGTGCATTTCCCAGGTTTTTCTTTTCTTCGCCTATTGTATATTTCATGTCACACTTTATATATTTATATAGGAGATTATTGCTACTTGCAGCCCCATCTTGCACTAGTGGTGGTATGATGACATTCCAGTGACGCACTGGCTTGTGTCTGTGCGCGTGTGCGTGCGTGTGCGTGTGTGTTCTGCAGGTGATGCTGTGTGGCATGCAGGAGGTAGACCTCCAAGACTGGCAGAGGAACACGGTGTACCGCCACTACACGAGAAACAGCAAACAGATCATCTGGTTCTGGCAGGTACTACTGACCACACAACAATAGGGCTTTATATATATTATTGCTGGCAGAAACCTCCTTATCTAAACATTTTTCGTTAATTAAAACACACTGACTGCCATTGAAGTCATTTCAAATCCAACGCTTGACTGCCATTGATTTCTATAGACGCCATTTGGTGTTTTTCCGTGATTACGATAGAGGGCGCTCTTCTGCAAGGCTGTGACTGATCCTACGACTCCCGAAGAAGAATACACCCGGAAATCACGTGATCTAAAACATAGATATTAAAAATGTATAGATGCCTCATTGGCCACTGCAGTTCTTTGGAGCGACCTGTCTCCAACGGGAGGAGGAAGTCAAGCAGAATCTTGAAGGCACGCGCCTCTGATTCTACCGAACGTCCCCTTCCGTTCTTCCGTTTTGCTTCCGCTATGCTTCGCAAGGAATCTCGGGAAAGCTTGCCAATGCAATCACGCAACGCCATCGCCTCCCGTTGCCTCCATGTTGCCTTCCGTTGAGATGCAGACGCCCCAGAGCCGGAAGAGGCGTCTACCTTTATATGTCTATGATATAAAAGGATAAAGAAGAATAAATCCAGGCCGTTTATCTCTGATTTATTTTCCCATTTTGCGTTTTTGGTGAAAACAAGCTATATCCCCACCCCACTCCATCCACCCTGCAATTTGTTTTTAACTGTCTTTGGCCCCTGAATTTCACCCAGCGGGACAAAGGTCTCATCTTATCTAACTCAGTCTGAGAAAGTCCAAATGGAACCGTTTGTACATTCTCAGAGTAATAGATTAGATTAGATAAACGTTATTTCAGACACAATAGGTCCTAAAACAGAGATACCAAACAGACAACAACAACACAGAGATAGACCTGATTTCACTCCAGTAGGCCCAGATCAGTTAAACCGTTACCTCCAGTGTTTCCAGAAGCAAGAGGAATACCTTGCAGCGCTCTGTACGATCCTTGTTAATAATGCCAGTAGTAACGCATTCTTTGACTCCATCAGTCTACGCCAGGGGTACCCACACACTTACTTTTTTGACTTGAGAGCCACTTTCAAAATGACCAGCTCAACAAGATCTACCCAGTACCCACCAGAAAAATATGATCCCCATTGCTGAAATTTGTTTAAACATGTACCTGAGGCGGCTTTGGAATAGCGTCGCTGGCGTTACATACAGCAAGACAAACACACTTGGAATGGGGAAATGGAATTGGTGGAGGGTTTTTTGTATGTAACTTTGTAATGCTACTGACGTTTGTGCACAACAATCTTGAAAACAAAGCATTGCATTGTGGGTTTGAGCTGACAAGTCACCTTAATTCAAGTGTCAGATTCCCCAAAGTTATTTTTTTAAATATCCTTTTTAAATTACATTTTTAAATATATTCACATGCTGTGATCTACCTGCACAGCCTTTGTGATCTACTGGTAGATCGCGATCTACCTTTTGGGCACCCCTGGTCTACGCCATGAATCTGTACATACATAAGTCCTCATAGCATGACATGTGCATGGGTACATTACTGGTCACAAACATTTCACCTGCACTCGTCCATCTTGGGAGTTTCAGCAGTATTCGAATGGTGCTATAGTGTGTGTGTGTGTGTGTGTGTGTGTGTGTGTGTGTGTGTGTGTGTGTGTGTGTGTGGTCGCTGTCTCCCTCTGCAGCTGGTGAAGGATGTGGACAACGAGGTTCGTTTGCGGCTCATGCAGTTCGTCACAGGGACCTGCAGGCTACCACTAGGAGGCTTCGCTGAGCTCATGGGTTAGTAGTAGCACAGCCTCACACACAATTAACAAATTACAGTAAACAAATCTACAATCTTTCACCTTATATCTTCAACGTTTTTCCCTGTTGTTTGGATATTAGGGAGTAACGGGCCACAGAAGTTCTGCATTGAGAAGGTGGGGAAAGACACCTGGCTTCCTAGAAGCCACACATGGTGAGTCATCCGCACAGTCACACTCAGCTAAGAGATTCACATGCTTGGCTCCTAGCCCATTAGCACTACTAAATTTGTCTTGGACAAAGGACCCGCATGCAAGCGTAGCCCTTATGCCCATGTCGCCGCAGAGCAGCGCCACATACATCTTTCTTGCAACATCAAAGAAAAGGGGGGGGGGGGGGGGGTTGCAGGTGGGGGGTGGGGGTGTTGGACAGAGAGGGGGGGGGGGCATGCAGGGACGGAGAGAGAAAAAAAGATGCGACCGCCTTCAGAAGCGAGAAGAGAATGTCTTGTGCGCGATGCCAGTAGGTTAAGGAAATGTTTTGGCTGTAAAAACTATGAACCATACACTTTTAAGTAATGTTCTTTCATGCTAACCTGCCCGTTCTCTCTGCCTGTTACAGCTTCAACCGGCTGGACTTGCCCCCTTACAAAAGCTTCGATCAGCTGAAAGAGAAACTATTGTTTGCCATCGACGAAACGGAAGGATTTGGCCAAGAGTAGAAAGGAGACAGAGAGAGGAAGGAGTCCTCCATCTCTCCACCTACTGCTGTTTATCCAGCCAAGTTCAACAACAAAAAAAAGAAAAAAGAATTGCACAGATAACTACCAATTTACATAAGCTATTTTGTCATTTTAAACCAAATCTTAATTCTTAGTGTCATTTTTTGCAGTACCCCTGCCCCCTCCTTTCTACCAACAGTGCTTACATTTTATTTTTGAACCCCATCCGTAAAATATGCAAACATTTCAAGCTTTTACTCCTCTTAAAAAGAAAAGCGAAGGTAAATCACGGATGCTGATTTCCACCACGCCCCCTCTCTGTCCCGGCTGGGCTTTTAAAAGGAGACTGAAAGCATCGTAGAGACAATTTGATAGTCCAAGTGATAACCTCTTCTATGGCTCTAGTTCTATAGAGCTTTTAAAGGGTGATTGTAGTATCAGGGTCCGGTGCCTGACTTTTTGTCCCCCTCTTGATTTGAAATTGTTTTTTTTTTCTCATTTCTTATGCTTTTCTTTTTTGTTGGACCCGTAGCTGTTGTTGTGTCTGTTTCTGCGCGCTTGCATGGCTGCCTCTGGAGAAGAGAATACCCCCCCCACACACACACACACACACACACTGCACAAACTTCCTGTGAAGAATGGTGGACTACTGTTGTACCCACATCTTTCCCCACACACACACACACACACACACACACACACACACACACACACACACACACACACAGACAGAGAGAGTTTGGAGACTGCTATCCCTCTGTCAGTATTGTAACATTTGTCATCATTATTATCATCATCCTCATCATTCAACAAAGTTGAATATTTGACCAGCCTGCCCTCTTCTCCATCTTCTTTAACTACTGCACAAAGATGAGAAGTGGAAAAGGGGCCTATTGTGTGTGTGCCTGCCCGCCCCAGTAGTGTTGATCCAATGACACGATGGACAACCCTCGCCTCACCTAAGAGCTATTGTGGACAAAATGGACACTGGTCTTCATTTAGTAAAGAAAGGCTCCTCCTCTTCCGCCTGTCCATTTTTGGGCAACAATCAAGTGGACATGGGGAATCAATGAAGTCCTCGATTGCCGTTTGGATGCTATGTTTTGGGGTGCAATGATTGGT
Source organism: Electrona antarctica (assembly GCF_951216825.1). NCBI lineage: Eukaryota > Metazoa > Chordata > Actinopteri > Myctophiformes > Myctophidae > Electrona > Electrona antarctica. The sequence continues at coordinate 25,557,023 of NC_136801.1, forward strand.
GTATATTGGCACTTTTTCACTGCATGGTACAGGCTCCACTCTACTCACTTTAACCTCTCTTTAGTGGGATAGGACCCTCTTAAATCTAGTTAGTCATTGTAGCAACGTCCAACCCTCCAATATAATATAATAAAAAAGTCAGCTGTCTTTAGTTAAACTTAGGAGTTATATTAAGAGGGACAAATACTCAATATGGCTGTGTATTTCACTACTAACAGTTAATGTACACACTAGGAAATCAATAAAGCTGCAGGAACTGTCGGAATGCAGATAGGTTAAAAACACAAAGTGTTTTACTATTGATGTTAGCTACAGGGTGGCACATTGATGCCCGGCAATGACGAATGGTCAATATGAAGATTGTCTAATCTGTGTTCACAAAGATGACTAATCCAGTGTAAACCAGAGTTTAGACCATTTGTCTGCTGTTTTCACCTCACCTTTAGGGGTTGTGACGGCTCGCTTGGAAGCTCGACAGAGATGATACCAAGAAAGTGCTAGGTCCTGCTATTGCACAATGGAAAACAAAAGCATGTGAGTTAAGTTGAGCCACTACTGTACCGTGCACTGGAAAACTGCGATGTGTGTGTGTGTGGGGTCAGTCATGTAGGCTCTGAATCATCATGTTTATCTGTGAGACTGGGCACATTCCAGCCCGTCTAGGCGTCTACAGGTATATTGCAGCCAGCCACATCACAAAACTCAAAACAAGGCATTTGTGAAGAGCTTGCGGCTGGCAAACTAAATACAAGCCATGGTACCTGTATAAATCTGTGGCATGTATTTGATTTTGTATTAGTCGCCAGTCCTGAGCTTCCTGTTAAACAGTTGTTGGTGGAAAGAAACATGCCCAAAGCTTTAAAGTTATTTTATTTTACAAAAAAGCCTGCTTCTGCGGCATACATACACTGCTGTTACCTCTAGTCCCTCTCTCTCTCTTCCACACATTGTTAGGTTCCATGATTACCGTACACTGTCGGCAGTGGTGTGTGGCTGTAGCCCCTTTCTTTTAACAGGGCTGCTCAATGAGGATGTACAGTATTGGACAGGGAACGTTCCCAGCCAGACGCGATCCGTTTTCTGCACCACGAAGAGAGGGGCTGGAAGGAGTGTCGCGGCTTGTGATTGTGTGAGACGGGCTGACCGTGGCGTAGGGAGCGGTCCGCTGTGTTCATTGTAGGGAGGACCGAGGATCTACTATTCTCTGCCTATCGGGTCGCGACTCGAACGGCGCTAAGTCGGCTCAAGCGAACTTCGCAACGTTTGACACGGCAACTCGCTCGTTTTAGCTCGCTCGGTGCTGTCTCTCGCGGCTCAAGTTCGCTTGAGACGGTGCCCCTCCGTCGCGATCTAAAACTATAGGGCGAAAGTCCCTCCCTTCGTGGTGCAGAAAACCGTGTCACTTCCCTGACGACTGAGGACAAAGACCTGGAACCAAAATGTACATCTTTTGCATCAGTGGTGTTCAATTCTGTGCCGTGGAGGTCGGAGGATATTGGATTTCATTCCAACCCAACACTAACTGATTTCAATGCATTCAGACCTCTGTGGCACATGGATGAATCCCATTTGTATACTAGATAAGACTATAAATATAATCAACTATTTTAATCCAAAATCCAATATTTTTCATTCAGTGTTTTATTTGTGTTATTTAAAGCTACATTGTGAAACAATTTTATAGTAACAAGGACTGAAAAACCGCCCAACCCAAAATACATTTATAAAGTAAGGCTTAGTTTAGGTTGGAGAAACATTAAAGGGCCACTTCACCCCTTTTGCAACCAGATCTTATTTTAATGATGTTTGGGAGACAAGAAACACTTTCCTGGGGTTTTTAACGTTGGTAATATGTCTTTTTAGATATTTTAGTATTTCAAATTGTCCATGGGCTCCATGATGTCATGGACACTGGGCTCACTTCCTTCCTGGACTACAATTCCCATAATGCTTTGGTCCACTGCTCCTCCTTGTGGATAGGGGGAGGGCTGTCTTACTGAGACAACATGTAGTCCAGGGAATAAGTGAGCCCAGTGCCCATGACATCATGGAGCCCATGGACACTTTGAAATACTGAAATATCTAAAAACACACATTTCCCAGATAAAAACCCCAGGAAAGTGTTTCTTGTCTCCCAAACATCATTAAAATAAAATCTGGTTGCAAAAGGGGTGAAGTGGCCCTTTAACACAACTGCTTGTTGTTGTAAATCCCCCTCTTGATCGGTTGGGGGCAGCACAATGCAGCTTTGAGAAAAATGCAATCTTCATGTGATTCTGACAAGAGAAAGGTGTGCATTATGTCATGGGTCCGTGGAGGTATTGCAGGTGGTCCCCAAAAAGAAAAAGCAGTGGCGTGCACAGACATTTAGAGGGGCAGGTGCTCAAGTGAAAAAAGGGCACCTTGTGCAGCGCGTGGAACCGTCCGGTTGCCTGAATAGTATGAGATTTATAGATTTTGGGGCATAAATAATATATTGGAAGCTTTTTTTTCCCCATCATGAATTGATCAATGTCACCATGGTCCACATGTTTTTTTTGTTTTTTTTCAAAGGGGCACATTGCTGTCCAGAGGGCAAGGGCAGGTGGTGCTCTAGCGCCCCCTAGTGTCTATCTGTGCACGCCACTGAGGAAAAAGCCCTCGAATATGATGGAATATGATTAAAGATTATTGTGATTATGGTATCACATGCTCAATTCTTTTCACATATCTTTGATTTGTGGGATGCGGGACAGTAATGCTATTTTGGGACTGTCCTGCGAGATGGGTGGTCAGCCCACCTGACACAATAGTGGTGTCCTCAGGATGCTCTTAGTCAAAATGGTGGTCCCTGGGTCATAATCGGTTGAAAACCCCTGCAGTATGCGTTTGACTTCTTAGAAAGCTGCCTGAATATGCTCTTTGAGGAGTAAATATAATACAACCCCATCTCACTACAAAGTAGGTGGGTTAGACATCTGAATAGATCAACTTGAAGTGTGGCCCAAATGTCGCAAGTGATGATGAATGGACCACGGTGATGTCCTCCATGGGTAGCCCACTCATATTTTGCCTAACTTGCAGTATTTTCTAGCACTTGGAACCCCAAATTTCAGTATAATTAAAGCCTTGTCCATTAGAGTAACGGCTTGATTCATACTTAAGTTGCATTCCCCCTGTCGCGTGCTGCAAATAACGATCTTCAAAGTTTTGAGCTTGTAGATCTGCTATTGTGGGTGCGTCACACCGGCATGCAAACATACATAAATTAAGCATACGGTGGAAGGTTGCAGAAATGGTTGCAAAATGTTGGCTGCTAGTTTATCTAATCTAGCCTCACGAATCAGACCTTTGCTTTTGAAATCCTTAAGCAACCGTTTAGGAGGTCTGGGAGTTTATATGGGTGAGTTTGAATTAAAAACATGCTTGAACATTCTTCCCCCCCCCCCTCTATTATTTTCCCATAAAAGCTGCAAGAGAGAATTTAAGGCAGTAAAATGATCATAATTGTAATTAAAGAAAACCGTTTCTGATAATGAATAACATGCAAGCACAGCCACAAAACAGGCAAATAACAGTAAATACTGGTTGCTTGATAAATCCACCAGGCGTTTTTGGCCCCCAAAAGCTTGAATTGGCTTGACTCCGTGACCAGTGTAAGTGAATGAATATACGGCTGAACTGGAACATGCCCTCTGAAACCATAGTGCTCTAATTCTCTTCTCTAAAATAAAATTATACATTTCCTATTTAATTTATGTTCAATCATGTGACTTTCTTGTTTTCTCGTCGGAGAAGTACGTAAAGCCTTATGCCTGATGTACACTTAGTTGTGTGCCTGTGTGTGTCGAGCACGGTAAATACATGTTCAGTTTGTGACGATGCCCGCTCGCAACTAAATGTAACTCAGGCTTTTAATTTAATAAAATTGTACGTGTATAAGTCAGAGCTGAGTAGCAGCTGTTTGCAGAAAACTTCTCCTGTGATGGACAACGTAGTGTGCCACGGGCCAAACTGAAACATCTGTGGAATCTCTTCCACAGTGCGCCTCCTCTCTGGGCAGTTCGAGGCCCTTTCTCGCTGCCAGGGTAGTGGAAACATGCCAACCTTGAAGATGCAATGCTTTTACTTTAGATTGTCCTGTTATTTATTTTTACGCATCCTAGTCATTTGCAGTTTCTTTTTTTTTCCTGATGGTTATGCTTTCATTTTGCAATCCAAAACCAAGTGTGTGTGCGCGTGTATGGGAAGGCCTATTAGCAGAGCATTCTTTCCTTGTGTAAATGTTGGATACTTGCACCCCAAAATCCTGAGTGGTTCTTTGGATGTATTTTGGATGTGTTAAGACCTGAAGGGTGTGTGGTCTAGCTCAACAATTGAGAGGAAGACTAAAAGATATGCCCATTGTGTATATAACATCTATTCATCTGTCCCCGTTATGTAATATGGGACGACAAGAAAATATAAAATGTACTCGTTTGAAAGGCCAACAGAGCCTCCTCTAGAGAAAAGTACAAAACTGCATAACTTGCTTTCCTTTTGAACAAAAGAAAATCCATAATCAAAGAACTCTGTGTATATGCATATTCATTGTATAAGAAATTAAATACCTATTCTAATTAAATACACAGACACTGTTCCATTGTTGGAAATCTGTGATGATGCCTTTTGTTCTTATCAAAAATAGAGGCCATGTTCCAGGTTGCCTTCAGCGCCACCAACTGCAACCAATAATTGATTTAACAGTACCTGAATAGGTACATGCATGCCACAAAGGAAATGTTCTGATTAATGATGATATATCAATCTGTTATTATTATACTGTGATAAGTGACTTTGATGGCTGCAGTTTAGGCAATCTGGAACGGGTCTGAACTGTAACATACATATCGCGTGTAGATACACACTGTAACTGTACAGAATGCCCCTTTTACTGGAGACTGTATAGAGATAAGAATCATTTTTAATCTCCTGACCCGTTTTAATGAAGAGATAGATGGATTTATGAGAAAACAAAATGCCCCACCGACCCCTGCCTTCCATGCTTTTCTGTTGTGAGAGTGACAGGGAATGAGATGCATTCTGCTCAGGATTCAGACGATACAGGATTCAGACAAAATAAATGTCTACGAATAAACGTTATTTTCTCTCGTTTTATTTTTGATTGGATCTTGCCTGTGGAAAGAACCATATTTAATAAATGTATCTGACCATCTTTACAACAGTTTGGACTTTTCATAAAAATAAAGAATACTAAAGGTCCTTGCAGACTGTTTTTCGGAATAACGGCAGAAAAACCCAGCAACAAATCCTAAAAACGCAGCAGTGTGCAGGGACCTTTAGTGTTCAATTTTTAACTGCATTTCACAATCATAACTTCATTTGTGGTTTGTGCCCCAGAGGACAAGTCATCATATAACCCCATCTCGAGTCTAGAGCAAAGTACATTGATATGATTATTTGAGGGAAAAATCCTAGGCAGAATTGCCTCCCATGTCACCATGAATCAGAAAATGTCCTTATTGGGGAGTGAAACCCTAGAAGAAACCTCATATTTCCCAGGCCAGCTACTTTCAGTGAAATTTCGGAAGGAAGATTGAGTTGGAAGCGAGAGAAGCAAGACTGATGCATGTTTTAGACTGAAACACTCAACAAAGTATCTGAATGTTCTTACTTTAATAGAATGATTTGTCTTTTCACCCTACCACATGAATATATAATTTGGACGGTTGAATTGTTTCAATAATGTATTGTATGTATTAAGTATAGTATTAGTTGGCAAGCTATATCTTCTCACAGAGAGGAGTGTACACTGTGCGCGCCCACATACTGTATGCTTGGATAAGAAGGATTAGACTCTAATCATTAGAGGATAAGAATGTTTTTTTTTTTGTGTGTGTGTGTGTGTGTAAGGCCAGTAACGGGCTACTAATTGAATACATTTAATTAGGAATAGTTCAACTGTCATTGTGGTTGTGTCTCCTCATCCTAGCTTCTTCAGAAGATCAACAGCTTCTTTATGGACCTGGAGAGGAACAAGAAGGAACAAAGTGAGCTTGTAGATCTGCTATTTTTTGCTGAATGTTCGCCCCAGAATACGGACGCTAGCTTTCATGTGGTTAAATAGATTATAGAGGGTATTTTTCCACCGGGACACGCCACCCTCTCCTCATCTAGACTGAGTGGCAAAACATTGAGCAGCATGGAGCATTGGGGTTTGGGAGCGCTCGTTGGAAATCACCCAACAGTCCTGCATACCACCTGCTTTCTAAATGTCACATAATGCAGGAGGCAGCAGGATAGAGCATGGGTTCCCAAACTTTTCAGCCCACGACCCCAAAATAATGCTGCCATTGACTCGCGACCCCCAACCTACTGGAACCTACTGGCCCAAGGCCACCAGAGACGACACGTCTCCGTCATTGACACAAAAAGCAAACACTTCCGGATTTCCCAGTATGTTGATTATCACATACTGGGGGTATTTCTAAAGGTGCTGATAATGAACATTCTCTTGATTAAGGGGTGATAACATTCGAAGCAGGTGCATACAATCAGATTGGACTTTTCTGTTTGGATGTATTGGCTGTCAAGGCCAGAATGTTTTTGCCACTTGGTGGGACTACCTTTTTCACAGAGCTTGGGACCTGATGGGCACTGATGGGGTGCTTTTGTTTTACCCGGTCGGCTACTACTAGTAGGGCCTCCCTATCCCACTGACGGACTAGCGGGGTAAAACAAGCGCCCATCGGGTCCCACGCGACTGGGTATGCGTTCTTTCAGAACGTCTGTGTGGTATGATCATAGACACCCGGTGTCTCTGTTGAAGGCAAAATTATCTCCGATTCCTTTACGAAGCATAACGTAAGCAAAGTGGAAGCTTCCGCGTGCGGATGGTTAAGTCGCGCTGTGATTGGCCAGTAGTCAGAAACATGGAGGAGTCGCATGAGTGACGTCACTTGGGCAGCGAGTCCCAGCGACGCAGCGTGCCTTCAGCTAGACTTCCTGCCTTCAATGGAGACACGTCGCTCCAATGAACTGCAGCGGCCAATGAGGCATCTATTATTGTATCTATCTATGGGTATGATGTAACGCATAGCTTCTAGTTAGCTACCAAAGGTTGGCATTCAATTTCACGCTTATTACCTCTTTGTCTTCCTGTGTGTGCGGAGGGTACTTTGTTGCCTTGGTCAGCCATAGTAAGGCACTCTCCTTGTCGTTCATGGCCATGTAAGTCTTCCCCAGCATTAGGAGGTTTTTACTGTAGAAGTCAGGGTCAACTGGGGAAACCAAAATAAAGACAAACCCGTTTCTGAAAGCCTTGTGGCACTTTTACACACAATGAAATGATTTATGTTGCAGTAAAGCACAAGGTAACAGGCTGTGTAAAGTGTTCCTTTGTGACACCACAACAACCCTATAACGTGTTTACCTCCTTCAGCTTTCAGGAAGAATGCCAAAGCCTGAAGGAAGAAGAAAGAATAAGGTTAGTGGTTGATTCTGATTCGTAAATATGGTCTTCAAAAGCTGGAAACCAGTTGAGTAAACAGTAAGTGATGATAGACATGCTGCTTTAATGAGCTCATTACATTAATGATGAAGTAAGGACAAACACACTGTCACCAAGTGGTCTTACTCTTTACCTCCTCATATGTGGCTGTTGGAGGTGATGCAAAGATCACAGCTGCCACCTTGCGCTGGTACCACGGCAACTCTGCAAAAGCAAAGCACCTAGGAAAGAGTAGATGGATAAGATTTAATTTCATTCCCAGAATATAATCAGTAGGTCATGTCCACCACTTTGGCCAAAAGATACACCTCATACGGAAGAAATTCCAGGGTGGCGAGCTTCCAACTACCTACCATGTGAAAGACTCACCATTAGGGTATAAGTGTCACCAAAACAGTTCCTGTCAAACAGGATAACTGTCTATCACCAGGAGGGCACACGGAAGAAATTGACGACACACCATTGGGGAAAGGACCAGTAACCATGTGAAAGATTCACCATTCGCGTATAGGTTTCACCAAAACAGTTCCTGTCAAACAGGATAACTGTCTATCACCAGGAGGGCACACTTCAAGGCAGGATAATGGATGTACAACATCTTCATAGCTCGCACAAGTACTGGTACGCCTTGCCGATTCCAAACCATGTGGCAGTAGCGTGAGTCAGCTTGATGTACAAGCACACCCCCTGAACATGACGTGAGTGTGACATGACCTCCAATCCAACCCTTGATGCCGAGTGCAAAGCAGGGAGGCATTTGGTCCCATTTTTATAGTCTTTGATTTGATATGACCCGGCCAGAAAATTGAGCCCCAATCTCAGGGCAGACACCAAGGCCACTGGGCAGGTAGCTCGCACAAAGAGGCTGGATAATCCTGATCTGCACAACCTGGTATTTGTTTGGCCATGCCAGGCTAGGAAGTCTGAACAGCGTGGCCGATTTTATGTCCAGGAGCCATTTTTTACTAAAACTGAATGGTTTGATTGGATTCAGGAAATGTTTTTGCCCGGGCCCTCCAGGTACCCCAACTTTGATTGGCTCACATACTGTACACACATAAAATGCTGTACTATGCTGGGCACTGTGGGTGTGTGTATATATATATATATATATATATATATATATATATACATACACACACACACACACACACATATATATATATATATATATATATATATATATATATATATATATATATATATATATGTGTGTGTGTATGTATATATATATATATATATATATATACACATATATATATACACATGCATACACATATATATATACACACACACATATACACACAGCTGCATTTGGTCTGATTTGGGGACGGGGTTAAATGATAGACTCACCAGTGACCCAAGATGTGGATTGAGGTAGCATCTTTGGGGTTCAGCTCTATGGCTCTCTGTGGAAAAATGTAAGTTAATTGTTTGTGTAAGATTTATGCTGAATGTGCCCCTTTGTTTCTGCGATATGAACCAAACACAGGACAAAGGAGGAGCGCACACCTGTATTAAGGAGGTGCCTGCCGACCACGGCAGAGATAACTGTTACAACAGAGAGAAGGACGCACTACTCGTAGCCACGATGCAAAATAATTTGAAACAAACATTTCAACAGTATCGTTTGGGTATGGGAAACCCTCAAGAAGACGATACTGCTGAAGCGTTGGTTTCAATACAATGATTTTACGAGTAGTGTGTCCTTCTCTCTGCTGTAACAGTGATATGAACCAAAACAGGATTTACCTCCAAATGTTCCTTGATGATGTACGAGTTTCCTATTTTCACCTTTACACCCTCGAAGTCGCCAAGATCACTGAGACATATCGCGTACCACTATACGTGCATAGGAGGAGAAAGAGAGAGTTTCTGAAAGATGTAGAAGTAAAATATAAAATCACATGAACCCCAGAGTCCCGCAAAAATACCTGATCTATAAGTAACGCATCGCAACGCAAGTCAGTGAGCTTGTAGATTAGCAATTTTCTGGTGAAGAGACTTTTTGTAGAGGGAAAAAAAAAGAAAGGAACCTAGTATAAACCCCTGGGGGACTCCCGTCAATGAAGTATAAAGAGTTTATAAGTGGTTAAAAGGATAGTTCACCCCCAAAATGACTTTGTTTTTTTCTATCCGGTACTTTTACTCAAAGTACATTTTCAATTCCGTACTTTTACTTGTAACGGAGTAGTTCTAAATTGCAGTATTGTTACTTTTACTGAAGTAAAACAATTCGTATTTTTCCACCACTGTATGCCTATCCGTTGGCCAGGTATAGTAGTGACTCATCACAATCAAAATGGCGCACCCCCCTAAGGTGTGAGGTTTACATGCCCTATTACTCACCCCATTGAGACTTGAATTCATGGATATTGTTTAGTTTGTCACATTCCTAAGCCAATAATTTGAGGAGACTCTGTTTCTCCATAGGGAACAAAGGAGGCTCTTAGGCCCTCATTTATCAATTGAGTGTAAAATCTGCCCCAAATTCGAGTGTAGGTTTTGTAGTACACTCACGTCGCCACGGCATTTATAAAGTGATCGCAAATAGCTGATCCTACCTTAATTTCATTCCTAGCAGTGATAAATGTGACGGCTGAAATCAGTCTGGCACGCCCTATGAAAAAAGCCTCGCCCTCGTTTTTGCGACATGCACAACTGCAATACGACCAAACAACGCATGGAAACAGCCAATAAAAAAAGTTTCCCCCGCTTGCCTTGGTGCCCGCCTCACACACCCTTATTTAAATGGTGAATGATTAAGCCCCTTACGCCTATATCCTACAATTGCAAATAGGCAAGCTGTATGCTTGTCATTGTCACTTGGAAATAAAGGCGTGCAGTCCATTTATACCTAAATAATCTTTTTATAATATCACAGTGATTATATAGGCATCTGATGTCACGCTCATGCGCTCCCAAATCATCTCACAAGTGCGCTCGCATATATATGTTTAACAATTAACATTTTAGGAGTGAATACATATGCTTAGATGCCTGTGACAGCATGTCAGCAGTTCAGACAATTTTCTACGAGAGAAAAACAGGTGAGGACAAAGCCTACGACAGCTCCCGACCCAACGTGATTTTTGTCCTGGCACACGTTCAAGTTCAAGGTTTTGCGGAAATGGTAAATGCCGAAAATTGCACCCATATTTTGGCGTACGCCGAGTTGATAAATGAGGGCCTTAGTGTCTCCATAGGGAACCACTGCTGGTTAAATGATTGGCTTAGGAATGCATGAATTTAAGTCTCCATGGGGGAGTAATCATCACATGGAGTGATGTGAACTATCCATTAATGTTCGACTGGCTGAGTGGCAAGGCTTTCTTTTGTCATCAATATTTAACATAAATTATGGTAAAGCAATGGGACCAGTCCTACTTTGTGTGCTGCGAAGCAGCCTTCATCCTTCTCCAGGGCCTTCTTGACATATTCAAAGGCCTCGTATGTCAGCTTCTTCTTCTGGTCAGTGGCCACGTCTGACATCTGGGACAGGTCACGAGACGCCCGTGCCAAACGCCACAGGAACTCTGCATTTTCACTGGACACACACACACCATCATCATTTTTGGTTGTACAGCTCCTCCAGACTGGGCAGCCGACATCCAGTGATGCGCTCGGCCGAGCGCACCACCCTCCTGAGAGCCTTGTGGTCTCTGATATAGACCTAGTCCTAGGCCTAGTGGCTTTCAATGGCAGCTTTATTTGTCTGATTGTGTAATAATCCAAACTAACTGCGATGTAATTAGACACTGAGCTATGAAGGAAGGAATTTTTCCAGAGCACAAAAGACCTACTCATCAAAATGGCTTACTGGAGTGGATTATTATGAGCCTTTGTGTGACCGAGTTCACTAAAGACTATGAAGGCCCGACATTCAAACAGCCTTTCCCCCACGGCTATCCGGCTCCTCAACGCTGCTGGTGTCCCTCCCTGACCGCCTTCTATCCTCCCTCCATCCCCACTCAGAGTGGAATGGACTGACTTGTGCTCTGAACTGACCTGAACACTTGAATTCTCCACACTTTATATTTATTCACTATTCATTGCACTGTTGTTTTTGTCTTGTCCTGTTTTGCACTTGTCCTAATGTTGTAACTGCACTCTGCTGTCCACCAAACCAAATTCCTAACATGTTTACATGTCATGGCAATAAAGGCTTCTGATTCAGACAGATGACTGATTAAATTAGCAAAGAAACATAACAAATGCAGATACTTCTATACAGATATACTGCATGATACAATTAATAACATCCCATGATTTGGGGCATGCTGAGATGCAATGCATGGCAGGAGAAAAAGATCTAAGTGAGTCAGACTGTTAGCAAGTTACCAACTAAATAGATGTTATAGTAGGTAAGTACAATAAATCACACACATTCACCTACTTAAAGCCAGGTGCCGGGCCAAGATTATAACAATAGAAAACAGGTAAGGTCCGCACACTGGATATTGCTCCAAAGATTTTTTTTTTTTTTAATGAAAGTAAGAGTGACAAAGGACAAAAAGGCTGGTGGTCCTTTAACAGAAGAAATTATAAGCCAGTAAGGAACCTGGCTCAAAATATTGATTGATGATGATTTAATGATTTAATCAGGGAGACACTGGGCTGTATTTTGAGTGTCTTAAGTACCAGGTCTTATTACTTAACTTAAGACCTGGAGGCGTGGCCAATGCTGTTTAGCTATTTTGAGTGGCCAAACAGCATTGGCCACACCTCCAGGTCTTAAGTTAAGTCATAAGACCTGGTACTTAAGACACTCAAAATACAGCCCACTATGTGGTAATAGTGTGGGGGGGAAAGTGATACTCTTACCTGTCTTTGTACTGTATCAGAAGCTGATAGAGTTTCTCTGTCTCTGCGCAGCTGTACAGATAGTCCGCCTGCTCCAAAACCTCCTCTGCTCACATGTAAAATACAATACCAAGCTTAGGTTGCACTTTTTTAATGGCAAAATCTGCTGCATGATATCTCACTGTGTGTGCAGACAACAATAGGCATAGCCTACCTCTTTCTAATGCAAGGACCACAGATGTACCACCGTGTACCCTCTGGTAAGCCTCAAACCCCAGGTAAGAGAACGTAGGTAGGCTCAGTAAGAATGCAGCTCTCCGACACCCACCCTGTGTAGGACAGAGAGATGGTCATAGTCACAATAATACCACCCACAGATTACACACTCTACTGTGGGAATGATGTAAAACCTGTTTTAGGCCAGAATGAACAACCTGAATGTCATCGTAATAACTTAAACTAAGACATAGGTAACTCTGGATCAAGGCATCAGGCCAGTTTTTGTTTTCTTCTTTTATCAGCACCCATGGTTTAGTCCACACTCAAAACCACATCTACAAATATTTTGTGCCAGGGACCTCAGTAAGAGATTTGTGTTATTTAACAATATTTATTTATTTATATATATATATATATATATATATATATATATATATATATATATATACACATATATATACATATATACACACTTTTTGAATTATGTTTTTTTTTTTTATTATTATTTTAGAAAGCAGCAGATATACAAGCTCTCAACGAGTGGAATCGCTTCGTTGAGAACTTGTAGATTGGCTATTTACATTTCAAATAGACAAATTATATGAAAATAAAGAAGAGGATCCAAGGCACTCTGTTCCAGTGAAGTGAAAAAAAGCCTTTATTGTAAGCTTCAAGGCATGGCAAAGAACATTACACAAAAGGGAGGATCAACGCGTTTCGGCAATCAGCCTTCGTCAGGGTCCCATGGCCCTGAGCCAAATTATATATAGGTTTAAAGTGCATTTTGATGGACCACTGTGCTGTAGTAGCCTGCTTGACTAGGACATTTAAAGGACAAAGCTATAGGTCACTCTGGATCAAGGCACAGAGCCAGTTCTTTTATCAGAGTTGGTTTAGACTTCGGAATTTGATTGTGTCATTTACTAGTGTTATTTATTGTTATTAGGCTTTCTCCCAGACCAATTTAGCAATGATCAGTCACAGTCTCACATATGATGGCATAATATAAAACAGACTGCAATAGTAATCAAATTAACAACAGTCTTCAACTATTTAAAAAAAAAAAAGGCCTTGAAATCTGCCACAAAATGCCAAATATTGCAAGACTACTACCTCAAAGCATCTTAAGGTAATTGACACTGCTACAGATAACTCCCTGGCTGTAACAATACCCCACTGCCCTTTAACCTACATACCGGGGTAGCTCACTACAAGCACAGCATCATCAGAGTAAATGCAATGAATTATATTTCCAAACGCAATCCAAGCAGAGCTAATATTGCCTTTGTGCAGTCAGCCAATAAAATAAGACAGGAAATAATGAAACTCATGACATGACGCAGCATGCGAATTAGAAAAACAAGATTGTTTCACATCATGTTTACACTTACAATAAGATTAATCTCCTTCAAAGCTCTCCAGTGTTGCAGATTGTTCCATTTAAGCCAGTTTGTTTTACTGACATTCAGTGAGACCAAAGTCCTGGCAACAGCAGCACTTCTACAGAGAGCTGCAGCAGCCATCCTGTCATTCTGTCAAGTGTCAACAATACTACAGTGACACAGACAGGTAGATTATATTTATGAACATGTTCGTGAAGCGTTCAAGAGCACCATAAACTAAAAACGTTGAGAAACGACAATAGCCATTTTTACATTACAATATTACAGTTAAAGTTAAATCAACGTCATTGATTCTTGTATATCTGTCATCGCGCCGCGTTGTCTGCTTGTTGCGATCGATAGATAAAAATCGATAACGTTCGAGAGCAAATTGACGATGTTTACTTTGTTGTATCGCAACAGTTGTGTGTCTTTAACATCTTGAATGCACCCTGGATCTGTTTGCTTCCCAAAAACATTCCGTCGGTGGGAAACAAAGGACGAACCATTATGGTTCCGGGTTCACATGGGTACATTTAGCCCACGATAATATATATAACCTTTCCATTTGTTGCTGTTATTTTAGTATATCCTACAGACAGAAAGGTTTACATGCCCCCGCAATACTGCAACCATAATAAGATATAGGAATGAACTGCTCGTATATTGTATGTACGAGTACGCGTGACTATTAGTCACACGACGGTTACGCCCACTCCATGGTTGCGGTAATTCACGTCAACAAAAACCACACCACCACACACACACAGCTGTTATTTGGCATCACACCGCTATACGTGCCTGGGGCCTGGGAAGTCCGACTGCAACACCAGGACAGAGCACACACAAAAACTACATTTTCAAGTCAAAGGAAACACTTTCGGGTAAGGATTCGGTTCTCATTATAATTTCCGTTGGGAACTTTGTTGGTGTTAACTTAATTTGTTGTCTCGTCTCATTCTTTATCTGGGTGGGTGTCTGGGACTGGGTGGGCACTGGGCAGTGGGCTATGCTTGTATTCCTACCCAATTAGCTTTAACGTTGCTGACAACCTTATAGTTTACAATACAAGCTAATGTTGTTTGTTGTTAACGGCATTAAACGGGTTTTGCTTTTTTATATGGGGTTTATATGCGTTTTACATTATACAATGAATGATACAGAACCTGTTGTAAATAATGTGAGATTTAATTTGACTCACATCCCTGGCTAGTATCCACACATAATCTTCTAACTATACTTAATCACTCTTCTTAAGCTGTATATAAAATAATCAGATATAATGTGTTTGTGTATGTAATTTTCTCTTTAGTATACAGTTTGAACCATATCTGCCTGTTTCTCTCCTGCCTTTGGTTTTGCTTACGTGCAACCAGCACGATTGTTTGATTGATTGATTTAAATATTTATTAACAGTTTGCAGAATTACAGTACATTTCAAGCACAAACTCAATACAAAGACTGTTAACTGTGAGTGGACGACCCAATTAAGCATTACACTTGTTTACAAGAGGGTCCACCATGTTCAATTCATCAAAACATTTAGAGACGTACAAATAGACACTTATAGTCAAAGAACAGAACAGATCATGAATTCATCATAAAGGAGGTAAAAAGGGAAAAGAAACATATACAGTGAGGGGAAAAAAGGGGGGAATGGGTCATGGGTCTGTCCACAGTTTCAGTTTAATACACACATTACACTTTACATCTTTACTCACTTGCTTCCAAGGAACTTACATGAGCTACAACAAAATAAATAGACTGACAAGTGAACAACATACCATTACCTAGCATCTTATGTTTATAACATAACACACTAAACCAAAATGGTGCTAACTACATAGCACTAAAAGTGTAATAGCTTGAATTTATATATCACCTTATCATTAACCCTAAGACGCTTTACATAACAAACAATGAACAAACAACCAACCAAACAAAACAACTACTTGCCGTAAGCCTGAGAGAATAGGTGTCTTTTCATGGCAGCCTTAAATCTCCATTGGGATAGATAGATAGTTCCTCAGGGTGGGCTCTGCCACACAGAAGGCTCTGTCCCCAAAGGTTCGCTTGCTAGTCTCTCTGGGGGATAGAGTGGAGGTCCAAGTCTGTGGACTGCAGGTTCTCAAGCACCATCATTTGACAAAGGTGCTCTGTGGCACCTCCATAACGTTACCTGTGGTTTGTGCTGCTGATGTCATAACTAAAGGTTTATACCTTGCTACTGTCTCTGTTCTGCATCAGGCAGGATGATTGTAAATGGCATGACAGTCACGTCGTCCATTGTGTGATGCCTTACCAAGGGGGCTATGCACTGGAATGGTATTTGACCTCCAGAGCTTCTTTGTCTGTCTGGACTGTGATGACTAGTCTGGATTAGGGAGGCAGACAGTAACAAAACAGGCCAGTTGGGTCCAGAGAAGCGGGTGAGGATTCTGGGTGGATGGAGAGGGGTGCGGCCAACTAGCCTGGTTAACCATCCCGTCAATCACAGGGCCCTGAGTGAGCACAGACACTGATTGGCTCCTCCACTTTTTGGTTTCTGCAAGACGCCCATCGAGCGCTTGGGGCCTGACCAGTTTGCAGAAGACACATGGTAATTGTGAATTCACGCGACCAGGATGGTTTACCAGGCTAGGTTGCAGCCCACTTGTATGAACTTGCAAAATAACATTTCACATTCCGGAATGAGTCAGGACTCGTATATCTTACTTACGGTCATGTAATGTGACTTTCCTTGTACAAAATGCATACTCTTTGTGTAATGATGCTCCGATCAATCGGCCATCGATCAGTGATCGGCGATATTCACTCCAAATTACTCAATCTACCCTATCTGTGATCGGCAATCTGGAAAAAATTATCTTTCATACAATTGAAGTGGTATAAAAGTCATCTTTGTGACAGGCCTAAACATTCTCCCCTTCCTCCCCCCACACACAGGAACAGTGTTGACGTGGGTTTCCCCCTTACGCACAAGATCAGTATCGGCCGATAAAACTTCAGAATAAGCCGTGTGTGACATCTTCTTCTCCCAACCCACGCATGCTTATAGTTAATTTGTGAGCTTTCAGATGAATTAACAGATTATCATAACGGTTACCTGTGTTTGTGTTCAACAGCCATGGCTACAGGTGGAGGACCCGTGCCTGGCCTGGGGCCTAATCAGTGTGTGACCAAGGTGGAGCTTACCATCTCATGTGAACATCTTCTGGACATGGATGTCTTCTCCAAGTCAGATCCGCTGTGTGCTATGTACATGAATGCCACAGGGTCCCAGTGGCATGAGGTTAGTCCTTAGTAGCAAGCCAGAGGGGTTAAAAGTCTACCTTTTAATTTGGTTTCAGTAAACCATGCGATGGGCACGTTTCCATTATGTGCTCAGTATTAATATTATTTTTTAAATAATTCACATTTTATTTTCTTCATGGCAGTTTGGTCGCACAGAGATGGTCCTGAATTGTCTCAATCCAAAGTTTTCAAAGAAGTTTGTCATGGACTACTACTTTGAGATGGTGCAGAAGCTGAAGTTCTGCCTTTACGACATCGACAGCAACAGCCATGACCTCGGAGAAGCCGACTTTCTGGGGGAACTGGAGTGCACATTGGGCCAGGTGAGCAGACGTTGACAGACGCATATCTTTTATTAAACTTTTACATTTAAGACAATTAGTTGATGCTTATACAGAGCAACAGCATTAGTTCACTTAGAATGCCAACTAACTTTTAGGGGGCTAATTAAAGGTGGCCTTACACTAGCCGATAATCGAGCATTTTTGACGCTCGGGGGGTGCCCCGAGCGTCAAAAATGCTCAAAGCGCGATCGGGATCGGCCCGATCAACATCAAGAATGTTTGATATTCCGATTATCTTATTTGTTCTATTCAGTTCAGTTGATAAGGCCAACAAACTTTTAGGGGGCTAATTTAGTTAATTATTTGCTCTATTCAGTTCAGTTGATAAGAAGTCACGAGACATGGCCAAAGCTTTTCCGGGGGTCCCCAGCCAAAAACAAAAAAAACAGCTCAGTGGTCAGTGTCTGCCCTGAGACTGGGAGGTCGTACATCACGCTGCCTCACGCTACAGAAACAGGAGATAGGCTCCTGCCCTATGGGCCTCATGGCTCGGCAAGGCTACTACTACCAGCCAAAAAGGTTGAGAACCCCTGTCCCGAGGTATACTGACCGCAATACTTCAGTCTGTAATTTTATATTTCTAATTTCCCGAATCACCTAAATTCTTAGAACAGAAAATACTTTTTTGTGTCCAGGTAGCACTCTGACTTACTTATATTTAAGATATATGAGATGGTTGTATATCTTTTTGTCTCTATCACTAGATGAGAAGGAGATATCGGGATATAAAAGTCTAGATAAGAGCTTAAGGTGAGCCTATGCTATGTAGCTGTTCCTTAAATGGTACTTCAGTGATTTTGATTAATATATTTGTTATTTTTGTGCCCAGATTGTGTCCTGCAAGAGGCTGACTCGACCACTACAGATGAAGGACAAAAGTTCTGCGGGCCGTGGAACCATCACAGTGAGTAGAATCCTCACTACTACATCTTCACCCTGATGATGAATTGAATTTCATAATACATTTCCTTAGAATCTATGTATATAATCATTGTATTACAGCATCAATCAATCAATTTTTATTTATATAGCACATTTCACAGTTCCAAGTGCTTCACAGAAAGCAAAAATATAACAAGAAAGAGCAAAAACATAACACTGGGGCTCCACCGGGCGCGTCAGCATCACCGTCAGGGAATGTTCCCTTTTTAATCAATGAAGGGCTCCACTGCCCGCGTTGCGTGACTGCATTAAAATTGCCCCGGTTCGTTTTTTGACGGAGACGCAACGCGTCCGGTGGAGCCCGGCGTAACAAGAGAGCATCAACTACATATAATCAATCAATCTTTATTTCAGACCCAGGAGGATCCATATCACAAACAATACAATATAACAGTAAATACAAAAATAAAAAGGTACATATATGCACATATCCCACACTGTTCAGTTTCTGACATACAGACATGTGCGCCAGTGGTTCCACAGTCTCGATGAGAACCTGAGTGAACTGCGTTTAGGGTCCGTTATTACAGCAATGATGTCGTTTATTGACTCAGATGCCCTACACATGAATCTGTACATAAGGTTACGTAGTACAGCAGAGCAGGTAGGTACTCCGACACTAACAAACATCTGGCTAGCACTGGAGCTTCTTGGCACTCTCAACAGCAGCCTCATACAGTCATTATAGGCCACTGTGAGACAGTCTTCTGATGCTGCTTTGTCTATAGCGGCACCATAGGTGTGCAGTATACAGCGGTGTACAGAAGGATCTAAAGAGCGATATCTTCACAGGAACCGAGCACATGCTACATTTGCGACACAGCATGTTTGCTTGGGCATACAGCTTCCGTCGCTGTCTATAGATGTCCTTGTCATCTGAGAGATCATCAGAGATGATATGGCCCAAATAAGTGTACTCGCTGCACACACTAAGAGCAGTGCCAGCCAAATGGAAGTCAGGAAAGGCTGAATGTCTGTCTTCCCTACTTCGGATTATCATTATTTTACTTTTCTTAGCATTGTATTTTATATTAAAATCAAGACCATACTGTGAGCATACTTCCAGAAGCTGTTGGAGACCAGCACTATACGGACTGAAAATGACCAAATCATCAGCATAGGTGGTTAATTAGTGAGTCACCAACCCTACACCCTGTACCACATGTATTTAAAGACAATGATAAGTCATTCATATAAACATTAAAAAGAAAAGGAGATAAAATTCCTCCTTGACGGACACCATTGATCACATGAAAGGGAGCAGACATTGACTTCCCCCATTTTACACTCATGGTCTGGTGAGCATACCAGAACACCAGGATTCTGACTAAGAACCTGGGGACCCCTCTTTGTATCAGTTTAGAAAAAAGCTTTTCATGATTAATGCGGTCAAATGCCCGGGAAGCATCAATGAAAGAAACAAACATTGTAGAGTTCTGCCTACCATATTTATCTAAGATCTCTTTGAGAGCAAAAATACACAAATCAGTGCCATGTTTTCTTTTAAAGCCAAATTGATTATCAGCAGACAAAATTGACCTCTCTAATCTACTCAGTAGAATTGTCTCAAGTACTTTGGACATAACACTGGCCAGGGCTATTGGCCTATAATTATCTGAACTGTTTACCTTACCCACTTTATCTTTAATGACCGGCACAAGTACCACAGAAAGCATGGAAACAGGTAAAAACCATAGAGTATATATATAATAGAGACTGAACTGGCGCGAAGCTCCGCCCCCCCAGCTATTCATGTCAGTGGAAGTTGCTCAGTGGCGTTTTGAAGCACCCGGAAGACTGCCGGAAGTCCCTCCCAGGACCTCAACTTTGAGGTCCTGAGTGACGTAGGGCAACCGAGCGCTCAACGTTAAAGCCCAGCTGCACGGGGTTTCCCGGTCATGAATCCACGGGTCCGCCTGTAGTCCCTCCTCCTACCACTAGGACCCAGAGCTTCAACGTTGGAAAGTCTGCCTGCCCCCTTGGTAAAAACCCATGTGTAAAAAAACCTCTAAAACACATGGCCACCAGAGGGCACAGTGTCCTACTGGCAAGTTTGAGATGTTCCGCTGTTAGGCCTTATAGGCCTATCTCACAGCCCGTTTTTCACGCCCACTTCCGGTAAATAGTGGTGACTTTAACATGAGCATTTACACGTTTTTTTCTCTGGAGAATCTAAGTACATTTTCTAATGTAAAAATGTGACAGACCAATATTATTATGAAGCAAACAATATGGTAAATCAGCTCGAACAGATAGAACAAACCTTACCTTGAGAAAACAAAAGTTGTAGACTTCTTAAATTACCTCTGTTAACATGAAGCGTCTATGGAGTGACGTCACGCTATCACCACTAACCCCGAAAGGGGGCGTATTAAGGGGGGCGGGGAAATTCTGTGAGATAGGCTTATCTCCTAGCTTCAATACTGCTTCAAGAACTTCTGCACGTGTAACAATCATCTCATCATTAAAATCAACATTTTCAACTACAAACAGTTCACTTTTTACACAGTTGAATAGCTCTGAATACTGCTTCTTCCATAGCTGTGAAATCTCATCCGAACCACTCACACCATCTATATTCGATGGGAGAGAGGTTTTATTTATCATTTTTATTTCCTTCCAGAAATCATTCACATTATTATTTTGCAGTTTCTTTGCCAGTGAGTCTGACCTCATTATATTTTCATTTATTTTAATAAACCGAAGGGCATATTTAAAATTAGCATTAGTGCGTCTATTTTTTCCAGACTTCCTGAAAGCCCTTCTAGCCTCAGCATGAAGCTCTTGAACATGATCATTCCACCCAGGCTTAGTAGCATATACTTTACATCCATGTTTGTAGAGAGGCCTACTGGAAATACAGAGAGACTCCACAATAGCTTCATACAGGGAAGATAATTCCTCACAGTGTTGCATATTCTTACAGTTCATGTCCTGACACAATAAAGTATCTTTAGGTAGCTTAATCTTACCCAGCAGAGCATCAGAAAGATTCACATATTTATCTAGATCTTTCTTGGTTAGTTTAGACCAATTAATTCTGCCTGTACTTGAGCTGTACTGTTCTTTGTCTATATAGAAGTGTCTATTTGTACGTCTCTAAATGTTTTGATGATTTGAACATGGTGGACCCTGTTGTAAACAAGTGTAATGCTTAATTGGGTCGTCCACTCACAGTTAACAGCCTTTGTATTGAGTTTGTGCTTGAAATGTACTGTAATTCTGCAAACTGTTAATAAAATTTTCAATCAATCAATCAATCAAGCTGTTATCCACAGGCAGCAGCAGTAGTAGTAGTAGCAAAACAAGTAGTAGCAAATAGTAGTAGTAGCAAAACAAAAGAAGCAACTAAAACAGGAAACGGACATGCTGATCTAAGTAAAAGCAATGCTAAAGAAAGAGGTGTGTCTTTGGTGGTCTAACTGAAACCGTTTTGTAACATCTTGAAAACAGGTCACTATGTTGCCAGTAATAGAGAACATATTATAGTCTGAACTATGCCAACCGTTTTTCAAAAAGAGAGGGTCAATAATAGAGAATCATCAGTTTCAAGAATAGATGCTTTGGTTCTATGTAGATGTATAGGCTAAATTCAAAATGTGTGTTTTGGCATGGTGTCATAAATGGATTGATTGAAAGTACCACCGCTGCAATTTTATAACATGTTTTCTAGGCATGCACTGATGTATCGGCCACATCGGTATCGGCCGGTATTTGCCGTTATCGTTTATCGGTCATTATCGGTATTGGCAAATAAAACTGACATTAACCGATGCCATTAGCCGAAGCATACATTTTGTGTTGGCTATGTTGGTGTGCCTACCAAGCCGCAGATTCTGAACAATTATTTATTGTATTGAAGATATATTTTATATATTGCTGTGTAGGATCACTCCCATGCCTGTGAGGTAACGAGCCAAGAACATTGGAAGGTGGAAAACAGCCGTTACAATCATTGATATTGATAACGATCACCTTATCGATCAGGCTTATCGAGCCAGGTTCTTATCGAGCCCACGATCAAGCATTTTCTATTATTTTGTGGAAAGACAGGAGACAATAATAAATTCTGAACAGAACCAGTATCTTTTACTAGGGCCTTCAAGGCAATTGACCTTTTTACCAATAAAATAATATTAAAGAAACTGTTAAACTTAAAAAGTGTTATTTTGTTTACCATGGCAGCACTGGTTGGCAGGTATCAATACACTTTTAGACCGACATGTTTGTGCCAGCATGGATGATTACATTTATTTCTTGATAAATATATGACGAGAAATCCTGATTGTTAAAAATTGCATATTTGTTGGGAATAGAAAATACACAGAGGAGCTCAATTTCTTTTTTATGTTATAGGTCCTTTCATGCATTTTTAGCCAGGGACCCTTTAAAGACTACATGAACTGGGGTGGAAACTGGAAACCCAATATCATATTATGAATTAAGCGACCTCGGTGCACGCATCCGCCTGGGTGCGGTGGTGGTGGTTAGTAAAAACAGAAGTGCTGGGGACTGGGGTGAGAAGTGAGTTGCTTAACATGTTGTAGTTTCCCAACCACCGCTGTGGTCACCTTATCACCTAAATCGTAGTTGCAACTTCTTGTAACTACTTGCACCATTATTCCAGACCGCTGCATAGATACAATTTCTAGAGTTGCTAATTTTAACAACTTTTCAGAAAAACATAATTTTGTCTGAGCCATCTATGCCTTCCATTTTCCAAAGAGAGATGATCAATAATAAAACTATGTATAAAAAATTAAATCACACCCGTGTGAAGTGAGGGGCGCTCTTATCATCATACACCACCTCATTCTGGCCAATCACAATTTGCATCCTCACTTTTGTCTTCAATGTTTGTGTTTACACACTTTTGTCTTCAATGTTTGTGTTTACACAAACCTTCAAAGCTGGACATAGGAGGGGCTAGCGCCCCTCTAAAAAAGTTTGAACTGAATCCCTCATTCCAATTTAGAAAAGTGTGTTTTGGCATGGGGTTATGAATGTGGTGATAACAAACAGAAAGCTACCACTATTGCAATGCTATCACATATTTTCTAGCACTAGGGGTGTATACTTTCCCAAAAATCACTGAGAATTATTCCCCGCAGATGGTACTGATGGCCCAAATGTGGGGTCCTGGCTCACAGACTACATGTTGTTAAAACCATTTTGCATGGGAAAACTAGATAACTAGTTGTATGAGTGTAACCTCCTGTTTTTAAATTACATCTCTTCTTTTATAGATATGTGCTGATGAGATCACTGACAACAGAGTGGCCAATTTTGAAGTATTTGCCCGGAAATTGGACAAAAAGGTACTGAAGTTTATTTGTGACAGTCCACACCGATGCAACTACTTGCAACCATTATCCCCAATGGCAGTTGCAAGGAGTTTCATTGGTGTGGACTGTCCTTAAAACGTTTTATTTGATCTTATTGCAACTGGTTGCATTGGTGCAGTTTGGCTCACAACGGCTTCCTGTCAATATTAACGTGAGCTATACCTTTTCAGTATTTGTGGTGGTCAGACCCATTCCTGGAGATCTACAAGAAGGCAGAAAATAAATGGCAACTGGCCCACAGAACAGAGGTAAAGAAACTCAATACAGACTCACACACTCTTAACAAAGTTAAAGAAAAGTGGCAGAAAGAAAATGTATAAAATATGAAATTGAGTGTTGATGTAGAATGTAGGGGTTAGGCAGTATAATAATGCATGATTATGAAATCATTGCACGCAGTCTGTTTGTCTGATTTGCATTAAAAAAAAAACTAAAAAAACGGGCGACATACATTTAAAAATTAAAAAATATATTTTAGACTTATGCTAAGTCTTGGCTTATTGGCATTGATCCTAGATATGTGTTTACCTTGCTTATTGTTGCTGTCAATCAAACGCAGTTCGATTCCTGTGCATATGCAAATGTAAGAATTGCATCATTCTGTATGCACCTTTAAGGTATACTTTAATGTATACCTACCCATTTTGGGCGGGAACCCCTTTTGGTGTTAGCATTATGTTATGCTTTAGCTATTGAAAAATAGCAGATCTACAAGCTCATAGCGCGCCACCGAGTGGCGCGCTACGAGCTTGTAGGTCTGCTATTTTTGAAAAATCGAAGAACGACTTAGAAACATAGCTTTTTCAGAAAACTGTCAGGATGTAGAAGACATTTATAGAATCTGATCTCAGGTCAAAATGGGTTAAGGTCTCTGCACACTGCTGCGTTTTTCTGCCATTTTTCCAAAAAACCTTTACTGTTCCTTTCTTCCTGCAGGTGGTTAAGAACAACCTGCATCCAATATGGAGACCCTTCAAGATCCCCTTACAGTCTCTCTGTGGTGGAGACATGGAGAGGCCAATAAAGGTACAAAACACACACGCACACACATGTCTAGCAATAATCTGTCTTTTCGATGTACATAATTATTTAAAATAACAGACCATGTAAATTGCATCTTTTTAACATAATAACAATGCATCCTCCTGAAACCATAATTCTACTACTACCTCTGGTGTTTTTGGAATAGTTTGTAATGGCTTAAGTTAACATTGTACTCTCTAACATACTAACGAACTGAATTCATGTGACTTTCATTTGACATTACACTATTCCCACCAGCTTTTCACGAAGGGGCATTTGCCTGACAAGCTGGATATGTGTGTGTATGCCTTATTCCCAGAAGGTGCGCATTTTTCTTTGTCCTATTTTCCCCCAATAAATCAACTTAAAGCTACAATCGTATTATAATAAGATTATATAATTATAACTTATTATAATTCATTATTTTTATTTTAACCAATCCGTATGGTATACAATGTTAAATTCTGTAGGTGATACGTTTTTGTTAAAATTAGTGTTAAATAGCTCTATATTTTGATATTAATCATTGTTCAATACCAGGGGTCTTCCCATCTTTCAGGCTCTTGAGTAAACACAAAATACTTTTTCCTGAAATTATATGTTTTTCTAAAGAACTGGAGAGACAGGAAGACCCCATGTTAAGGTAGCTCTTCGCCAAACAGCTAGACTACTTCAGATTACTGTAAACTGGCTGTCAAATTATGTTTTTTTCCACACCTAGAAAAGGTGTGAAAAAAAGTTGCTGAATGCACACAACTCTTCGCACCTTCCATTACGTGTGAAAGTAAGTTTGTGAATGCACCTGAGAGCTGACAAAAATAGCCCATGGCTTGAAGTCTTTTTCAACATGCTATCTGATGGTCGAAGGGGAAGCATCGACGGTCGTAGGGAAGCATGAAAAGCTTCCCTGCGACGCAACAGTGTACCCACCGCCCATTCAACAGCAGATTTTCGGCAACAGATGCTTTTCAACGTTGGTGCGGTGAAGAGCTACTTTACTGAACAACACTGTATAACAATAATTATGAATAGAAATATTCATGATGCACATGCATGACATCTGTCTTCTGTATTTAACACATTAAGAGCAGTGGGCGTTCCGGGGGCAGTGCCAGGGTTGCAGTTAGGTGTTAATTGTCCTTCAGTTTCCCAGATGGCTCTACCGTGTGATTTAATACGACGGGCCGGTTGCGTAAAGTTCCGCCCGCGGGCCGCCACCTGTCTCTGTTTGGCCCAAAGTAGTAGGGTCACGGGTGCCCATAGGTGCACACGTGGCAGGGCATTCTCACATCCACATTCTGGCAACCAGCTCTGTAGCGTGCATCGTTAGTCATTAGACTCCCAGTCCCAAACCACACCTCCCGCATTCGAATCCCGCTGCCGTCACTATTTTTGCAAACAACCGCAGACTAAACTAGTATATTTTGGCCGATTAAAGTATAGTTTTAGACCACGACGGAGGGGTGCCGTCTCTAGCGAACTTGTGTCATGAGAGACACCACTGAGCGAGCGAGTTGCAGTGTCGAACGTTGCGAAGTTCGCTAGAGTCGACTCAGCCCCGTTCGAGTTGCAAGCCGATAGGCACAGAATAGTAAATTATTACAGCCCCAAGGCAATGCCAACACTGACCAATATTTCCCACCTCGGCGCAAAGACGGGTAGTGTTAGTAGGCCAATCATAGGCAGGCGGGAGCGGGTCTTTACGCAACCGGACCGCAATTTTGAATCACGCGGCTCTACCCATTCGGCCATGTACTTACTTACTTAGGCCTTTAAATTCCCTGAGGAACATAGGCCATTAATGAGACTCCTCCATCCCCTTCGGTCTTGTGCCCTCCGCTCCAGTTGTTGCCATGACAGTGGTTCTTCTCCGGCCATGTGACCCTGTAATATAATATAACTGCATTGGTTAGAGTGCCCCCCCCCCATCTTCTTTTGAGAAATGTAGACCCTGGTGTTGGGTAGGACACTGGTTGACAGTGTCAATAAAGTTATTTGAAGCAAGGCCACCCCAGTAGGTTAAAAACACCCCGAATGCCCGGGGTTATTTAATCCATTAAATCATAGCGCCCAGCGATTTATAGCAGTGGAGCACATTTAGCGACGGACCGGATGCTATCCCGGATCTGGCTGAAGTAGCTTGATGTATCCAAAACACTCAATGAGATCGACAACAAGGTATGATTAATTCTAACGCGACTAGCGATGGGACCGCGATGGGAACACATCACCTTTTCTTAGAATTGGACGGAATGATTTAGATCAAGAGTTATTCACGTTTTAAGATTTTCGATCTCGTCGGCTAAAATGGGGGGAACATTTTCGATGACGTCCCACCGGAAAATAACATTGAATGTTGCGCAACAGACGCTCCCAGCCTGTGGAGCGATGCGATCGGTTTTGATATCAATAATCTCTGTCCTTTTGATCAATCTCCGTCCTGAGCACTGGCCGTTAGTAATTGATTGAACGGAGAACTCCGTCCTTCCCGCTCAGGGTGTTAACTTCCTGCACCCGGCATCCGACCCGAGGTCCTTTGCTGCATGCATCATGTCATCACCTCTCTCTCCCGCCTTCCTGCCTGGTATAAATTATTTAAAAGCGTGCAACAGATTGGACATTAGATGCAACGCCATCTTTATTGTAGTTCGGACATTGTTGCAATTACCTGTCTTTGTTAGGAGAGGGAGACGACTGACAAAATACTCACCGATTGTAGCTTTAATTTTATGTATTTTAAAGACTTGTACTGTGCATAAAATGTGATTGCTTTAAGATTCGTTTAACTTTTTGGAATGTAACTGATAATCCAAGTAGATTAGCTGTAGTTTGTGTATCTTTTATTTTGTAATTCTAGTCAGAGGCGTCATTTCAGAAAAAAACGACATGGCAAAATCACCGCTTAAGCCCCAGCTAAAAAATACGGAATATTGCTTACAAGTCTACACAGCCTGTGTGGTATGAGTTTATAGATCTGCTATTTTTGAAAATAAAATTAATTTATTTTCAAAAATTCGGCTAAAAGAATTCTAATTCTAATTCGGCTAAACAAACCGAATTAGAGGTTAAATGCAAACGCTAGGTGGTGGCAGCTGGGACACCAAATGATGCCCCTGATTATAGAGCATGAGTACAATCCAAACTTGTGTGAGTGCAATTCAAACTTTTCAGAGAGTGGCCTGGAGACAGGCCTGGAGACAGGAGGAGCAATGTGGATGGCTGGTGTTGATAAGGGGGTTGAAAAGGGGATCTGAGGATCAGATTGTGACACAGAACAGAAGTACAAAAACACAACAGTATTTAAAACTTTAAAAAATAGCAGATCACACATCACAACAGATGCAATTCGTTGTGAGCTTGCAGGTCTGCTATTCTTTTTTCGACTGTAACTACTCGCCCAATATAGGTTAAGTGATCTATCAGTCTGACTTTTTCAATACCAAATTGAATCCTGATCCACAATTAAATTAACGATTATATAATCGTAATAAGCAAAAATAAATAAAAACATAGGACTGAGATACCATTAGGGCGATATAATTACAGTACATAACATACATACATACATAACCGTACATAAAGATAAATCATAGCAAAAGTCAACCATCCATATTACTGGAACTTTTATTTTGTCATCTCCTAAGTTTTTCTGTTTGCCACCAGGTTTTATGTTACGACCATCACGAAAATGGCTCCCATTCACTGATCGGCGAGTTTGAGACTACACTCCCACAAATGCAAGAAGGAACACACCTTTCCCCGGTGAGTATTACAGTCTATTGCAATTTAATGCATTATTTATTAAATATGTATTAATATTATATTTATTATTCAGAAATACTAATTGACACAAACATGGGGCTGTTCTTTTTCTTTCCCAGGCTGAATTTCCATGTATCAACAGAAAGAAGTCGCACAAGAAGAGAGGCTATACAAACTCGGGGGTCATAGGCATCAAGCAGTGTCAGGTAGGTAATGGTGAGATGGGTTTATAATCATACAGCGTACATTACTTCAAGATGGCTTTATTTTATTTGATGTTTAACCTTACAGGTGGTGAAGGAGTATACCTTCCTGGATTACATCATGGGAGGCACTCAGCTCAATTTCACAGTGAGTTTATGAATATAATATATAAATGATTTTCTATTTGACTGTACAAATGAAGATTGATTTGACTGACTGACTGACTGATTTTAATTGTTGACATGGTAATGTAATTATACCAGTAAGACGCCCTGAGGGCGAGAAGCATGGACGCATCCGCCTGGGTGCCGTGCGAGCGCTGGCGCTTTGGAATGGGGGGTCAGATCAACATATGAAATTAATTTTGTACTGGCCATATATGGAGCCTGTCTTGAGTGTACAGGGTTTGATGAGGTCAGATCAACATGTGGAATGTCAGAACAGTTTAAACAGAAGAAAACCAGCACTCACGGCAATAGCTTTTAAGGTACTTATTTATTTTACCATTGGTAGGTTGGGTATGGTATGCTGCAAACAACCATCTGACCGTGCACCCGGTAAAATGATTAAAGTGAGTGAGACGAGATGGAGTCGTGCATGCTGCCTTCTATTCGGAATGTCAGAACAGGTCAGCTCCATGGCAATCTGAGAATCCCATCGTCAAATATTCGGGAAAACAGCGGCCCCTGTTGTTGACGTGAGGCAACAGTCTGTCTTGAGAGACTAGCTCCATGGAGATCTAAGGGTGGCCGCGGGGGCAGTGGAGAGTGTACAGGGTATATAAAGAGCAGAGGGGTGTGTGCAAGGGGTCATGTAAAGAATAAAGGTGATGGGAGAAAGCATGTGTGATGGGAATTAAGATTTCTGTTTACAAAACATGTTTTCACTAGTGTGAATCAGGTGGTTTCTCACAAGCTATTCCCACACTAAAATATGTTTTTCTCAAAGGTGCCTTCCTTTACTAAACACACACATACACAAATGAATCCACTCCACAATGCTAACAATCCACAACACCTACTACCACAACAACCCACGAGTAATGGTCAGTGACTTCAGGCAAATGATCAAAGCCCTACCAGTCATGTGATTAATAATTAACCAACAGAAGCGGTGTTCGCTTCTAACATGATTTTTTTATTATTTTTCCAAACAAAGCAAGTTTCGACAAAATAGTCTAGGGAGTTTAGTGCATGTGTTGGATCTTCATTGCCAGACTGCCATCACTATGCAGATCTGAGACTTTTACTTGTATTTGGTCCTTTGTCAGATTGCCATAGACTTCACAGGCTCCAATGGGGATCCCAGGACCCCTCAGTCACTCCACTACATCAACCCTGAGGGCTACAATGAGTACCTGCAAGCAATCTGGGCTGTGGGCAGTGTTATCCAGGACTATGACAGGTGAGACCAGCCCTGGTTTGTCGTATTGTTCTACAACCACAAAGTTTAAAATTTGTAATGCGATTACAAATGTAACATTTTAGTTTTGGCCACTCTAAGTAAACATTCTACCATGTAGCCAGAAGGGGAAAAAAGGAACTGTTGTCGTCGTCATTTATTATGAATATAATTTTGCCACTCACTGTTCTTACTGTTTCTACTGTGCAGTAACAAGATGTTTCCTGTCTTTGGGTTTGGAGCCCAGATCCCACCTACCTGGCATGTATGAAAAAGCATCACTTCCCATTAATAATTTCACTACAATCATTCCTATACCTGAGCTGAGGACTGGTGAAAATAAATATTGTTTTATTTTATTTTCTCAAAGAACACTTTTTATATAATATTATTTTACATTAACATCCAAGGACATAGGAATGCCATATCAAAACGTTTGATACCTGAACCATTGCATTTTTTAAATCTATTTTAGCTCAGAACCTACCAGATGATATTCCATCCTTTTTGTTTTGATGTTTACAGGTTTCCCATGAATTTCCTATCAATTTTGACTCTTCAAATCCATTTTGTGCTGGTAAGTTTAACCCACACTGCTGTCATCTGTAAAATGTTTGTTTTTTACAATGATCAGAAAATAGTATACTAGGTTCTAGCCGATCTACAAGCTCAAACATGTTGGTGCATAGTGTAATGTAGATGCGGTTTTTGCCATTATGTTCTTCACACGTGTGTGTTTTTTAGGTATAGAGGGAGTGGTGGCGGCCTACCAGCAGTGTATTCCCCAGGTGAAGCTCTTTGGTCCGACCAACTTTGCCCCGGTCATCAACCATGCCGCCATCTTTGCCAGGCAGGCATTGCAGCAGAACTCTGCTTCTGTGAGTAGCCGACCCATCCCATGAAATGTGTGATGAATTTAATTTACCACTTGGGGATTGTAGCTTTGGATAAAGTCTTACTTGAAGTCAGCTTCACTGTTCATTATGGTATAATATAATGTATAGTGTTTCGTAAGGCCACTAAAATGATATACAACTAATCAGTATAATATCCACACAGGATTATGATACGCAGGTATGAATGCATATCCATAGCATGGGCCATAAAAGCGTACTATGTGAGGTATTGAATCTATGGGTTATTTAGTTGTCTTATTTCCACTTCCACCCAAATTCTTCTCCACTGCAGCAATACTATATTCTACTCATCCTCACTGATGGCGTGATCACAGACATGGATCAGACGCGCACTGCCATTGTGGAGGCCTCACGGCTGCCCATGTCAATCATTATCATCGGGGTGGGTGATGCGGACTTCGAAGCCATGGAGTTCCTGGACAGTGACGACAAAATCCTGTATTCGCCGAGTGGCCATCCTGCCCTGCGAGACATTGTCCAGTTTGTGCCCTTCAGACAGTTCCAAGTAAATAAGCTCGAAATGATGGTTTGTAGAACCTTCTTTGTGTGTGTATACTCACTGGCAATATCACACTTTACTCCTTGCATTGGATCTCTGTAACCACATGAACCCTAGCATCCCTGTTTTGAGGCCAACATTAGGCGAAAATATTTTTGGCAGGGGCAGATCTAGCATAGACCCCTATGCTACCCCCTAGTCGACTAAATATGTATGTTTAAATTGTTAAGTTAACTTGGTAGGTGTCCTTTTGTAACGGCTCTTAAAATGAATGGTATGTTATGATTAGAGACTTCATGTTATACATTGTTAAACGTTTTAGCTCTAAGGTTAAAGACACACCAAACACTTAAAGTTTAAGAAATCACCCCCAGGGAGCCCATCTCATTTTTCGATGCCTTATCTTGTAATTGCAGGCGAACAGGCAGGCTCTTGCGCAGAGTGTACTTGCAGAGTTGCCAGACCAAGTTTCCTCCTTTTTCAACTTATACAAACTGAAACCTCCCAATGAATCGGTTTTCTCTACTCCTAAATAAGGGTAAGGATCAATAAGTAAAAATAACCCAAAATGTCAGGTTTCTTTTTTAATCCTTCATTTATTTGTTATCCCCTGAATGTGGAAAGAAAATATTTTTATTTATATTTTATGTTGCTTACTTGTCACTGCAAATTTCAAAATGGTATGTTTGTACAGAGATGTAAAACAAAGGGGACATGATGTGGTTATGTACCATTTTCTTATTATTCTCTTTTCTCTTTCTACAGTGTGTTGGCGGACATTCTTGGTAAGCTGTTTGATAATTTGTCTCTGATGTACAAGAACTCAACTTGAATGTCTGGAAGTACAGACAGGACCTGGATCTTCAAGGAGTCGACCTCACTATAGCATGGCAGATATCACTGTCTCCAGAAGTTGGATTTTTAGGGTCGTTGCATGACCATTCTAACCTCGTTGTTGCCTCTTATTGCCTTTTATTTACACACATCAAGTGTCTTTAAGATGAAAATAAAAAATTACATGTATACAAATGTATGCAGGCAAGTCACAGGGTGAGACTGGATTGAAACAAATTTCAGCTTTTTGCAATGCAAAATATTATCCTTGGCTTTTGTGTAGGCTATGTGCACTGCATACACAATCACATGCCTTATTTATTTGTGCTTGCTTTGTTGCTTTGTATTAAATTGTTTACATCATACTGTACATGTATGTTCTCAGGGTTGGGTTATAATTAGCCTCGGAAACCCAGACGTTTTTATTTCCAGGGAGAAAAATTGACTACATGTAAAAGAAAAAGTAACTATAATCAGGCCATATTTTATACAGACAAATGTGTAATTCGATTATAGTTACATTGTCAAGTAAGCTTAATTACATGTCTTTAACATATATGGCATTTCTTTTTCCTGATGCAAGGTGCAATATTTCCAATGTTTGAATCCAAAAGTATTCATATTAGATTATTTTTTATATATTATAATCCTGGGGATTGCGTTAGAAATGCCATGCCATTTGTATTATTCAGTATTAATTAACAAATCAGACCAATCTGAAGCGACTGGTGCAACAGCACCCTTTATTGGGACATCGGGACATAGCTGTTCCTTGGAGTTGTTGCACCACTCAACAACTGACTACATTTGTAGTCTGACCCAACCCTGCTTGGATGTCTGTAGTA